>NW_017189517.1:2551701-2862421 GCF_001704415.2 Capra hircus
ACTGAGCAACTAAACAGCATGTTTTTGCATATTTTAAAAATATCTTTTATGTTGTATATTATATATGTATCTCATATATGTTTCTAATTCTTCTAACCATTATTCTGAAATGGTGGGCAGATATTTTGTTCTCATTATTTAGAATGAAGAAATAAAAGGTCAGTAAAAGGCTAGTACCCTATCAGGGAAGCAGCAATAGGTATAAAGTTTCTTACTAATCAAATCCAATCTACCTAAGGCATAAAGAAAGAGCATTAATTTTAAAACGTGGGTCTCACACATGTTTACTACTCCAGCTTTCTAGGCTAAAGGTCCATTTCCACGGTGATATGCAAATTAAGTCGCCGGAGGCGGAGCCTGGCCCCGCAAACGTCACATATGCAAATTGAGGGCAGTGTCATGGCCCGCCGTTGCTAGGTGATTTTTTTTATGTAGGTTGCCAAGCAGGGCATCTCCTGGCATCTCTAAAGGAATGTGACTAAAAAGTTAACTCAACCCCACATGACCCTGATTCTGACTTTCCATACGTGCTGGTTGTGTCCCACCCACCCCAGTCCCCAACCCACCACAGTCTTACTGTCTAGGCCCCTGCCCCCAGGGGAATTCATGTCAAGCACACTGTCCACCCACCCCTGCATCCCGTGCCATGGCTTTGTCCGTCACCTTGCCATCTTTACCCTATTACAATACCGCCCGCACGGTCCTGAGCGTCACCACCAGGACCCGGTCCCTCTGCAGACTTGGCCTGGCTCCCACTTGCTCAGAGCCAATGGGGGAGCCTTCCGTTCCCTCGCCTCCCCCGAGACCCCACTCCACCCCCACCTCTGCTGCAGCCAGCCTCTCCCACCCAAGGCCACACCATGCACTATCACCATGAGCGACTTTTCCTCTCTGCCTGCCATCCCCGACTCCGCCCACACCAGCAACACTCCCCCTCTGCTCCAATCAGACCGCCGACCTCCATCCCTCAAACAAAACGTGTCCCACCACCACCTTCCAGACCAAGTGACTGAAGCACACAAGGATGTCTTGAAACACTTTATTGATTTGACATTACTGGGCCCAAAGCACCGGCCTATGCAATCGGTCGGTGAGCAAGACTGGCACCGGACAGCCAGAGGAGGCCTGTCCGGGGGCCAGGGAATGGCCATTAGGGACCCAGGTGTAGTTGGGCAGCTAGTGTGGACCCAGGGCCACCAGGGAGATGGTTGTCATCCCAAAAAAGCTGCTGAGCAGAGCATTGTTGTGTATCGCCATGTCCACCAACTTGGGGGTGATGTGCTTCTGACCGTTATTCTGGGCCTCATCGCCTGCCAGCTCCAGGACCTTGGACGTCAGGTCCTAAATGATCGCTGCTAGGAAGACTGGTGCAGACGAGCTCAGGCGTTAGGCGTAGCAGCCTTTGCGCAGGAGATGCTCCATGTGGCTCACAGAGAAGGACAGCTCAGCTCGGGCGGTGCGGGAGCGGATACCAGACGACCTCTGATGGCACCTTTTCTCCGGCATGCTGGCTGTTGAGCCCACTTTCTCCAAGGCCTTGCTCTTCTTTGCGGTGGGATAAGGTGCAGTGAGATAAGATACAGTGAGATGAGATACAGTGAGATGAACCAGTTGGTTCCAACCTCTCAAGACAACTGCTACTCTCAGATCTCTACTCTGTATCACCGCTGGCCGGTGCTTCATTGGTCGGGACGCATGCTCTGTGACACCTAGACCCTGCGAGGTCATTCCTTTCTCGTGCTCCCCACCCTTCCCCCAACCCCCACAGGGCTGGGCCTGCAAAGAAATGATGCTGGCAGAATCCTGCTCACCCTGCCCACTGGACCCTCTCTTTGTCAAAACCCTCCTTTTCCACTGCATGGGATCTTTGTGCAGAAAAGGCAGCAGACCACCCAGTGGCACCAAGTATACACTGGTGGTGCTGGGCCACCATCATGACTGTATCTAGTTCCAAAATGTTGGCACCACTGCAGAGAGAAACCCCTGTACCTGGCCAGGCAATCATTCCCCACTGCCCCCTCCTGCAATTTCCCCTACCCTACCCCACCCCATAGTCCTCAGGCAACCACTCATCAGCTTCCTGTCCACAGCCCTTTGCCTTTCTGGAGACTTCCTAGAGATAGAGGCATACAATAAATATGTGGCCTTCTGTCACTGAGCATAGAGTTCATGCACATATGAATGAATCAGTAGCATGAATCAGTACTTCTTTCCATTTCCTGGTTGAATAGTATTCCACTGCCTGGCTAGACTACACATGTTTTGTATCCACTAGGCAGTGGATGGACATTTGGGTGACTTCTCCTTTGTCCATACTGGGAATAGCACTGTGATGGACATTCCTGTACAGGTTTCTGTTTTCCACTCTTTGGGATTTATGTCCATGAATAGATTTATGGGTTTATTTCCATACTGTTAATTCTATTTCACTGATCTATGTGTCTATCCTTATGCTAGTACCACACAGTTTTGTTAACTGTAGCTTTGGAGTAAGTTTTGAAATCCAGAAGTAGGTGTCCATCATGCCTCGGTACACTTTACTGAAATATATACTGTTAGTCTGTTTCCCTGCCTTCCTGAAAGGGACCTAGAGTTTTTTAGTCAGTTTGATTTTGAATTAGGAGAATACCTTTTGGTGACTATTGGACACTGGCTCTGATCTCACACTAATTCCAAGATGCCCAAGTGTCATTATGGTCCATCAGTCATAGTAGGAGCTTATGGAGGTCAAGGGATCAGTAAAATTTCAGCTCAGGCTCATCTCCATTGGGGTCAGTGTGTACCCAAACCAATCCCATGCTTATCTACACAGTTCTGGAATGCAAAATTAAGATAGACATATTCAGCAATTGGCAGACTCCACAACAGACCTGCAGAGTGAGGGTTATTTTGGTAGGGATGGCCAAATGAAAGCAATTAGAATTGCCTCTATCTAGAAATATAGTAAACCAAAAGCTTTGCACATACCTGAGTGGATTTCAGAGATTTGCAGCACCATTAAGGACTACAAACATGCAGGAGTGATGATATACTCCATACTCCCATTAAAGTAGCCTATTTGGCCTGTGCAGAAAACAGATGGTCTTGGAGAATGACAGTGTATTTTCATTAGCTTGACCAGGTGGTGATTTCAATTTCAGGTGCTGTACCAATGTAGTTTCATTGCTTGAGCAAATTGACATCCCCAGTGCTGCTTGCCCCCTTCATGGATCACAGCCTTGTTGTGGTGAAGGTGCTTGCATAACTCAGTGAAGCTATGAGCCATGCCATGCAGGGCCACTGAAGACAGATGGATCTTAGTGGAGAGTTCTGACAAACTGTGGTCCGCTGGAGGAGGAAAATGGCAACACACTCTCGTATTCTTGCCTCTAGAACTCCATGGGCAATAGGAAAAGGTAAAAAGATATGACGCCAGAAAATGAGTTCCCCAGGTTGGAATTTGTCCAATATGTTACTGGTGAAGAGTGGAGGGCAATGACTAATAGTCCCAGAAAGAATGAAGTGGCTGGGCTAAAGCAGAAACGATGCTCACTTGTGGGTGTGTCTGGTGGTGAAAGTTAAGTCTGAACTGTAAAGGACAATATTGCATAGGAACCAGGAAAGTTAGGTCCTTGAATCAAGGTAAACTGGACATGATCAAGCAGGAGATGGCAAGAGTGAACATCAACATCTTAGGAATCAATGAACAAAGTGAATAATGGGAATGGGCCAATTTAATTCAGATGACCATTATATCTACTACTGTGGGCAGGAATCCCTTAGAAGAAATGGAGTAACCACCATAGTCAACAAGAGTCTGAAATGCAGTACTTAGGTGCAGTCTCAAAAATGACAGAATGATTTCAGTTTGTTTCCAAGGCAAACCATACAATATCACAGTAATCCAAGTTTATGCTCCAACCACTGATGCTGAAGAAGCTGAAGTTGACTGGTTCTCTGAAGACCTACAACACCTTCTAGAACTAACACCAAAAAATTATGTCCTTTTCATCATAGGGGATTGGAATGCAAAAGTAGGAAGTCAAGAGCCACCCAGAATAACAGGCAAATTTGACCTTGGAGTACAAGATGAGGCAGGGAAAAAAAAGGCTAAGAGAGTTTTGTCAAGAGAACATACTGGTCATAGCAAACACCCTCTTCCAACAACACAAGAGATGACTCTACACACGGACATCATCAGATGGTCAATACCAAAATCAAATTGATTGTATTTTTTGCAGGCAAAGATGCAAAAGCTCTATATAGTCAGCAAAAACAAGACCTGGAGCTGACAGGGCTCAGATCAGGAGTTTCTTATTGCAAAATTCAGGCATAAATTGAAGAATGTAGTGAAAACCAATAGGCCATTCAGGTATAACCTAAATCAAATCCCTTATGATTATACAGTGGAGGTGACAAGTAGAATAAAGGGATTAGATGTGGTAGACAGAGTGCCTGAATAACTATGGATAGATGTTCATAACATTGTACAGTAGGCATTGACCAAAACTATCTTCCCAAAATAGAAATGCAAGAAGGCAAAGTGATTGTCTTTGGAGGTTTTACAAGGCAAAGGAGGTTTACCAACAGCTGAGAAAAGAAGAGAAGCAAAAGGAAAAAGAGAAAGGGAAAGATATACCCAAATGAATGCAGAGTTCCAGAGAATAGCAAGGAGAGATAAGGAAGACTTATTAAATGAACAATGCAAATAAATAGAGGAAAGCAACAGATTGTGTGGATCACAGCAAACTGTGGAAACTTATTAAAGAAATGGGAATACCAGACCGCCTTACCTGTCTCCTGAGAAACCTGTATGCAGGTCAAGAAGCAACAGTTAGAAAACAAAAAGAAACTGAAGAGCCTCTTGATGAGGGTGAAAGAAGAGAGTGAAAAAGCTGGCTTAAAACTCAACATTCAAAAAACTGAGATCATGGCATCTGGTCCCATCACATCATGGCAAATAGAAGGGGAAAATGTGAATGTAGTGACAGATTTCCTCTTTGGGGGCTCCAAAATCACTGTGGATGGTGACAGGAGTCATGAAATTTAAAGATGCTTGTTCCTTGGAAGAAAAGCTGTGACAAACCTAGACAGTGTTGAAAAGCAGAGAAATTACTCTGCTGACCAAGGTCCATATAGTCAAGGCTATGGTCTTTCCAGTGGTCACATACAGTTGTGAGATCTGGACCATAAATTCAGCAGCACACCAAAGAATTGATGCCTTTGAACTGTGGTGCTGGAGACAACTCCTGAAAGTCCCTTGGACAGCAAGGAGATCAAACCGGTCAATCTCAAGGGAAATCAACCATGAATACTTGTTGGAAGGATTGATGCTGAAGCTGAAGCCCCAGTATTTTGGTCATTTGATGGGAACAGCCGACTCATTGGAAAAGTCCTTGATGCTGGAAAAGATTGAGGGCAGAAGGAGAAGAGGGTGTCAGAGGATGAGGTAGCTGGATGGCATCACCAATGCAATGGACATGAACTTGGGAAAACTTCAGGAGATGGTGAGGGATAGGGAGGCTTGGGTGTGCTTCAGTCCACGGGGTTGCAAAGAGTGAGACAAGACTGGGAAGAAGGAACAACAACAACAATGGTAATTCTATGTTTCTCTTATTGAGTAATCACCCACCTCACTGATTTCCACAGTGGTCTTCCATTTTTGCAATCCCAACAGTATGTGAGGGTCCCAATTTCTCTGCATCTTCTCCAAAACGTATTATTTTTGTTTGTTTTACTTGTAATAACCATCATAGTGGGTGTGAAGTGGTATCTCATGGTGATTTTTATTTGCATTTCTCTAATGGCTAAAGATGTTGAGCATCTTTTCTTGTACTTCTTGGACATTTGCGCATCTGCTTTGGAGGAATGTCTATTCAAGTCCTTTGCCTGTTGTTTAATTAGGTTGCTTGTCTTTTTGTTGTTGACCGTTAAGTGTTCTTTATGCATTCTGGAAAATAGACCCTTATCAGATACATGATTTGCAAATGTTTCTCCCATCCTGTGGGTTGTCCTTTCAATTTCTTGTATTTTAAAGTCAGACAGAAAGGAGAAATATCTATGGCATCCCTTATATGTGGGAGCTAAAAAGAAATGACACAAATGAACTTACAAAACAGAAAGAGACTCACAGACTAAGAAAATGAACTTATGGTTACCGAGGGGAAGGGATAGTTAGGGACTTTGGGAACGTCATCTACTTACTGCTATACTGAAAATGGATAACCGACAAGGACCTACTGTATAGCACAGGGAACTCTGCTCAATGTTATGTGGCAGCCTGGATGGGAGGGGAGTTTGGTGGAGAATGGATACATGTATATGTATGGCTGAGTCCCTTCTGTATTCTGGGAAACTACCTGAAACTACCACACCATTGTTAATTGGCTATACTTCAATATAAATTAAAAAGTTTTAAGTTTGGGTAAAATTTTTTTAAGATTTTTCTATTTTTCATATCCTCTCCTGATTTTCCCTCCTTTTTTTCAGTTTTTCTGTATCTACATTGTCAGAACCTATAAAGGCATTACATACTACACACTATCTACTTTATAACCATAATTTAGCCTTGATTCTTAATCATATTTTTTTCCTTCTTTCTTTTCAATTGGAGGATAATTGCTTTACAATGTTGTGTTGATGTCTGCCATACATCAACATGAATCAGTCATAGGTACACATATGTCCTCTCCCTCTTGATCCTTCCTCCCTCCTCCCACTCCACCCCATCCCTCTAGGTTGTCACAGAGCACCAGATCTGAGCTCCCTGTGTCATACAGTAAATTTCCACTGGCTATCTGTTTCACATGTGGTAATGTATATGTTTCCAAGCTACTCTCTCAATTCGTCCCGCCCTCTCTTTCCCCCGCCATGTCCTCAAGTCTGTTCTCTATGTCTGTGTCTCCATTTGTTATTCAGTCGCTCAGTCGTGTCTGACTCTTTGTAACACCATGGAATGCAGCATGCCAGGCTTCCCTATCCTTCACCATCTCCCGAAGTTTTTTCAAACTCATGTCCATAGAGTTGGTGGTGCCATTCAACCATCTCATCCTCTATCGTCCCCTTCTCCTCCTGCCTTCAAGCTTTCCTAGCATCAGGGTCTTTTCCAATGAGTCGGCTCTTTGCATCAGGTGGCCAAAGTATTGGAGCTTCAGCTTCAGCATCAGCCCTTCCAGTGAATATTCAGGGTCAATTTCCTTCAGGATTGACTGGTTTGATCTCCTTGTAGTCCAAGGGACTCTCAAGTCTTCTCCAATACCACACTTCAAAGGCATCAGTTCTTCAGCACTCAGCCTTTTTTATTGTCCAGCTCTCACATCCATACATTACTACTGGAAAAACCATAGGTTTGACTAGACAGACCTTTGTTGGCAAAGTAATCGCTCTGCTTTTTAATACACTGTCTGTTTGTTGTAGCTTTTCATCCAAGGAGCAAGCATCTTTTAATTTCATGGCTGCAGTCCCTGTCCACAGTGATTTTGGAGCCCAAGAAAATAAAGTCTGTCACTGTTTCCATTCTTTCCCCATCTATTTGCCATGAAGTGATGGGACCGGATGCCATGATCTTAGTTTTTTGAATGAAAAAACGGAGATCCTCTGTCACTGTGACAGGCCACTGCCAACTCATGCCTCTGCAGGAGACCCTCAAACACTCAAGGGCAGGTCTGGCTCAGTCTCTTGTGAGGGTCACTGCTCCTTTCCCTTGGTCCTGGTGCGTCTCCATCGATGACCTGCAAATAGGCTTATCAGTACCATCTTTCTAGATTACATGCGTGCTAAGTAGGTTCAGTCATGTCTGACTCTTGCGGCCCCACAGACTGTGGCCCACAAGGCTCCTCTGTCCATGGAATTTCCCAGGCAAGAATCCTGGAGTGGGTTGCCATTTCCTTCTCTGTATATCCTTATTAACCACAGATTTAAAAAGATGCTGCCAGTTTAGGTTATATTTACAGGAGTAGAATATCCAAAATGAGGGATATGATAATCTTACTGTCCTCCGTCCTTTCACGATGATGCCTGGAATTCTTTACTCAGTTTTGGGTGCCAGAATTCATGAAGACATAAATAAACCAGCACATACTTAGATGAGCAACTAGGATGGGTGGGGAAGGCAAAACTGTATCATATAAAGAGTCTTTGAAGAAACTGATCAGAGTGGCTTAGAGAACAGAAAACTGAAAGGACTATAATCTCCACTCTTTAACATGTGAGTGAACAATACATTAATTAACCACTTTACTTTTTGGAGACATAATTAAGTTGATTATATAAGGAAGAACATTCAAGCAGAGTTCTCTGAAGATGAAATTAGTATATGTTATTTCTTTTGAGAAACTATTCTTGACAACTCTGTTCCTAAATTTCGGTTTTTCCTTTCCTCTGTAGTACTAATACCATGTATTTTCCACTACCATACATAACCCTTTCCATACTGCATAGTAATGGCCAGCTCTGGGAAGACAGAGACTTTAGCAGCCTTAGTAATGTGTCTAATTATTAAAACTTGGCACACAGTAGGCACTCAATAAATGGGTGGACAAATGAGGGTAAGGCATACCAGAACATAGAGGGTAAATATGCAAAAGCAAAGGTAAGTAGATTGAAATAAGCATGGCACATGCATGCCAGGAGATTAAGCAGGGAGGGCATGTTGTATGAAGTGAGAAGAACTGCCTGATAGTAGTCAAGAGTGTATATATATATGTGTGTGTGTAAAATCAAGCTTCCCAGGTGGCTGAGTCATAAAGAATCCACCCTCAATGCAGGAGGCACAGGAGACAAGGGTTCAGTCCCTGGGTTGGGAAGATCCCCTGGAGAAGGAAAGGGCAACCCACTCCAGTATTCTTGTCTGAGAAATCCCATGGACAGAAAAGTCTGGAGGGCTTCAGTCCTCCGGGTTGCAAAGAGTCAGAGATGACTGAGCGGCTGAGCATGCATACATACTCAAAGCTGCTAAGGCAGAGTGGAATCAGATTACGAAATATCTTGAATGCCAGAGTGAAGAACTTCAACTTAATGCATAAGGCACCAAGAAATCATGTGAACAAACACTTTTAAATCTCTGCTTTAGACCCATAAATATCTGTTTTCTACATACTGATCCTCATTAAAATTAAGGACCACTTATTAGTAAGTTGATCTTAGGTGATTTTTTTTTTTTTTTTTTACCAACCGTTTTTTAGGTATAATTTAGAATTCACCAATTGTAAGCAGACAGTTCTATGAGTTGTGACAAATGAACATAGACATGCAAATACCACTACAATCAAAATAAACAGCATTTCTTTCTCCCCCAAAAGGTCCCTCATTCTGCTTTGCAGAAATCTTGTACTTCCGACCCTTGTCCCTGGCAACCACTGATTTATTCTCCATTACTTCAGTTCAGTTCAGTCAGTTCAGTCACTCAGTCGTGTCCGACTCTTTGCAACCCCACGAATCGCAGCATGCCAGGCCTCCCTGTCGATCACCATCTCCTGGAGTTCACTCAAACATCCATCGAGTCCGTGATGCCATCCAGCTATCTCATCCTGGGTCGTCCCCTTCTCCTCCTGCCCCTAATCTCTCCCAGCATCAGAGTCTTTTCCAATGAGTCAACTCTTCGCATGAGGTGTCCAAAGTACTGGAGCTTCAGCTTTAGCATCATTCCTTCCAAAGAAATCCCAGGGCTGATCTCCGTTAGAATGGACTGGTTGGATCTCCTTGCAGTCCAAGGGACCCTCAAGAGTCTTCTCCAACACCACAGTTCAAACGCATCAATTCTTCGGTGCTCAGCCTTCTTCACAGTCCAACTCTCACATCCATACATGACCACTGGAAAAACCATAGCCTTGACTAGACAAACCTTAGTCGGCAAAGTAATGTCTCTGCTTTTGAATATACTATCTAGGTTGGTCATAACTTTTCTTCCAAGGAGTAAGCATCTTTTAATTTCATGGCTGCAATCACCATCTGCAGTGATTCTGGAGCCCAAAAAAAGAAAGTTTGACACTGTTTCTACTGTTTCCCCATCTATTTGCCATGAAGTGATGGGACCAGATGCCATGATCTTCGTTTTCTGAATGTTGAGCTTTAAGCCAACTTCTTCACTCTCCTCTTTTACTTTCATCAAGAGGCTTTTTAGCTCCTCTTCTCCATTACTATAGTTCGCCTTTTCTAGAATGCCATATAAATGGAATCATACAATATACAGCCTTTTAGGTCTGGCTTCTTTCACTTAGCATAATATGTCTTCAAGATTCATCTATGTTTGCTAGAAATATCAACAACCTCAGATATGCAGATGAAACCACCCTAATGGCAGAAAGTGAAGGGGAAATAAAGAGCCTCCTGATGAAGGTGAAAGAGGAGAGTGAAAAAGCTGGCTTAAAACTCAACATTCAAAGAATGAAGATCATGGTATCTGGTCCCATCACTTTATGGCAAATGGATGGGGAAAAATGGAAACAGTGACAGATTTTATTTTCTTGGGCTCCAAAATAACTATGCACGGTGACTGAAGCCGTGAAATTAAAAGACATTTGCTCCTTCGAAGAAAAGCTATGACAAACCTAGACAGCGTATTAAAAAGCAGAGATAACACTTTGCCGACAAAGATCTGTATACTCAAAGCTATGGTTTTTCCAGTAGTCATGTACAGATGTGAGAGTTGGACCATAAAGAAGGCTGAGCACCGAAAAATTGATGTTTTGATGCTGGAGAAGACTCTTGAGAGTCCCTTGGACAGCAAGGAGATCAAACCAGTCAATCCTAAAGAAAAGCAACCCTGAATATTCACTGGAAGGACTGATGATGTAGCTGAACCTCCAATACTTTGTCCACCTGGTACAAACAGCCAACTCATTGAAATAGACCTGATGCTAGGAAAGACTGAGGGCAGGGGGAGAGGAGATGACAGGGGATGAGTTGGTTGGATGGCATCACCAACTTAATGGACATAAGCTTGAGTAAACTGTGGGAGACAGTGCAGGACAGTGAAGTCTGGCATGCTACGGTCCATGGAGTCACAAAGAGTCAGACACAACTTAGTGACTGGAAAACAACAACAACAAATATTTGCTACATCTATCAGTAGTCTGTTCCCTTTTCTTGCTGAGTAGCATTCTGTAATTCATATGTAGTGCAATTTATTTATCCACTCACCAGTTGACGGGCATTTGGAATGTTTACAGTTTGAGGCTACTATAAATAAATTTGCTGTGACCATTCAAATAGCAATGGTGATATGCTTGTTGAGCCCTTCAACTCAGACCAAAGGCTCCTAGCAAGAGTTGAATAGCCCTGGAAGTGACGATTGGACTAAGAATCCATCAGGACTTACATTTATCTCTCCCTCCCCCTGATCTAATTCATCAGTATTATTATAGTGAAAGTGAAGTCGCTTAGTCGTGTCCGACTCTTAGTGACCCCATGGACCGCAGCCCACCGGGCTCCTCTGTCCATGGGATTTACCAGGCAAGAGTACTGGAGTGGGCTGCCATTGCCTTCTCCAAGTATTATTATAAGGGTATTGTTATTGATGACTCCAAGTTGAAACACATTGATTTCTCACTTCTCTTCTGAAGACTTTTGTGCATACAGATATATTGTAACCACTCAAATATTTGCATCTTCTCTCTCTCCCTCCTGTTTTGTCTATTTTCCCTCTATTTCTGTGCCTCTTTGCCCTTTTCTTCCTCTTTTCTCATTTTCCACCTCTTCCTATCTTTTCTATCTGTCCCTTTCCTTATTATCTTCTACCTTTTGTTTCCCTTCCATTTCCTCTCTCTTTCCCTGTCATCTTCTAACATAGCAATTTATATTTACAAAATGTTTAAACCAAGGAAGTAGCCAATTTGCATGAGCTGTTACACACCATAAGCATTTTGTGCACTGTCAATTCATTTTATTTACTTGTTTTAACTATGAGGATATGAAGCACTCAGTCCCATTCCTATTACGTGAGATCACATCAGTCAATTACACCTAATTTCCTATAGTGATTCTGAGAATTTCAGCTGGATAGAGCTTTTATGTTTTGCTTTAAAGTACGCAGTTGTTGATTCCTATGCTGCATACCAACGCCAACCCTTCCTGCCCCCCCATTAAAACTCCTATGTTTTGACAAATTGGAGTCATTAGTATTTCAGCCCTCTGAAATAGGTTTAATCATTCAGGCGGTGATGTTCTATGTTCAAACTTTTGTATTAACAAACTCTCTCTTTTCTTCTTCTTGTTAAATAAGAACCTGATATTTAAGCATCCTAGATTAGTGTTACAAGAGCACTTTCAGCCCACCCATGAGGATCTGTGCTCAGATTCTCATGTCCAATGCCAGAAAGCATTAAGGAGAATAAAGAAGTTCATTTTATAGCTTTATTAGAATTGCTCCTTTTGTACCTAGGCCTTTTTAGTCTACAAGACTTTGTCTTAAGAATCTGTGCTAGTTAACTCAGATTCTCTTTCCTTTCCCAGGGTCATGAAGGCTTTTCTAAAAATGAAATGTGGAGGAGGTGGGGCTTACTGTGGTCCAGTCCTGCTAGGTATGAGTGGGGAAGCACAAGAGTAAGGGGGAAGTGAAAAGGGGTTGCAGAGAAGCGTGGTGTCTAGGATATGCAGGGAAATTATACACGTGTCATAGAACCAAACTGGAACATCATCAACTTGGGATACAGCTTTAGGGAGGAAGTATAAGTGAACGAAAGTGGAAGGAGAGACAAGGGACCAAAGAGAGGGAGGAAGAGTGTGAGGAGGAGACAATGTCGAAGGAGGATTCAAAGACAACTACCTTCTGTTCCTCCTCATTTCTAGGCTAAGGTAGCCCTGGCCTACTCAGCATCCCCTCTTCTGCATTTCAGATTTTAGCATCTTCCTCTTGCCCTTTTAGATGCATTTTAGTTTGTGGCTGCTATCCAAATGTTGTTCCCATCCTGCTATTTTCACTGAACATTTCAAGTACAGGTCTGCCAAGCACAGAGCTGGGCTGTGCTATCACTCCCTTCTTTCTGACTCTATCTTTCTATTAATGCAGATAAAGATGAATTTAGTTTTTGGCGCAACCACAACACACAACTGAATAATATTGAGCTTACAGTCCCTGAAAACCCCTCAGTCTTTTTTATGTGTGTTGCTCCTTAGCCACATCTCATCCTTTGCTTGTACATCCGGGGGGTTTTGGATTCAAATGCAGAATTGCACATTCATGTTTGTGAATATTTAAGAATCATTTTTGAAGCATGTACTATTAAGCTCATTTCAGAGTTATTTTGAAAATAACTCTCATCAATTCTGCAGTCAAGTAAATGTCCTATTTTGTTTTGTTTTCATTCTGGCAATTAATTTTCAGAATGAAAGCATGTGTAATTAGACATTCAAGGGCATTTAAATTTTCAAAATTCATCTTTTAAATGTAAATGTTCTCAAATTTAACCTGTTGATAAATAACAGATTTAAATTCATTTTGCTGTCTGTTTCAGCCTAAGGTGGAAAAAAAGTGGTATATGCCTAGTCTGTCCCCAGCCTCCTAAAGTGGTGCAATGCTGCAAAAACAGCCACAGTCCCTCGTTGCTGGGCAATGGACAGCGTCACAAATCAAACTCCCTTCATTTTTGCATCTACTTGTCTAGCTTAATGTTGAGACAGTCACAAACAAAGTATTTGTTATATAAATGTGATTGTTAACATATTTCAGGAATATTTTAGATCTTACTTCATTTGTGTGTACTTAATGTGTTTTTAACCTTGGAAGAGATGCAAATTATTTACAGCCAAAATTTAAATTACATTAAAAGAACTCAATATAACCTTATTACCTTGTGATAAACATGACTTTTAGAAAAGCCTCCCTGTTTATATTTTCCATTTGAATGACTTCCAGCAGATGACATTAAGTTATAAGGTGATAGATTAATAAAATCATAGAATGTTCTTCTCATTTGAAAGGAAATTCAGGTTGTTGTTACTTTTTTTTTTTTTTTTTGCTAATCTCCTAGGGAACACAAATTTAAAGAAAACTCTCTCAGTCTGGGATGCCTTATTAATATATTTCCATTTCTGCTCAGCTTATGTCTAGTTCTTTAGTGTATCTACTAACAATACTATTCAAGAACATCTTTCAAAAGTATCACAAGCTGTTATGACCATTATCAGTTATAATAGCTTTATTATATATGGCATGTCAACATTCAGTCCAAAGATAACATTGCCTCTGAACAGATTATTTTTCCTGCAATTAGGTGCTGTATACTAAGCTAGCTAAAAAAAATAAAAATTGCCTCCATGTACCAAGGCCCTATTTAGCAGAACTGTCTTGAAAGAAAATGAACAACACGGATCTATGAGCACTTTGTAGGAAAGGAGCGATGTGCAATACATAGATAGAGTATTATAATAAAAATAATAACGGTAGTCAGATCTGACCTAAGGGAAACTGAACAGCAAAAGTAAAAGCAATTTCACAACCCTTATATAACCATCTTCTTCTTTTTCGTTGTTGTTTTCTTTGGTTTCCATGGTGAACTGTATTTGCATGAAAGGCTTACCACTTGGATTAACTGCCCCCATTAGTCCAACTCCACCTCACTCTCCAAAAGCACCTTACCAATTTTCCATTTAACCAAATATCCAGAGAAACTCAACTAAACAGCTAATTAGTTCAGAAAAAAAGTGGTCAAAATAAACACTGACTTGACTATCTCAAGACAATTTGGAAGAAGTTGAACAGAAGTTGGCCTTTGAAATGATACTGTAGGTGATATGGCCAACTGTGCAAACTAGGGATGAGTTTTTTCTGGTACAATTGACAACTTTAAGAAGAATAAGTTGGCAGCGCCAAAAGAAGGAAAACTGACGGAAATAAGTGCTGTTGAAAGAGTGGAAATTTGATGCTCTGATGATTATTTTTCTTTATTATATTTGAAATTGTAATATTTCATATTTATGAATCACAAACTAAATATATGAACTATAAATGTGCACACTATATATATCTAGTATATAGTAGTTGTGCATTATTTATAGTTTATATATGTGTGTGTGTATATATATATATGTATATATATTTCCTCTGGCTTTTTTGCTTTACCTAGTTGAACATGTGTTTTTCCCCTAATTTTATTTTATTTTATTTTTTTTTTGAATTGATACTTTCTTTTTTTTAATTTTTTTAAATTTTTTATTTTTTTTTAATTTTAAAATCTTTAATTCTTTCATGTGTTCCCAAACATGAACCCCCCTCCCACCTCCCTCCCCACAACATCTCTCTGGGTCATCCCCATGCACCAGCCCCAAGCAAGCTGCACCCTGTCCCCTAATTTTAGAATAAATTTAGACTAAGAGAAATGTTGCAAGGATAGTAAAAAAATTTCAGTTCCAAAATTCTCAGATTCCCTAAATTTTGACATTTTTAATATATTTGGTTCCTCTGAACAATTTAAGAGTAAGTTGAAAATTTAATATCCACATCACTCATAAGTGCGCTTCCCTGACAGCTCAGTTGGTAAAGAATCCACCTGTAATGCAGGAGACCCCAGTTCGATTCCTGGGTCAGGAAGATCCACTACAGACAGGAAAGGCTACCCACTCCAGTATTCTTGGGCTTCCCATGTGAAGAATCTGCCCGTGATGCAGGAGACCTGGGTTCAATCCCTGAGTTGGGAAGATCCCCTGGAGAAGGGAAAGGCTACCCACTCCAGTTTTTTGTCCATGGGGTGGCAAAGAGTCAGACACGACTGAGCGACTTTCACTTTTCACTCTTAAATATTTAAGTGTGTATTTCTTAACAACAAGGAGTGCTGATTATTTTTTAAATATACCCTAAAATATTACTCAAGCTTTTAAAAGTTCCTTTTGTAATCACAAATTTGTTTTCATAGTAGAAAATAAAAGGATGAAGAGAAAAGAACATCACCAATAATTCTCTGCAACATAAAGAAATGACCAGCATGAACGTTTTGTCTGGTCTTTGAGGTGTTTTCTATGTAACTTTTATGGCCTATCACTTATGCTGTGTTCAGTTGCTTCAGTCGTGTCCGACTCTTTGTGACCCTATAGACTAGCCTTCCAGGCTCCTCTGTCCATGGGATTTCCCAGGCAAGAATACTGGACTGGGTTGCTATTTCCTTCTCCAGGGGATCTTCCCAACCTAGGGATAGAACCCACATCTCTTATGTCTCCCGCATTGGCAGGTGGATTCTTTACCCACTGAGTCATATCACTCATATTATAAGTTAAAAAATCATAATATTTCTCAAATGTTTTATAAAAGTTATTCTTAAAAATCCAGTACATTGACCCTCATCTTTTTCAGAGAAACAATATTGACATTTCTTAGCTTAGGCTGAAAATTCCAAGGCAGTTTTGCCTCTCTTTCTCCCTCAAACAGTTTGCAATTCATTGGTTCTTTTTTTTTTAATTTTTATTTTTACTTTATTTTACTTTACAATACTGTATTGGTTTTGCCATACATTGACATGAATCCACCACAGGTGTACATGAGTTCCCAAACATGAACCCCCCCTCCCACCCCATATCATCTCTCTGGATCATCTCCATTCTTATCTTCACAATATCTCTCTTCTTTCCTCTTTCAGTTTTCATTCACCTATTTATTCAAAATTTCTAACTACTTTCTATGGGACCTAGATTCAAATTGTAGCTCCCCCTCTGACTAACTTGTGTGATCTTAAAAACAGGTTGCTTAGCCTCTCTGGGCCTCACTATTCCCGTGTGTAAAACAGGGATACTAATACTGATACACAGTAGTCGACTCCCTCTTAGCCATGGTTTTGCTTTCTTCCATTTCCATTACCCAAGGTCAACTGTGGCCCAAAAATATTAAATGGATAACTCCAGAGATAAACAATTCATAAGTTTTAAATTACATACCACTCTGAAGTAGTGTGGTGACTCTCAGGCTGTCCAAACCCATCCCACCCAGGATCCCCAAGCATCGACATTGTCTGCTCCTAACAACCAACCATTGACATCATCATAGCCGGATGATCCATGATTTCCTGAAGCAGATGATCCTCCTTCTGAGAAACATCACACTACCTCCATCATTCACCTCACTCCATCTCATCACATAGGCATTTTATCACAATAAGATATTTTTGAGAGAGAGAGAGCACATTCACACAACTTTTATTACAGTTGTTGTTTAGTTGTTAAATTGTGTTCGACTCTTTGCAACCCCATGGACTATAGCCTGCCAGGATCCTCTTTCCATAGGATTTCCCAGGCAAAAATATTGGGGTGGGTTGCCATTTCCTTCTCCAGGGGATCTTTCTGACCCAGGGATTGAACCCGCATCTCCTGCATTAGCAGGTGGATTCTTTAGCACTGAGCTGCCAGGGAAGCCCTTTATTACAGTATACTGTTATAATTATTTATTTTATTAGTAGTTATTATTAATCTCTTACTACGTCTAATATATCAATTAAACTTTATCATAAGTATGTACGTATAAGGAAAAAAACATAGTATATATAAGATTTGGTACTCTTGGTGGTTTCAGGCCTCCACCAGGGGTCTTGGAAGGTACCTGGCTCCCAGTCAGCATTCCACAAATGTTGTTGCTGTTGCTGCTGCTACTGTCCCTATTGCTGCCACAGAAGTGCTGTCAAGGTAAATGTGACAATGTATAGAAAATGCTTAACGTGGTGCCCCACAAATAGTAAGCATGTGATAAACAGAAATTATTATTAGCACTCTGTCTGTGTTAAGCAGAAGAGGTACACAGAGGAGTAAGTCACCCTCTCTACTCTTGGAAAACTAACCATCCAGTATTTACAGCCACCAGATTAATCCAACCGTAGTTCAGAGTTCAGTTCAAATGCGGCCTTATCCACAAGGCTTTCACTGATCCCTTCGGCTAGAAAGAATATTAAAAATATTGCCTTTTACTAAAATCTTCATGACCTTTTTTTCCTGCACTTTTCTTATCAAATTTAGCACATTCTTCTTTTATTTTTACTTGTTTACGCATCTTTGTTCTATTTCTAGACTTTTAGTTACAGAAGGGCAGTGGATGTGTTTTATTAATCTTTTAGCTGCCAGAGTACACGCAAAGGGTTCTGTATTCTTTTTTCCTTCCCTCCATCTTTCACTCATCTTATCCCACTAAATATGTGAGCGTTGCTTGTTCATAGTGGACATTCGATAAAGGTTGGTTAAGTAAATAAGCAATGAGGTTAACCATTTGAAATTCAAGAGAGTGCACGTATTTTCAAAAAGTATAAAATTTAAACTACTTCTTGAGATCATAAGAACAAACTTCCACTTCATTCTGAGTTTGTGCTAAGTTCCACTTGGTAACTTTTTGGCGCCATCTTACAGCTATTTCAAGTGGGATTCTTTCATGGTGTACATATTTTTTAAATATTGTCATGCTGTGCCCAGGATAGTCACAGAACTTCCACAGCAAGTGCTCCTTGTTGAAGTACAAAGTTATTAATAATGACAAGTCATTTGGATACTTTAATTAGTGTCTAGCACTATTTCCATTAGTTAATATATATTTTTAACATCATAATGCCCAATGACAATTGTACTGTCAATTTCCCTGGCACTGCAATTTCCCCAGTGGATTATGCCATCCTAAGTTTCCGGAGATCTTGTTAAAAATATTAAGAAAATATCATCTGTAGGTAAAGGTCACACAGTTAATCAAAAATATTTTTAATGCCAGCTGGCCAAACCTTTTCCTCTACTTCTTTTTAAACATGTATAAGGCTTTGATGATCTTTCTCTTACAATCCCACCCTTCCTCTTCCTGTTGTTCACTTGGTTCTGAAGAAAGGGGTGCAGGGAAAGTAGATTAGACAGGGCCATACAAAAAACCTCTTTAGTTATCCACCTGCTAACCAACCCTAGCCACTGACATCCGCAAATGCAATTGTCACAGCTTGCAGAAAAGTCAGTTCTGTATCCTTAGTAACTTAAAGTTGTGAAAATTGCTTCTTCTACTAAAGCATTAGAAAGTTTGTTTATCCATATACTTAGTAAAAATATTCACTGATTAACATGTGGAAATTTTTCTGTTTTGTTCGCTCATGTATCCTCAAAACTAGAAAGCAAAGTATGTGTGCAATACCCCATTTGCCTAAGATCTCACAGTA
Source organism: Capra hircus (assembly GCF_001704415.2). NCBI lineage: Eukaryota > Metazoa > Chordata > Mammalia > Artiodactyla > Bovidae > Capra > Capra hircus. The sequence goes on from NW_017189517.1 coordinate 2,570,775, forward strand.
CCTAAACACTATAAACTCTAAAGACCATTTTTTAAGTTGCTTTGAATGAAGAGGTACGAAGCAGCTGTTCTAATCTTTAGTGGGTGAATCTGATAAAGCGTTTTACTAGTTTCCAATAGTAATTTTCAGTGTTTCTGAGAATTGACATGAAAATCAGATGAAATCACCTTTTGCCTTTGAATTTACTGCACTTAATTTTTATTTTTTTCCCCCTACACAACATCTCCTTCTCTAAACTGTCCTCCTCCAAACCCATTTAAAGTTATCTACTTTGACACATTGCAGACTGTGATAGATGCTGATTTTACATTACAGATCTCTGAAAGTGCCAATATTTTCACATATGGGTATTTAATATGCATAACTGTAATTGTAAGCTACCCTGTCTCTGATTTTTTTTGTTGTTTGTTTTCTTTTGAAACAGAAACCTGAACTACTAGGAGACTGAATTAGAGGGACAGGTGGACTGTCAGCTCAAAGAGCGGCCTCTGAGCCTTGTCCCTGAGGATCTGTGCCCAGGATAGCATAACTAACGTCAGAAGGTCATTTTCTGCTTGGTTAGAAGCCCTTCCCTTGGACCTAGACCATGACCTGGCCTTTCAATTTAGCACAAGGAAGAAATTTTACTAAAATTCACACATGGCCCTTAATGATCTGGCTCCTGTCCATGTCCCTAGCCTCATTTCCAGACACTTTCCACACACCTTGTGCTGCCATACTTTGTACTTCTTTGCCCTTCTATTCCCCCCAAAAAGGAAATCATATGGTGGAAAGTCAGGGCCACATCGGGTGTGTGAAGCAGATGTTTTGAAGTAGGAAGCCTCGTAAGTGCCCTCACCATGCCTGATGATGGGAATGCTTCAGTCCGGAGGGCTCGGATGAAGAACTTCCTAGGTGCTGCCAAGCAGAATTAACTGTTTTCTCCTCTACAGTCCCATAATGTTTTATCTGATGTCTGTCTTTCAAAACTTACCATGCTCTGCCTTATACTTAGCTGTGATATGGTTATATCTCCCATTAGGTCATAATCTTGAAGGCAGAGTTCATCTTTATTTTCTCATCTCTTTCATCCATTTCTACACTACTTTGGATATAATCAAGCTGCATCCATATTTTTTTTAATGTTCAAAAAGAAAAATGATGCTCTGGGACCTGAGAAGATATCCATTTGAGTCCTATTCAAGTTTTCCCTTCCCCATCACTGTCCTGTCTCTACCGCTGCCATCAACACCAAGCTAAATCCAAGATACCACTGTAAAGAGATATTAAAAAAAAACACACATGATTAGGCTGAGGGTAACAAGAGTTCTATATTCAAATTTAACTCACAGTTATTGAATACTCATTTGACTGATGAGGAGACGGAGACTCAAGTAACTTTTAGTAGCTTGCCAAATGTCACACAATTACACAGCTAATAAGTGGCTCCGCCAGGCCTGAAATTCAAGCCCCCTGACACAAAGTCAAAATTTCTTTCCACAAACACTGAAATGTTTAGATGAACTTCTCTCACTCTCTACTTTATAATTCTAATGCACCTAGCTGTTTAATCAGAAACATATTCTGTGTACCCTCAGTCAGGATATTTTGAACACATGAGGCTCATTTTAATGTACATTTATATTTCCATGTTTGTGTTTTTGTGCCTTTGTATAGTGTTTTTTTGTGTCTGTATATTTATGTATTCAGGTATTTAGTGTACTGATGTCTTTATATATGTGCTTATTTTTTATTTATGCATTTATCTATTTCTTCATCTTACCTGTAGGGCTATGAAACTCTTTCTCTCAGTGCTATTAGAGGAGAGCACATCAGTTAATTATACCTTAATTTCCTATAGTTTTCTGAGCATATCATAGATTAAAATAGGTATTGGATTTTGATTAAAAGATCCCAGCCCTTGAGCTTCTGGGGAACAGGAGAGATCAGCTGTGTACAGAACCAAATTGCTGAGCTTCAGAAACACCTTGAAGCCAACAGAAGCTTTAGCTACAAAAGCAGGAAAAAAAGAGAGCAAACACTACTCAAACTTAAAAGAGAATGAAGAAAATGATGAAGACAAGCTTAGGAGCAAGCAAGAAGCACTGTGATGCTGCAGAGGAACAAGGGACCTCAGAGGTTTTAAGAGATAAAGCTGGCCTGGAGAAGCAGCAGGCAGAACCCAAAGAAAGGGCCAATATGAGGGAGATGTTGTTTTCCACCTTGAAGGTGATTCAGGACCATGTGGACATTTTAAAAAGCACACAGGAAAAGCTCATCAAAGATCACAAGTCTGAAAGAAACCCTGAGAGAGGAAAATTATTGAATAAATACCATGGAAGAGAGAATCAGTACAAATGAAGAGCAAACTGAGCTTCAGTCTCAAAAGAAAAAAATTTTAAGCAAACAGCCCCTCACATTAGAAGAAAAGGTGATGGATTTTGAAAACACATCAGGGAGGTATAATATTTGTGTGCCTGGCATCTCTGAAGGTGAGGAAAATGAGAGTAACCTTGAAACTGTTAATGAAATTACTGAAAACTTTTCCAGAGCTAAACATAGATCTCAACTTACACACAGAACAAACTCTCAAACTAAAAATCCAAGTCACATAATTGTGCAGTTCTTGAATTTGGAAGGAAAAGAAATAATCTTGCAAGCTGCTCAGAAAAGAAGAGAACTGATTTTCAACAAATATAGGTCTAACACCTAACTATGTCTTAGTTACAGTGCAAGAAAGACAGAGTTGGAACCAAGATCTACTACCAGCTGAAGTCCTTGGGCCTGAAGCCTCCAGTGAACCATCCAGCCAAGCTATCTTCCGTATTTGAAGACGAGAGAAAAATCTTGAACAATCAAGATGACTTCAAGGCATTTATCAGCAATATTCCAAAACTCCTGGCTTTACTGCAGACAGCCGCAGCCCAGGGAGAGGGTGCTTCTGGAGATAAGTGACTAAATTGATTTACAAAGCTGTTTCTTTAAAAAATGCAGATCTTAGTTTTATGATTAATTGCGCTTTTGCCAAGGGAGTTAGGGGAAATGATGTACAAATGTCATGTTGACATTTGTTACTAAGAATGTATATGTACCTCTACATCTGTATCTATCTCTATTCTGCTGAGAAAGAGAGAAAAAAGTAAAGAAAATGGAAGGGATGGAGGAGGGATACATAGGAGAGAGGCTATGAACACAGCAAGATAATTAGTGGTGAGTGGGATAGGGAGATATTGGAATATGATAGATAAAATAAGAAAAAATAATTTTGTTGTGAATGTTAAAGTAATAACCTATACAAAATTAACAGACTTGTTCAGAGAAAGAACGTTTTTCCCTACCCTCTGTCAAGGGTACTTGGATCTTTTAGAAAATTTGACCATATCTTAGAGCACGAAACAAATAAAACTCAGAGATGCATGTACATTGAAATGATTGCCTATAAACTGACATTTTAAGAAACAGATTGTAAACAGTGGGTGATGTTGAAGTGATGTGTTTTTAAACTGCTAATTTGTATTGCTCTTGCAGTTTAGATGTCTCCATTTAACTCTAATTATATAATTAGTTAATCATACAATAAAGGGAGCTAAAATAACCCATTTGTTGACTTCTTTACTTTCCTTTGGACAACTGATTAAAAGTTCCTGACTGACATTACCTTCCTTTTTCTCCTCAAACTCCAACCAACCCGCCACCTCAAATCCCTACAATTTAGACACACTGGAGGCAAGTCAGACTCCGAAGCAGAAAAACAAACTTTCCTGGCACTGGCACTTTAAAGCATTCTGCCTGTGTCAGACCTAAACTGCTCATTGAAGCCACGCCGCCTGCCCACCAAGGCAGTGGGATGGAGCCCACCTCCTTCCTTCTGGGGCCATCGACTTCATCCAGTATATGAAAAGCAGACAATGAGACACTTCACAGGCCACTCTCAGAGGTTCCCTTCATTTTATAAGTCTATACCAACACCCTCACCCCCATGTACACAGATGCTCACAACATACAAGCACATACATAGGTTTTCTTCTCATTGTTTCTTATATAAACAAAAGGCATCTTGTGATGCTGGGAGAATTATTACATGGGGACAGTGGGGCAATAGTTTACCTTTCTGGTAAATAGTATATAGGTCAAACAGAACCCATAAGGTTCTGTGAGATGAGAACACCACAAAACATCTGTTTTTCTCTCCACCCATTAACCTTAAGTTATATTCACCTAGGCAATCACACTGTTGATTTGCTTTATGACAGGCATTTAGAAACCTGATCATGCAGGTCTCCATGCCTTATGGCTCACCATGAATCCTTTGATTAAAGAAGTTTCAGTTCTGGTTCATCACTTGCATTTGATTTATTCTAGGAATCTTCCTTCAGAGTCCTAAAAATACCCTCAGTTATAGCTTCAGGGAGTGACTTAATGCCCCAAACTGTGCCCTTAGTAACTGAAATCCTGGACAAAGGATAGGGTGAAACTCAAGCTCCGTGAGTGGGGCCCAGCTTCTCTTTCTACCTCTCAGAGAAGGTATTTCCCACCTCCAAAGCTCTGCCCCCACACCCCAGGTCTTGCTGTTGGAACCTAATTGGTCCAGTTGGGCTTTCTCACTGTCCCAGAGCACCACTTGCCTAGTACTGCCTCCCTTCCTTACTTGTCTACTCCATGTATCCATTCTACCATGAAATAGAATTGCGGCTTAGACTTATTGGGAAGTGGTATCTGTTAGTCGCTCACTTGTGTCTGACTCTTTGCAACCCCATGGACTAGGCTGCCAGGCTTCTCTGTCCATGGAATTCTCCAGGCAAGAATACTAGAATGGGTTGCCATTTCCTTCTCCAGGGGATCTTCCTGACCTAGGGATAGAAGCCGGGTCTCCTGCACTGCAGGAGGATGCTTTACCGTCTGAGCTACTATTGGAAAGTGGGAAGTGGGAAGGGTGCTAAACCATATTTGCACCTCTTGAATGCGCCAAATACTCTAGAAATCTGACTCACCCCCAAGGTGGCTTTCCACAGCAGTAAAGTAGGGGGGACAAGGAATGCTTTACAATGATCATAATTCTCTTGAGAGTATGAAAATCACCAAGATTCTTGGTAGTTCCTGTTTACCACTGAGAATCACTGTCCTCAAATTTAAAACTGGAAGCGATTTGCTAGTGGATGTTTAACAAACGGCTTTCTGAGGGGAAAAAAAGCTCTCATTTGTAGCATTTGCCTGTTCGTTGGTGTAAATTCTCTGGCCATGGCCAATTTTAAGCCATGATATTACTGAACCCTGGGTTAGGATGAGATGTACACATTCAGTTAACTGTAGCCGGTGCCAGCACATCACTGGGAGGAAGCCAGTGCTCCTTTGCCCTGGGCTTCCCCTGGTGGGACTACTATAATACCAATTTAGCTTAAAAAATCTCATTCGGTTCAGTTCAGTTCAGTCACTCAGTCGTGTCCAACTCTTTGCCACCTCATGAACCGCAGCATGCCAGGCCTCCCTGTCCATCACCAAACTCCCAGAGTCCACCCAAATCCATGTCCATTGAGTCGGTGATGCCATCCCACCATCTCATCCTCTGTCGTCCCCTTCTCCTCCTGCCCTCAATCTTTCCCAGCATCAGGGTCTTCTCAGATGAGTCAGCTCTTCGCATCAGGTAGGCAAAGTTTGGAGTTTCAGCCTAAACATCAGTCCCACCAAAAAATTTCATCAAACTGGACTTAATTACTGAGAAAGGCTCCCCAGACCACCCTGTGCATGTATATGGCATTTGGTGTCTCACTTCCTTTAAGCTCCACTTTCTCGAAGCTTTTCTAGCATTCCTCTGGTCCCAAATACAGTTTTGTAAAACAGCTGCTCTTTTCTTTTCTCTAGGTTGAGAGTCTTTGGACCTTATAAATCAATTAGTCCCACCTCTACACTCTAGACTTCCCTGGTAGCTCAGATGGAAAGCGTCCGCCTACAATGTGGGAGACCAGGGTTCGATCCCTGGGTTGGGAAGTTCCCTGGAGAAGGAAATGGTAACCCACTCCAGTACTCTTGCCTAGAAAATCCCATGGATGGAGGAGCCTGGTGTCCATGGGGTCGCAAAGAGTTGGACACGACTGAGCGACTTCACTTTCACTTTCTTTCACTTTCTACACTCTATCATACTCCCTACTTCATATGTACTCAATGAAACCTTGTGTTTAACAGTTGTTTCATAAATCATAAGGGGTAATTCTGAAGCTTTTGCAGGAGGAGCCCTTTTCTAGTCCCCCAGACTCAAGGTGTCAAAGTGCAAAGGGGTATAGCTCAGGAATATTTTCTGGTATTAGCACCTCCCAAGACAGCAACAATGAGAGCTCTCATACCACCCCATCTCCTGTACATCCCACCAGTTTAAGGGAATGGAGAATTAGAGGGGGCCCAGCCATTAGGAATTAGACTGACCACTCTCAAAATATTCCTGAAAGAGGAGTTATTTAATATCAGCCAAATATAGAGTAATCAACAAGGAGAGAAACTCAGACTTCTTGAAGTGTGTGTGTGTGTGTGTGTGTATGTGTGTATATAGGGAAGGCCAATGTCAAGAGCTAATGTCAAGAACTCTACCTTTTGGTCTTCATCACCAGTTTTATAAATATTGAGCCACTCAAGTTTCCTCTGGGGAGCTTGGCCAGAGAATGTATCTCCTTCTACAGGCAGGCTACAAGGTCCAAGAACCACAGAGGTAGCCTAGAGATGGAGCTTCTAATATCTCAATTGCCAAACATAGTTTGAATGAGGGGCTTCTATGAAGCCTGAATAGTAAGTTCCTTCAAGATTCTACAGTGACCTGGAGCTAAAAAAAGAAAAGAAGAAGGATGAGTGGTATTCTCACCTACACAGTCCCAGAACATTTTACAGGCTTCCATGGTGTTAGTGGGGAATCTGGACTCTAGATTCAGGTTCTTGGTCCAAGAGTACAAGCTTCAGCCTAAGGACTTGCAGAGAGCAAGAAAATGTTATCACTGCTTTCTTTACTACATTATTAACAAAGCGTTTGATTGGTGCTTTTCTGTTTCACTTCCCTGGTGGCTCAGACTGTAAAGAATCTGCTTGCAATGCAAGAGTCGTGGGTTGGGAAGATCCCCTGGAGAGGGAAATGGCTGTCCATTTCAATACTGTTGCCTGAAGAATTCCATGGACAGAGGACCCTGGTGGGTTACAGTCCATGGGGCCGCAAAGAGTTGGACATGATGGAGTGACTAACACTTTCACTTCAAGTGCATTCACACCTGTTTTTTAAATTAAAAATTTTTTATTGATGTAGTTGATTTAAAATGTTAATTTCAGGTGTACAGCACAGTGATTAAATGAGATATATATATTTACATATATAAAAGATTCTTTTATGAATATATTACATCATATTGAGTATAGTTCCCTGTAGTATACAGTAGGTCCATGCTTTTTACCTATTTTATATATACTAGCGTGTATATATTAACTCCAACTTCCTTATTTACCCCTCCCCCACCCCTTTCCTGTTTGGTAACCATAAGTTTATTTTCTGTGTCTGTGAGTCTATTTCTGTTTTGTAAATAAGTACTTTTGTATCTTTTTCTAATTCCATATATAAGCAATATCACATATTTGTTTTTCTCTGTCTGACTTATTTTACTTGGCATGATAATCTCTAGGTCCATTCATGTTGCTACAAATGGCATTATTTCATTCTCTTTTATGGTTGAGTAACATTCCATTGTCTATATATACCATATCTTCATTATCCGTCCATCTGTTGATGGACATTTAAGTTGCTTCCACGTCTTGGCTATTATAGATAGTGCTACAATGAACATTGGGGTGCATGTATCTTTTTAAAATTTTATTGTTTATTTATTATTATTACTTTACAATATTGTATTGAATTTTGCCACACATTAACCTGAATCCCCCACAGGTGTACATGTGTTCCCAATCCTGAACTCCCCTCCCACCTCCCAATAAAGTAAGTAATTTTTAAAAAATGAAGAAGGAAATGGCAACCTACTCCAATATTCTTGCCTGGAGAATCCTCATGGATGGAGGAGCCTGGCGGGCTGCAGTCCATGGGGTTGCAAAAAGTCGGACATGACTGAGCGACTCAACAACAACAACAACAACAACAACAAACATGGAACCATGGAACTGTATATGCAGACTACCTGGATGTGAATCCTAGCTCTTCCACTTACTGGCCGTGTTGGTCTTGGGCAATTTGTTAATGGATCTGTGTTTCAGCTTCTTCATCTGTAAAATGGGACTGATACTGATAACTATTCCCTAGTGTTGAGACTGAGATAAAATGAGTTCATATTTATAAAGCACTTAGGACCTGATACAGTCACGGTGATTTCTCTCTCCTTTTTTGAATGTTCTGGGTCACTGTTACTGCACGGGCTTTTCTCTAGTTGCGTCGAGGAGGGTCTACTCTCCTGTTGCCACGAACGTGCTTCCCTTGTTGGGGCACACGGGCTTTAAGGCACACAGGCTTCAGTAGTTGGGGCATGAGGGCTCAGGAGTTGCGGCTCCCAGGCTCTAGAGGACAGGCTCAATCACTGTGGTACAGGAGCTCAATAGCGCCGTGGCATGTGGGATTTCCCCAGATCAAGGATGGACTCTGTGCCTCCTGTGTCTCAGCATTGGCAGGCTGAGGCTTTACCACTGAGCGACCAGGGAAACCCTATCATAGTGATTTCTATCCAAATCTTTTTAAAATAGACATGGATATTTCCACCCTGACAGATAACGAAATGAAAAATGAAATGTTAGTCACTCAGTCATGTCCGACTCTTTGTGATCCCATGGACTGTAGCTCACCAGGCTCCTCTGTCCATGGAATTCTCCAGACAAGAATACTGAAGTGGGTGGCCTCCTTCTTTATTCCCACTGCCCTGGTTTGGCCACACAATAGGTGGCTCAGTGGTAGAGAATCTGCTTGCCAATGCAGGAGATGCAGGTTCAATCCTTGGGTTGGGAAGATTCCCTGGAGAAGGAAATGGCAACCCACTCCAATATTCTTGTCCAGGAAATCCCATGGACAGAGGAGCCTGGTGGGCTACAGTCCGTGGGGTTACAAGAGAGTTGGACACAACTTAGTGCCTAAACAGCAACAGTAAATGGCTTGCTGTTCTCCGTGCCTTACCTGCTGGGTGTTCCTGTTGCAATTCTCTGATTCCCATGGCACCTCCTTCTTTGACCGTCTTCTACTTGTTCTCTATCACTGTTTACCCTCAGCCTACAAACTCCCTAAGAGCAGAAATTGTTATTCTTTCTGTATTGTCAGCATCTGGAACAGTGCCTGGCGTCAAGAAAATACTCAACAAACATGTTGAATTAATGGATGATTGGCTGCTGTGTCCTAGTCAGTATGTAGTAGTTTATGGTGGGGGGGAGTTCATTCAGTCCTACCCAAAAGTCTGTGTGATATTAAGTACAATTATTATCCCCATTTTACAAATAAGAAAATGAAGGCCTAGAAAGGTTAGATAACTTGTCCCCAAAATACCTATTTATATTGATATGGCTATTCTTTTTTTTTTTTGGCTATTGTATTCTAATCAATACTTTATAATGGTATGTAGGAATAGAGGATGGCAGGAAGCCACAACTGATATCCCCATGAAGACATGATATTCAGTTTTCCTATTAAAACAGATGTTACTTTATTTTTATGTAGTTTGTTCTCAAATTACAGTATTTTTTCTTTAGATGTTTTAATCTTCTATGAATGTAAAACTTGTACACAGAGAAAACTGTGTCATTTTCTTACAATAATCCCTTGATCTCTGAGTCCACTGAATGCTCTACTTTAATCCCATCATATAATATATGCCAGGAGCTTTGGTTAGTGCCTCACTCACACATCATCATTTGAAAAAGTCATTGATGGTCAAGTAAATTTATGAATAGTCTGCATCACTGAAATCCTATTTCTCTGGGGTATTCATGGAAAGCTGTACAGATTAATAGCAGTATTATTAGTGGTAGTAGACGGGGCAACAGCAGCACCTATACTGTAGCAGGCCTACTGTGCTGCCAGCTTTACCTGAACGCTCCCATCGAAGCCCTGTGCAGTAACTTCCGGTGTTTGACTTTGCAGATGGGGAAACTGAGACTCAGAAAGTTTATCACACTTTCTTGAGGTCACTCAGCTCTGGAATAGAAGAAACCAGACTGAAATCCAAATTTGTATTAATATGTTTAGCCTGGGCTTTCATCCCGTGCTGGACTTTGAAGGCTGTCCAAGTTACTCAATCCTCTCTGAGGTTCAGTTTCCTCGTCGGTAAAACTGAGGGAAGTTAACACGTCTTTTAGGGGCTATTAGGCTCAGACGGTAAAGCGTCTGCTTGCAATGCGGGAGACCGGATTCAATTCCTGGGTCGGGAAGATCCCCTGGAGAAGGAAATGGCAATCCACTCCAGCACTCCTGCCTGGAAAATCCCATGGACGGAGGAACCTGATAGGCTACAGTCCATGGGGTCGCAAAGAGTCGGACACGACTGAGCGACTTCACTTTCACTCACATGAAGATTAGAAATAATGGATGCCCAAGGCCTCAGGGGCACATAGTAGGCATTTAAGCTTTGGTGGCGGTGTTTATGCTTCAGTGGAGGTGTGAAAGGAAGATCTGAGATCCCTTTAAAGGCATTGGGGAGCTGGAAAGAAGGGATCTACAGCTTTGCCCGACTTGAGAGCTGGCCCTCTCCTCTCCTGAATACAATGACCCAGTGAAACTCTGAGCGATGAGCGAGGGGGTAGGGGCCTGAATTTGGCTCCAGCAACCTCTGCAGGGAATAGAGAGAGGCAGGAGCTGAGGAGGGGCGTGGAAATCTCAGCCGTCAGAGGACTGCAGGTGTTAGAGAGTTGGTGTAGGTGGACTCCCAGAGCCTGGCGGAGGGAGGGGAGGAGGTTGGAGCGGCCGGGAGGGCGGGGGAGAGAGGGAGGCGGGGCCCTGAGGCTGAGAGGCTGTCCTTAGACCGCTCTTCTCGTGCCGGGCAGTTTGCGGCATCTGGAGGAGCTCACTGGAGAATCTCCAACAGCGGAGCGGGCCTTCAACTACCGTAAGTACCTGCAAATGCGCGCACAGTCCAGTGGCTGAAGATTAAATACTGCCCATCAGATCCTAAACAAAACCCCGAAATAATCTCCCTGAAGTAATTAATTGCCGTAAACTTAAAGGCTCCCAGGTCTTTCCTCCCCGCACCGCCTCAGTCCTCCTTTTCTCCTTCCCTCCCCGGATCCCAGCCATGCCTCGCTGAGAATCTCTGGGCACTCAGATATCTTCCCTTTTCCTTCTCAGTCTTCCCTCAAAACCTCTAGCGGAACACGTACCCGGCACCCCGCCGAGCCCAAACCCTTTGATTCCTGGACCCCTCAAAGCCATGCAGGGGGCGAGCCATTAGACATTTCGGGTCTTTCACCCTCGAAAGCACTGCGGCGCTGCCTGAGGGTGTGTGAAGTGCTTGGGGTGGAGTAGAAGGGGAGAGAGAAAAGCCTAGACTGCCGAAGATGGGGGTGGGGGGAGTGCTGGGGTGGGGGCTAGTGTGAAAGGCCAAAAATGGGCGTGGCCAATTAGCCCGAAGCCCGCAACTCCTTCCCTTGTTCCCTGGACGGAAGATTCCTTTTGGCTGGATATAAACGGTAGAGTTTCCTCAGGAGGTGGAGGAGGGGGTCAGCCATGCTGAGAAGCCCAGCTTCCCTTATTCCCCTCAAGCCCCCAGGAAGTGAAACCCCGGTTTAGGGGTCCACCTGGCAGGACTGGACTCTCAGATGGCCTTCCTGGGTGGAATCCCAGTTAAACCTTTCCCTTGGCAGTAAAACCTGAAGTCCCCCCCCCCTCCCCGAATAAACTGGCCCAAAGCCTCAGGGGAACAAAGCAACAGGGTGTCACCAAGACTGGGCCTTGGCCTGGGAGTCTGTAGGAGCTGAGATGGAAATAGCATCTTTAGGGTCCTATGCCAGGTTAATATCCCCTTTGGGAAGAAAAATAGCCAGTCTTAAAGAAATGTTCACTATGTGCCTAGCACTGTTCCGGTATTATCTCAGATTCAACACAACAACAAGGCTAGCTAGATATTAGATAAGAAAAGTTCAAAGAAGGTAATTTGAGCATCCTTCAATACAAAGTAAGAAATGCAAAAGGAAACTGTTCTTCCTTGGATCTCTGACTGTTCACCTGCTCCCTACAGCCCAGATGTTTGAATCTTCCCCCTTTTTCCTGCTCCTTCATCCCTCCTAGTCCTGGAGCAAATTAGAGGCTTTGATATCAGGATCAGTTTGGTGAAGTAAAAGCACCCCTTTCTGCTCTGGGAGCTGCCTTTATCCCACTCTTTTGAAATAGAATTAAACAGCTAGGGTCAGACACAACCTCAGACCCTAAGTAGAGAGGCAATAGAGGAGAGTCATCCTTAGTTTGTGTGATGAGCATACATCTTTCTTTGGCCAAAGGATACTCTGGGCCCAGGGTGGGTAGGGTAGGAGAGACAGAAAAGCATAAGGGGTCTACTTATGGACATGTAGAGCCTGTGGTCAATAGTGATTTTCAAGAAAATAAGAAAGCCTCCCTGAACTCAAATATTTTTGCCACATTCCCTGAAATTCAATTCTTTTTTTTTTTTCCCTTAGGGGCAGTGAACAAAAATGATTACAAGTTTTGGGGTGCCAATGAATCATGTACATTTTATATCAATTAGTTCAAGTAATTTGATTCTCCAACACCTACTCAAAATGGAGGTTTTGAGCTTTGGACAGGGGATACGAGATAATAATGAAAGTAATACTAAATTTGAAGCATTCTACAGAAAGGAAAGCCTGGATGGGATGAGACAGTAAAAGTGAAGGAGGGTGAGAAAGTGGGCGAGGGCTACCTCTGAAAGTTTAATTACTGGTTTTAGAGCATAGGCATTGGAGTTCAACATGGATCTGAATTTTGGCTCTGATATTTAATATCTTTTGACTTCGGGCAAATTATATCTCCTGCATAAGCCTCAGTTTCCTAGCCAGCAAAATGAGGATGTAGCACTCTTCCTTTGCTAGGTTGTTGGAGGACTCTGACAAAAAATATATATATACGAGTAAAGAATCCGAAAAGTTTCTACACCTCCCATCTCCCTCATGGCTTAGGGCTTCTGCTGGCCTGGATTAGGTCACACTCTGGGCCTCTGAGACCCTAGGGACAAACAGACATTTCAATAAATCTGATATGGTAGATATACCAGCAAAGACCTTGAGTGGAAGAAGGGGAAGTGGGGAAAGGGAACAAAGAGAACAAGTAGCTGATAACCCTGCATGCCTGTGGGGGAGTGGAAGGTAGGTGTTCAGGTGCAATTTAGTGATCCAAACTAAACTTTCAGGAGAAGGAGCAATCCCCTGAGTAAAAGTACTTCTGCTTTTAGATCTTACCACCTTCTGAGGGGCAAAGCCCTTCAAGACTCCGGAGGCTCCATGGCCCTCGGCAAGCCAGGGGAAGGGGCCACCATGCTGCGGACATTCACTCTCTTACTCTTTGGTGCTGGTGAGTACAAGGAAGGCGTGGCAGGACAAGTGACCCTGTCATAGGCACCCCTGTGAGTGGGCCCCTTGGGGAGGGAATGGGGAATACTGAGGTTTGAGGGTGATTGGGACAACGAGGGGTTCTCCTTTACCATAATCTCTCTTTTCAGGACTGAGTCTGGGTGTGACACCAATGGGTAAGTGAGTCCTGCCACATCAACTACCTTCCTTCCTGAAGGCTGCAAGACACTGAGCTGCCTCCATGGCCCCAGACATAACTGCCTTGAGATGCCAAAGGCAGTTTCCAGACTCAGCTTGTTAGGAATCAGGACTGCTCACTTCATGACTTGGTTTCCTACAAAATAGTGAAGACTTTGTCTCTTGCATTTTGTTCCCCAACTCCAACTCACTTGAATTCCTTAAAACAATGTCCTACGGTCCCTATCCCACCCTCCCCCTCCCATAAAAGTACACACCCCGTGCCCAGGAAAGACCAAAGGAGGAATTGGGGGGGGCAGGGGTGGGGGTTGGGGCTCATTTAAAGGGACGTTGCAGGGGGCGTGTTATGGGAGGGAGAGGGTTGGAACTGCTGACATCTTTGTTTTCTTTCGGAATGACAGCAGTGATGCCATCTCAACCAGAGCTATGGATAGAGTCCAACTACCCCCAGGCCCCTTGGGAGAACATCACACTCTGGTGCAAAAGCCCCTCTCAGATTTCAAGCAAGTTCTTGCTGCTGAAGGATAAGACACAGATGACCTGGATCCGCCCTTCCCGAAAGACCTTCCAAGTTTCATTCCCCATCGGTGCCCTTACTCAGGCAAATACAGGTCTTTACAGGTGCTGCTACTGGAAGGAGACAGGCTGGTCAGAGCCCAGTAAAGTTTTAGAGTTGGAGGCACCAGGTAAGAAGACAGAGAGAGATAATCAAGAATAAACTCCAACTCCTGGGACTCAAACTTGCCTTCCCAGAGCAGGGTTTGTTTAATTCATTCATTTGCCTCAGTCGCTTGCACACATAATACAGATATTCCAGTTGGTAAATAAGTGTCTCATCTCTATAGGTAATGCAGAGTGAGGCTGCAGACTCTGGAATGGATCTAGAGGGCAGGCTCCTCAACCTAGGGGATACTCTAGATGGGGAAAGAGGGGTGACAAATAAGGATCATACCCAAAAGACTCATTTAAGTAGAGCTCTCTGCTGCTCCCTGAGCCGTGCTACCCTTGCTCTACCTGAATTCCAGTTCATTCTCTCCTTCCAGGCCAGCTGCCCAAGCCCATCTTCTGGATCCAGACTGAGACCTCCCCTCTTCCCGGATGTAATGTTAACATACTCTGCCATGGCTGGCTGCAGGATTTGGTATTCATGCTGTTCAAAGAGGGATATGCGGAACCCGTGGATTACCAAGTCCCAACTGGGAGAGTGGCCATATTCTCCATTGCCAACATGACACCTGAGAGTGAAGGGGTTTACATCTGCCGCACTCATATCCAGATGCTCCCTACCCTGTGGTCAGAGCCCAGCAACCCCCTGAAGCTGATTGTAGCAGGTGGGTGTGGCTATGGCTGCTGGGGTCTGATGATCATTGTCCCCGGGATCATGGTTGGGTGAGCCAGGGTTTCTGATATGACTTTCCTTGCCCAGTTCTCTGCAAGGCCCATGAGCTAGAGTCATTTGATATTTTACTGAGATGCAAATGAGAATCACACATGCTAGGAGGCAGCTGTCTGGGAGCCAGTCACTTGGCTAGTGAGTGAGTCCAGCCAAATGTCCAGCAGCTTCAGCTCATCACAGCTTTGTTGTTCTCTATTTGTTGAAAATCATGTGTTCATTCATTCATTTGGCTAATGTTTATTGAGCACTTAATATGTGCCAGGCACTGCCACTGCAGTCATGTAAACTGATTTTTTTTTATTTAAATGTATTTTTCTTCTAGTTGTGATTTTTATTTTTAAGTGTGGAAAACAGAGTGAATTGCTTGTGCTGGCGATAAAAAGAAAAAATGACAAGGAAAGTGATAGTTCATATTTCAGAAATGGTTTTATAAATGAATTTAGTCTTATATATACGGATCCAGTAAGGCAGTACCAAGCTTTAAACATAGTAGAAGGTTCTTCCAAACCCCTAATGTTAGACCCACCCCCACCCCCAACTCCTCCACCCCATAGCCCAGATGCTTCTAGACAGAATTGGCCACACTTGCTTTAGCTCCCTTCATCAAGTTAAATAGGCTTGGGGAAAGCTGTGGTGCTACAGAAAATATCCTGGACTTAGAAGTTGTAATCCTAGTTTCTAGTTCCACCTCTGACACCACCTCCCTGTGTGATATTGAGCAAGTTACTTCAACTCTGTGTTTCGGTTCCCCCACTCTAAAACGGGATAACAGTATCTACCTGATCCACTGTATGATGCCTCTCTGTGCCTCAGTTTTCTCATTTGCAAAACTGGTATAATCGTAATACCTACCTCACAGGGTTGTTGTGAGGATTTGCCTAATATGTGTACAGTGCCTGGCATATAAGTTCTCAATAAATGGTAGATATTAATTTTATTAGTATAGCTTTTTATTGAGGATCAAAGAACAAAAGCCTGTCTGTTTGAACTGCGTGTTATGGATGCTTGTTGTACGAATGTCTTTCTGGTATACATGTCACTAACACACACTTCTGCAGTTACCTGTTCGCAGGTGTCCCCCACTAGGCCCTGAGCACTTGGCGAACAGGGACTGTGTCTGTCTCCTTTACTTGTTTCCCCCTAGACCATGATGCCTGATGTATCCTCAATGCTTACTGAACCTATGATAGAGCTGATCCTTCCAATAATGGGTGGGTGGGCCTACCTGGGATTGGGGTGGGTAAGAAGGAGTGCTTTGGGAGTGAGGTTTACCTTCTGTTTTGCAGTTTAATCTCTTTGGAGAAACAGTATGTGAAAATGAGGGTGTGGTCCCATTAACAAATGTTTCTTTGATTTGCAGACTTACTGGCCAATCCTGACTTGTTGGCCTCTTTCAGTCTCCTCTGGGAAGTAGGGTTTTCTGTGAACTGAATGTGTTCAAAAGCCAGCCTTAATACTGCAGTAACATTCATGCTTTATGAAGAAGGAATCAAAGTAATTTTCAGAAGTTTGGTTTCTTGGGTGATTGGAAGAACCACATTTGGCGTTTCAGAGACCTAGACCTAAAGATACAGGGAATTACAAATATAGATACTCCACTGAGACATACCCCTATACTTAGTTAGAGCTCAGTGCAGTGATCGAGTCTGGTGAGAGGGAAGGAATGGAAGTGAACTTCCCCTTGGTTACCTTCTAGAAGAGGCAGAGATTCAGGGAAGAGTGAGGGAGCAGAGGGTATACTTCAGCTACCACTTGCTATCTAAAGAAAGTAGGAAAATAAAACCAGAATATGATGAGGAAGAATCACCCTACTTCTAACTCAGGGTCTCTTCACTTTCTAGGACTCTATCCCAAACCAACTCTGACAGCCTACCCTGGGCCCATCATGGCACCGGGAGAAAGCCTTAATCTCAGGTGCCAAGGGC
Source organism: Capra hircus (assembly GCF_001704415.2). Classification (NCBI taxonomy): domain Eukaryota; kingdom Metazoa; phylum Chordata; class Mammalia; order Artiodactyla; family Bovidae; genus Capra; species Capra hircus. Next base: position 2,587,779 of record NW_017189517.1, read on the forward strand.
CAATCTATGGAATGACCTTTGCATTAATAAGGCTTGAAGACTTGGAGAAGTCCTTTTACCTCAAGAGGCCAATAAAAAATGAGGCATATTTCTTCTTCCGGGCATTGAAAATCCACGATGCTGGCCATTACCTCTGTTTTTACTATGATGGATCATACAGGGGTTCACTCCTCAGTGATATCCTGAAAATCTGGGTAACTGGTAAGAGAGGGGGCTGCTGTGGGACCTCTGTTAGGGGGTAAGGGTGTTCGGCTCTCTTTGGGCCCGCTGGAGAACTTCATCATGCAGCCAGGGTTAATGGTGGGGGAAGGAGCAGAATTTGTATAACTGGGCTTAGGCTGGGATTTGCCAAGGGTGGACTGGAAGAAAAGGAAAAGAACCTTAACTAGTGGGAGGGGTAAGTCAGACTTATTAGCCTTTGATATTTTGGGTCTCATCCTAGACACTTTCCCCAAGACCTGGCTACTTGCTCAGCCCAGTCCTGTGGTCCAAATGGGTCAGAATGTGAGTCTGTGGTGTCGAGGGCCAGTGGATGGAGTGGGGCTTGCACTCTATAAGAAAGGAGAAGACAAACCACTTCAACTCTTGGATACCACCAGTATCTATGATGACACGTCATTCTTCCTCAACAATGTGACTTCTAGTGATGCTGGCATCTATAGCTGCCACTATCTCCTCTCCTGGAAGACCTCCATCAGAATGACATCACACAATACCGTGGAGATTGTGGTTGTAGGCAAGTGCTAACAACTATTCTTTATTTTTATCTTCATTCCAGTGTTATTACAAGGAGCTAGTGTTGCTATACCCTTTTGGATTTATGAGCCAAAGGAAACCAGACTAGGAGGGTGGTTTTCTCCAAAACTTAGGGAACTTCTCTCCCAGTATTTTTACTCAAACCTTACCTCTAGACATGGACAAGCCCTGATGGGACTCCTAGAAAACTCACTTTACTTAAGACCTAGGGAAACCTACAGGTATTGTTAAGTTTCTGATTGAAGGTAGGAGCCTAGGAGTCTTTGGAGGATCAAGTAATGGGCCAAGGAATTCTGATGCACAGTCAAATTCTGAAGCCGCTTGAGCTAGTAGAGCAGAAAAAAAAAAAAAAGAGAAGACCAAATAAGGAGATGAGAAACATTTGTTGAGAGGAGGCAATGAGGTCAAAGTCACTTGTTCTAACTCTGGTCTCTGGATTGGTTGCAGATAAGCCCCCCAAACCCTCCCTGTCAGCCTGGCCCAGCACCGTGTTCAAGCTAGGAAAGGCCATCACCCTTCAGTGCCGAGTACCTCATCCAGTTCTTGAGTTTTGTCTGGAATGGGAAGAAAGAGCAACATCCCCAAAATTCTCAGTGGATGGAGACTTCATCATCAGTAATGTTGAAGGGAAAGGCGCAGGGACCTACAGCTGCAGCTATCGCATAGAGGCACACCCTAACATCTGGTCACATCGCAGTGAGCCTCTGAAACTGATGGGGCCAGCAGGTGAGAGGAAAACTCTTCACAGAGGTGCCCCCACCATGCCTTTGGCCATGATACCCCTGGGATCCCAAAGCAATGCCCAGCAGGATATGGAAGTGGTAGTCGGGGGCTGGTTTGGGCATCTTTCTCCTGGGGTGGTCTCACGATCACTCAAAGGCAGTGAGCAGGATACTTCCAAGGGTCCCTTTCTTCATGTAAAGGAAGGTCACTTTTGCTTCAACTTCCCTTTGCCTGCAGGAACCGGATTCCCCTCCCCCCATGACTGTGTCCGTCTGTCCCTGTCCCCATCAAGCTCCATGTTTCTGATCTTCTCTGGTCACAGGCTTTCTCACCTGGAATCACGTTCTGAATGAAACTATCAGGTTGTTTCTAGTCATTCAGCTTGTTGCCTTGCTGTTTGTAGTGCTGTGGATAAGGTGGAAGTGTCGGAGACTCAGAATCAGGTAACTGTCTTATCCCAATCCCCTGCTCCTAAATCTAGCTGAGTTCAGGCTCCCCAGAGGTTCAGGAATGGGGTGTGCTGCAGTTGAGACAAGCCCCATGGGCACACCCTTTGTATCCTCCACCTTCAGGGATGAAGATACAAGGCTTTCTCATTCCAGCCATTTGTCTTTCATCTCATGGAGGGGTCAGCACCCCAACCAGAAGGTAGAGAAATGAATATTTCTCAGAGGCTGGAAGAAGTCCTCAGAAACTCCTTCACTGATCCCCCCCAGGAGGGTGCCCAAATCTCCCTCCCAAGCCACCTTGCCTCTCACAGATGATCAATGTCTTCCACATTAACTTCATCTGAACTCTTTTTTTAAGAATCAACACTGTCCTGTCTCCCAGGATATTATCCAACTCCCATCCCAACTATTCAGCCTTACCTCAGCTCTTAAGGGCTAGCAAGCCTTGTAGTCCACCCTCACTGCTATGGAAGCCAGTGTCTCTGCCACTCTGGCCCCCAACCACTGTGCAGAGCCTTCTGAGAATAGAGCCTTAGCCTGGGTGTGCAGCTGATGAGAGAATGGATTGGGTCAGGGAATCAGACTGCTTCCCCTGATCCATAAAGTGTCAAGTCAAACAGGTTCTCCTGCTGTTTACTTTTATTATTTTGTGTCTCCTGGGTCATCCCCTTCTCTCCCTTATCCCTGTATCCTTGTGCTCAGGCTATTCTGCCCCAAAATGAGAAATGACAGCTCCTAGCTCGGTGGGGGCTTCTGCTCCTGAATGCCACTTTTCCCCACTCTCTGATCCTGGCTGTACCCCTCCCCCACCATGAGCAGAGGCCTTTGTGTGCCTGGGAGTATTCAATACACAATGGATGATGACTATGATTGTGTGTGTCTGTGTTCTCCTCTGAGATCTGAGGGACAGAGTGCTTGGGTAATGGGAAGGGAGCCACCTAAACCTTCTGCAAAACCACTACCCCTTTTGAGTTTTCAAAACGTTTCAGTGGGGGTCAGGTTCACAGAATCTGTTCTGAGTTCCACATACACTGGTAGCCTTCAAGCCAGGGGTTAGAAAAAAATGTAGCTTCAAGTGCCCCCCCCCCCCACCTCAGCCCAGGACCACTGCATCAAAGAATGAGTTCAGAAACCAGATATTGGAGAAGGCAGTTTGAAAAGCATGTTGTCCTGACCAGGAAGGAAGGTCAGTGTTTTCTAAGTCAAAATTGTCAGGTAGACATTGACCTAATAGAAGCTAAATCTATAGGATCTGAATCTATAGGACCTGAAGCTGCAGCACATATCTAGTCATGATCTGGGTGGGGGTAGAGGAGATCCCACTGCTGCTGCCTAAGCAACCCTTCCACAACAAAGGCAGGTGAGGCAGGTCAGTTGGAGGACCAATAGTGCCATAATAAACACTGCTTCCAAACTTAAGCTTGATGACTGAGAAACACCCAAGATTTCTCCCTCCAGCCCCTCACCCACCACCCAGAGCTTCTGATCACACTGAGCTCCAGGGGTTCTGAGAGCTGGAGTTACAAAGGTATTTTCACATCTGACATCTCAATTCCAGCAACGGCCTAATCAGGGCCCTTGGGGAGCTGACATTTGATATTGTCTGGGGAGGGGGGAGGGGTGGGGGCCCGTGGGTCATGAAAGAGCAAGAGGTTTGTAGGTAGTGAGGCCCTCAAAGAGAAAAGTCATCAATGTCAGAAAAGATGATATCCCATTATTCTGGCCATATCCAATCCCTATTGGGTGGCAAGTAAGCCAATGACATAAATTGCCGCCCCCTTCTCTCCGCCCTCCCCCTAATCCCAGCAACTCCTCTCATCTCTTTTCTGGTCTTGCTAGAGAAGCCTGGTTGCTGGGAACAGCTCAAGGGGTCACCATGCTCTTCATACTCACAGCTCTTCTCTGCTGTGGTGAGTACAAGGGGGTGGGGAAGGGGCCTGGGCAGAAGGCCGGGGTGAAGTCCCGTGGGGGAGGGGGCAAAGCCCTGGCAGCAATTTCTTTTGCAGGACTGTGCACTGGGGTATTGACAGAAGAGACTGGTGAGTTTTTCCTGCTCCAGACTGGGACATTCCTCCCTGGAGATCCGAAATAACTACAGAGTGTCAGTGTCAGTGGCCAGGGAGTGACTGGTTGGGAGGGAAGGGCAGCCAGGAAGGGGCACTTTGCTGAAGCTGCTGGCAAAATTGAGCCTCCAACTCTGCTTTTCTGCCTGCAAAATTTCCCCCAAGCTTCTGCATTTTTCTGAGGCTCAGCTGAGACATCAGCGTCTTCTTTCCCCAGCACCTGCAGAAGGGAGGAAAGAGTTTGGATTGGGGCTGAAAGGGGAGGTGGGCAGTGTGATCTGGGGAGGGGGGTTCAAGGGCAAGGAAAGGGGGAGGAGGAGGGGAGGAAGGATGCCTTCATTAACTCTGCTGTTTCTAGAAATAATCATGCCAACCCCTAAGCCTGAGCTGTGGGCAGAGACCAACTTCCCTCTGGCCCCGTGGAAGAACTTAACCCTCTGGTGCAGAAGCCCGTCTGGTTCAACTAAGGAGTTTGTGTTGCTGAAGGATGGCACCGGGTGGATCGCAACTCGCCCGGCCTCAGAGCAGGTCCGGGCTGCCTTCCCCCTTGGAGCCCTGACCCAGACTCACACCGGGAGTTACCACTGCCATTCCTGGGAGGAGATGGCTGTGTCTGAGCCCAGTGAGGCACTTGAGCTGGTGGGGACAGGTAAGAAAAGGCCGAGGGTCCGCTCGGCATGATCCTTGGTGCCGCTGGGACTCCAGCGGTGCTCCGAGGCATGGGGAAATGCTCAGAGATCCAGAGCCCAAGGGACTTCTGCTGCCTGTAGGAGAGGAGGGGCACGAGAAGGGGGGAGGGGTGGGGAGGAGAGTTGAGAGGAGACTGACAGGAAGAGCCAAGGCCCGGCCAGGATGGATCTCTGTTTTGCTGACCGAGTGACTCTGCGTGTCCCATCTGGGCACCTCCTAACTTCGGATTCCTTCTCCTTGTCCTCCCTGTTTTGTTTTCCAGATATCCTCCCCAAGCCTGTCATTTCTGCTTCCCCCCCAATTCGGGGCCAGGAACTGCAAATCCGCTGCAAAGGATGGCTGGCAGGCATGGGGTTTGCTCTGTACAAGGAGGGAATGCAGGAACCCGTCCAGCAACTTGGTGCCGTTGGGAGGGAAGGCTTCTTTACAATCCGGAGAATGGAGGATAAAGACGAAGGCAATTATAGCTGCCGAACTCACACTGAAAAGCGCCCCTTCAAGTGGTCCGAGCCTAGTGAGCCCCTGGAGCTTGTCATAAAAGGTAGAGCTGAAAGGGGTGTGTGAGGGAGGAGGGGGGAAGCAAAGCTCCAGGTCAGACGCTCCTTTCCCCACAGCGAACTTTGCTGTTGGTCCTAGGAGCCTGTGTCCAATCTTAGAGCCAGGCAGGCGTGGCGCTGGGAGTGCCAGGGCCTCTGGCTGCACGATATTAATAGCCATAATCGTTATTAATAGCTGGGGTTTGTGGAGGGTGATTTAACTTTTCTAATTATTTTCATATCAATTATCTCATTTAGCTATAGAGCAAATACTCAAAGGAGGTGGATCAGGTGCAATTTCCCCTTCTTGTCCCAATGGGCAAACTGAGGCTCAGGGAATCAGCAGAGCCCCAGTAACTATCCACTCTTTTAGCTAGTTTTTGCTGACAGTGAGGATTAGACTTGAGGAGGTGAGAGGTGGGGTGAGGGGGTCCCTGTGAAAAGTCTGTCTGCAAAGTGGTTTTGGCTGGATTTTTAAATGCACCTTCTTCTGAATGAAATATTACAGGAAGCCAAGCTGCTTTCTGGAACCAGTGTTTGCCATATTATCTAGCTTGCTTTCTATTGATTTGTTTTTGGTTACGTTTGGTTTTTGCCTTCTAGAAATGTACCCCAAGCCCTTCTTTGAGACCTGGACCAGTCCTGTGGTCACTCCTGGTTCCCGGGTGACTTTTAATTGCTCCACCCCCCACCAGCACATGAGCTTTATTCTTTACAAAGATGGAAGTGAAGTAGCATCCAGTGACAGTTCTTGGGCAAGTCTGGGAGCCAGTGCAGCCCACTTTCTGATCATTTCGGTGGGCATTGGTGATGGAGGGAATTACAGCTGCCGCTATTACGACTTTGCGATCTGGTCGGAGCCCAGTGACCCTGTGGAACTCGTGGTGACAGGTCAGGACTGGGGAAATGCAGGTGGAGGTGGTACTGTCCCTGGGACAATGGGCAAGAGGGATGTCAGTGGGAGAGGAAGAGTCGCCCCTTCTAAAAGTCACCAAGAATGTGCTCAGGACAGTGCCTGCATGTAGCAAACAGTCCATGTAAGGCAAATGCTTATATTATCACTAATATGGGAAGATGAGAAGAAGGAGGAAAATAATCCACTTCTGGGGAAAGAAATGAGGCAGATGGGGATGTTTCACATGTTGCCCTGTTTCTGAAGTCTTTTGTAGCTTGGCCTTGAGCTTTAGGCCCAAGGTCCACTTTTTCTTTAGCTGGGCTACCAGATATGGGTGGGCTGGATGCCCTCAGAGAAAGGGCAAAGACCCTGAAGGGTCAACTGCATACTATGCGGCCATTACAAATGATAGTTTTCAAAGGCTGTTTAATGTCATAGGAAAATGTTTACAATATAAAGTGAAAAATATTAAACTATACAACTGTGTATACAGTAAGCCCAATTATACAAATACTTATAGCCACAATGATATAGGCGTGTACAAAAATAAATGGGAAGTAATACGGAAACGTGTACAAAAAATGGCCATCTTTGAGTGGTAGAATTGTACTGTCTTCATTAGTTTTTTTCTATATTTTCTAGTTTTCTACAATAAGCATATAGTTTCTTATAATAACACTAAAAAAAAAAACAGTGCTCGGAATGTATGAGGCAGGATTCTCTCATGTGTGTTCTCTTTAATTTCAGAATTCTACCCCAAACCCACTCTCCTGGCACAGCCAGGTCCCGTGGTTCTTCCTGGGAAGAATGTGACCCTGCGTTGCCAAGGGGCTTTCCAGGGCATGAGGTTTGCCCTCCTGCAAGAGGGAACCCCGAGTCCCTTACAGTTCCGGAGTGCCTCGGGGAACTCGGCTGACTTCCTCCTCCATACTGTTGGAGCAGAGGACTCTGGGAACTATAGCTGTGTCTACTTTGAGACCACTATGTCAAACAGGGGATCATATCTCAGCAAGCCTCTTATGATCTGGGTGACTGGTAAGGACAGACAAGACATGGGGCTGGGACAGAAGCAACTGGAGTAGAGGTTCAGTTCAGTTCAGTCGCTCAGTCGTGTCCGACTCTTTGCAACCCCATGAACCACAGCACGTAGGGGTAAGGGAGGGTAATCCCTCTTGGAAGGCAAGGCTAGGCTAGGCTAGGACATGGAGGGGAACGGTTGTGTCTGGAAGGAGAAAGATAAAGGGTTAATTCAGTGATAAGTTTGCATGCTCACCACTTTCCATCTTTGGTCTCTTCCTAGACACATTCCCCAAGCCACGGTTGTTTGCTGAGCCCAGTTCTGTGGTTCCCGTGGGGCAGAATGTTACTCTCTGGTGCCAAGGGCCAGTACAGGGAGTAGGGTACATTCTGCACAAAGAAATAGAAGCCACTTCAGTGCAGCTCTGGGGATCCACCAGTAATGATGGGGCCTTCCCCATCACCAACATATCTGGTGCTAGCATAGGTCGTTACAGCTGCTGCTACCACCCTGACTGGACCAGCCTTATCAAGATACAGCCTAGCAACACCCTGGAACTCATAGTCACAGGTAAGGGGAAGATGCTCTGGAATGGGCAGGGGAGTATAGAAAAGAGGGAACTGAGCTGGCTGATAGTTCACGGGAAATGGTTTTCCAAGGGCTCAAGGAGAGGCAGGCAGTAACTCTCCTCTTTATTGAGACTTCAGGGGTGATGCCCTGGTAAGTGGCCACCTCTCTATGAACCAAGAGTTCATTTCTTCTAGGTTTGCTCCCCAAACCCAGCCTATTAGCCCAACCTGGTCCCATGGTGGCCCCTGGAGAAAACATGACTCTTCAGTGTCAGGGGGAACTGGCAGACTCAACATTTGTCCTGTTGAAGAAGGGTATTCAAGAGCCTTTAAAGCAACAGAGGCCAAATGGGTACAGGGCTGACTTCTGGATGCCAGCAGTGAGCAGTGAAGATTCTGGGATGTACAGCTGTGTGTATTATTTGGATTCTGCTCCCCTTGCAGCTTCTAATACCAGTGACTCCCTGGAGATCTGGGTGACTGGTAAGGTCTTGGAGATTTCAGTAAGACTGTAGTTTTTTTAGTTGTTATCCCTAAGGGGATAAAGGGCTGGGTTCGAGGCCATTTCTAACTCTGTATCCTGGTTGGTTGCAGACAAGCCCCCTAAACCCTCCTTATCAGCTTCGCCTGGCACTGTGTTCAAGCTCGGAAAGGACATCACCCTTCAGTGCAGAGGGCCCCTACCAGGTGTGGAATTTGTCCTGGAACATAATGGAGAAGAAGCACCTCAACAATTCTCAGAGGATGGAGACTTTGTCATCAATAATGTCGAAGGAAAGGGCATTGGAAACTATAGCTGCAGCTACCGTCTGCAGGCCTACCCCGATATCTGGTCAGAGCCTAGTGATACTCTGGAGCTGGTGGGGGCAGCAGGTGAGATGATAATCCCTCCATGATTCTGGCCTGACACACCTGCGACCCCGGAGACAGTCTCCATGGAGGCAGGCCACACATGGAAGGGGAGAGGTTTGGAGTCAGAGACCTCAAGTATGGTCATTTTTCTTTTTCTCCTAGGGATGGTAAGGAGGTGGAACCTCAGATTCACTCAAAGATAGTGACAAGGATACTTTCAATGCATCTTCCACCCCACAAGGGAGGGCTGCCTCTGCCTCAGCAGAAACACTGCCTCTGACCACCCCATCTCTTGTCCCAACACGTGGTTCCCAAGTGAACCCCAGAGGAGGCCAGATGAAGGGGCAGCAAGAGAGCAAGGAGAGCACACGTGTACTAAACTCTATGCCATTGGCTTCTGCTCTTTTATCATCACAGGGCCTGCTGCTCAGGAATGCACTGTGGGGAACATTGTCCGAAGTACCCTGATCGTGGTGGTGGTTGTAGCTTTGGGGGTGGTGCTAGCCATAGAGTGGAAGAAGTGGCCTCGACTCAGAACCAGGTAATTGCCTCATGTCACTCCTGCTGTGAACCCAGCGCTTCTGTGAAAACAATGATCCAAATGCTCCTCTAGCATCTGAGCCCCATAACGCAGCCTGTTTTCAAGTTGATGGCTCTGTATCCTCCCTTAGTCATGTTTTTTTTTTTTCTTTCTCTACACAGGGGCTCAGAGACAGATGGAAGAGACCAGACCATAGCCCTGGAAGAGTGTAACCAAGAAGGAGACCTGGGCACCAACACCAACTCTCCCTCATCAGTCTCTCAGGGCACTTCAGTAGAGCAGCCAGTCCCGATATAATCATCTCCTACTTTACAAGAGCTTTTCTCTCCTCTTTTTTTATCCTCAGAGACCTGCAAATCTGATTGGTTTCCCCAGGAGTCCATGCCACCTACTGTTCCTTGGCCACTAATCACCTGAGATGGGTCAAGGGGATTTTAGGAAGTGAGAGCTCTACCAGGGTGAGAGGTTTCCTGAAGAGAGATTCCCCACCCCTGTAATTCCTCACTGTACTGATTTACTGGTGCATGAAAATCTATTAAAAATGTATTCTTCTGAATAAAAAGAGTATTCTCTATTTAACTGCAAAAACTATGGCAGTGGTTTTCCATTGGTTTGTTATTTAGGATTTAGTGAAAAATGGTGTATTGGAGCTGACCCTCATGGCACAGTAAGAGAGCAGGGGGCTGCTAGCACAGAGAAATGAGCTCGAGGATAGGGTCAGGGAGGGAAGGCTCCAACATGTCCAATTTGGTTTCAGACATGGTTGCTGAACAGAATGTCCTGTCATCCCTTCATTCCCTATTTCATTACTGAATGAATGAATGTCAATATTCTCTCCAAGTTGAGCCTAAGGACGGCAAAGACTTCAGTTACATACTTTCACTGCGGAACTTCTAGGTCTGTAGTACATCTGCTTTCAAACATTAGGATTAATCCACTGCAGAACCTGGAAATTGGGAAAGCGTGCTTTGTGGCCCTTTCCTACCAATCACAAGTGTACACTAACTCACTCTCAAACGTAAATGATTGATAAAAATGGAATACTTTGCCCCTCCCTACAGAAAGCCCTGTGTTTTTCTGGATGGCGGCGGGGTGGGGTGGATCTCAGGGAGTGAGTAAGCAGCTGCGGTGGTTGGTTTCAAGCAGGGGACCTCCCAGGGTCCTGTCCACACTCTGAGCCCCTGATCTTTCTCCTTGCGTTGGCATGCAACATGCAACTTGCCACACTGGTGAGCATCTAGCACACGTTAGGAGGCTTGCACTGGGAAAAGGGGCTTCCCTAATTCCTTAAACCTGTTCAAGACCTCAGAAGGATTGATCTGTGGGTCCTAGAGGAGGTCGTAATCCCTTCAAATCTGACCCTAAAGTTCCTTAGCTCCCGACACTGTTTAATTTTAAGCTATCACTATTTAATAGAGCAATGTCCAGGGGTGCTGCACACAGTGAGTTATTTAACCCTGGTTACTATAAAATTTAGAAAGTAACTCCTGTATTCTTATATCAGGAAGCTTATTTACCCAGCAACTTAATGAAAAAAATGCATCACATTTCCCTTAATCCTTGCAGAATGAAATACTCCGAGTACTATCGACTAATTTGTATTAAGCTGTTTGGAATGTAGAAGTACAAAGTCTCACTCCAATTTTCATTTGATGAGATTCTATTAGTCACTTATACTAATTTCTTATAGTGTTTATAAAAATTGCATTTCAAAAGTGCTTTTGCATATGAATTTAGCAAAAACTAATTGTTGCTTTTTGCCCAACACCACTCACTGCCTTCAAACTCTCCAACCCTAACCTTCAATCAAGCTGTACATTTTGAACAGTGGAGGGAGGCCTGTTTTCGGTCCTTGCTTTTCAGATGGAATTCCTTTGATCAGGTCTGATTTTGTTTTCTAACCATTGGATATTCCAGCATGTATTGTCAAGGCTAGCAGTGGGGCTGTGCAAGTTAGCAAGTGATCACTTGGTTGCTTTAGCTGTTCACCAAGGGAAAGAAAGATGGAAAGAAAAGAGAAGAGGGCCAAGGACTGAAATTTATAGAAGCCTCTGAGTTAGAAAAGCAGGACAAAGATGAAACAAAAATGACAGAAAAAGACTCGTGAAATCTTGTGAACCAGGGTCTCCTGTATCAAACAGAGATATCCATGCAATCAGAAAATTTTGATCAACCTTTCAGTGAAAAACAAATATAAACACGTGACAGTGGACTTTTAGTTGGTTTTCTGAAAGTATTCACATATACCATTCTTTCACTGAGAGAACCAAGTTTTATATGATTTAGAAGGGGAAAAATAGTTGTCAATTAACTGAAATATTTAAAGAGTGGCTTTGGGTTTTAACTTCCCTCCTCACTGTCAGAGCTATTTCAATGAATTAAATATCTATTTATAATGCAGAAGTCGTAGCAATCTATCTCAATGAATTAAATATCTATTTATAATGCAAACGTAGCTTGTTGCTGACAATGCTCCACATGGTATGTTTTTTTCAACCTGGTTGCCATGGGAATCAGTCCCTTTACCCCTGGCTGGCCTCTAATCAGCACAGCATCAGGTAATCTCTGGGAAATGGAATCTCAATTAGGATGGAATGGACCTTTGAGAGAAGAACGTGCCTCTGGGACTCCAGAAACAAAAGCCAAAAATCCTCCCTTCAGTTCTGAAAAAAAAATGTAAATTACCCTCCATCCATGGGCCACATCTTTGCCCTCAGCATCTTAGAGTTACAAAGATTGTCAAGGTGGTGTGGTCGAATCCCCAACCCAGTACACAATCTCCTTTATAGCAAAGCTGACAGGTAGGTACACAGCCTCTTTCTATATACCTCCAGTGATGCAGAGCTCACCACTCCATGAGACAATCTGAGAATTTCAAATTGCTTGATTGATCTCCTATCTGTGTATATTCCTTTCATACTCATTGGCTTGATTGATCTCCTATCTGTATATACTCACTCCCTTCATACTCATTGGCTCTAGTTCTGACCCAGGTTGCAACCTAGATGAAATCTACTTCTTACACATAGCAGTCTTACAAAGTTTGGAAGATATGAGTTGTCTTCTTTGAGTCCAGAATATCTCACTCAGTGTTGTTTCCAGGGTTTGGCCAACATTCAATTGCAAATGTATCTATGTGTAGTTAACTCTTAATTATCTGGGTTTTGGACAAGGCAGAGTTCATGCCTACCCAACTCCTGCTGGATTCAACCAGAATAGCTCTTTTATATATTTATTATGTTATTATTTATTGATTTTATATGCCCAATACAGTATTGTAAAGTAAAAAAAAATTAGAAAAAATAATAAAAAAATAGAATATTAAACAATGATAAAAGATGTGATGAAAAACAAAGTAGAGAAAGGAGGTACAGAAGTGTGTGTTTTGGGGGGGAAATTGTTTCAATTTAAATAGGGTGACTAAGAATACCTCACTGAGAAGGTTAACATTTGACTTAAGATTAAAGGATATGAAAGAGTAAGCCATACAGATATCTAGGCAAAGTGAGTTCCGGTCAGAGAACAGGAAGTACAAGAGCCCTGAGACAAGAGAATGCCTGACTGGTTTGAGAAATGGTGACTAGACTACAGTGGCTGGAGCAGTGTGAACAAGGGGAAAAGTAGGAGATGCAGTCAAAGAGGTAATGGGAACCAAGACAAGCAAGACTTTTGTAGATCTTTGTAAGGACTTGGGCTTGCAGTCTGTATGAACCAGGAAGCCACTGACGTGATTAGACTTACAGAGACCTGGGTTCCATCCCTGGGTTGGGAAGTTACGTTGGAGAAGGGAAAGGCTACCCACTCCAGTATTCTGGCCTGGAGAATTCCATGGACTGGATAGTCCATGGGGTCACAAAGGGTCGGACATGGCTGAACAACTTTCACTTTCACTTTCATCCCATCTTCAGGCTTCCCAGGTGGTTCAGTGGATAAAGAATCCACCTCCAATGCAGGAGACACAGGCAGACAAGGGTTCAGTCCCTAGGTTGGGAAGATTCCCTGAAGGAGGGCATGGCAACCCAGTCCAGTATTCTTTCCTGGAGAATCCCATGGACAGAGGAGCCTGGCGGCCTATAGCCCATAGGGTCGCAAAGAATCGGACATGTCTGAAGCAACTGAACATGCATCCATGCCTCCTGTCTTCTGTATAGAGAATAGACTGAGGGGCCAGGGTGGAAACAGAGATATCTACAAGGAGGTTACTCCAATAATGAGGCAAGAGATGGTAGGTTAGGTCAGCCCAGTAGCAGAGTGGTGACAAGAAATGGCTGGACTATTGATATAAGCTGAGGAAACAGCCAATGGGATTTGCTGACAGATTGAATGTGGCGTATGTTCTATAAACATTCTCATTAGAAAAAAAAAACTGTTTCAAATATTGCCTTACTGCTTCCTTTCTGGAGTTATTTTAATCTCATCCTCAAGAAAGGGTTTTCTAATGCTCCCCAATCCAGGTCACCACTTCTGGCAGTTTGTCAGTGAGCTTGTCATCGTTCATCCAGAAGTGTAAACAAAATGAAGCCTACATGTCTAATGTGATCTGACCAGCACAGGGTACAGAGGACAGTGAAATGACCATTTTCTGGGATCTCACCTCACCATTTCTTTTAATGCCATCTACATTTTCACTAGTTCTCGGACAACCAGATTACACTGTAGCCTCAGAGGAAACTTGGGGTCAACCAAAACCCACAGCTCTTTTTCACACAAGCTCTTGCCAATTCAATCCTTTCTCGTCCTTCTCCTGTACAAGGGATGTGTTATTTTGCAATTGTCTTAAACTCAGATTTAAGATTTGATATTTATTCCCATTAGGTTTCATCCTATAGTCCCCAGCTTATGGGAGTCATGTATGAACACTTAGTGAGCCCCATTATATATAGCACACATATAGGTATTACCTCATTCACTCCTAACAACAGTCCTGTGTGACCTTGTGCTATTATCATCCTCATTTTACACAGGAGGAAACAGAGGCTCAGAGAGGTTAGGGAACATGCCCAGGGCCATTCAGCTCATAGCCAAGGTCAGAACTGAAATTAGAATCCCATTTTACCTGACTGCAAAGTCAGATTTTCCCATACTAAACTTTGATTAGCACAGTACCGGAGAAGGCAATGGCACCCCACTCCAGTACTCTTGCCTGGAAAATCCTTTGCACGGAGGAGCCTGATAGGCTGCAGTCCATGAGGTCGCTAAGAGTCAGACACGACTGAGTGACTTCACTTTCACTTCTCACTTTCACACAATGGAGAAGGAAATGGCAACCCACTCCAGTGTTCTTGCCTGAAGAATCCCAGGGACGGCGGAGCCTGGTGGGCTGCCGTCTATGGGGTCGCACAGAGTCGGACACGACTGAAGCGACTTAGCAGCAGCAGCAGGACAATACCTGGAACAGAGGAGGCATACAATAAGCATTTGCTAAATTGTCCACCTTTGCACCGTTCTTTTAAAATTTATTTTGTTGAACAGACACTCACATTCACTTAGTTAGGCTGTGTTACAAAGCTTTACATTTATTAAGCATCTTAATCTTTACAATAGACCTGTGAGGTAGGTTCTATCATTAGTCGCATTTCTTACAAAGAAAGAAGCAGAGCCATAGAGATTAAGCAATCTCCATAGGTGACACAGCCAGCAAGTGTCAGAGACAAGATTGGGACCCAGGCAGTCTGACTCCAGAGTTTGTGTTCATAAGCACTAAGCTATGTTGTCTCATCTATTCTGAGATCCTGACCTTGACTCTCAAGGGAAGGAGGTGCCTCAGTCTAACTCGCTGTCCACTGTCCAGTGCTAAACCTGCAGCCCTCCTGGTGAAATCTATTTCAGCCTCCCCATTCTCTTCCGTTGCCTTTCCTTATCAATGGAAGCTGGCCTCTAGGCTTATTAACAAGGAAGACTTGTTCATGCCCTCATACTTAGTCTTGATTTCTGCCCTTCCCTCCCAGGACTCCACACTCTTCTGTTCTGCTATGGACCAACATTTCAACTTCCGTCACTCAAGGAGGCAGCCAATGTGATGAGATGGTAGGTCAATGGAGTCCCGGAGAAGAAAGATGTTCCCTTGGCCCACTCCCTACTCCCTCAAATAGGTCCTAGGCCAGACCATCATATCTGACTGTGTGTTAAATTAACTCCACAAGACCCTGGCTAGAGTCATATTTTAAACTGGGTGTGGTGAAAGTGTTAGTCACTCAGTCGTGTCTGACTCTTTGTGACCCTATGGACTGTAGCCTGCCGGGCTTCTCTGTCCATGGAATTCTCCAGGCAAGAATGCTGGAATGAGTACCCATTCCCTTCTCCAGAGGATCTTCTTGACCCAGGAATTGAACCCAGGTCTCCATATTTCAGGCAGATTCTTTACCGTCTGAGCCACCAGGTTGTGGTAAGGGGGTGCAGAGAAATTCAAATCATTCACATGAGTTATTAGCCTATAATATTTTTGTAAAGAAATCCCTTCTCATCTCAGAAGGCCATCTTTCATACTATATGCTAAAGATTCAAGGATGATCTATTATATATGACATCATAGGCTAGTAAAATGTACAGGGGTTAGAATTGTTTTTGAGCTTGAGACAAATCCCATAAAGGGTGGCAAATCATAAGAAACTTCAAAACTAGCCAAAGATCCCTTATTTGTAGGATTCTTACCCAAGCAATTGTTCCATTTTAACACCAGCAGTCAATTTTGGGAATTCATCAATTGATGTCCCAAAGTTGGACTTGATCATATGTATCTGGACACAGTGAAAGAATGAAAGACTTAAAAAATCATAGAATTTGAAGGGCCAGTAGATGTACTATAATACACACACTTTCTATAACATACCAAGCAAGAGATTGACCAAGCCTCTGCTTGAACCCTTCTAGGGGAGAGTGCAGGGGGTTTGGGGGCCCACAGGAAACTTAATATCTATAATGAATAATTGTGCCTTCAATTATCAGGTAGCTGTAATAGTGAGGAAGGTCTTTTAATTTTCTGGATCTGGCATCTTCCAATTTGCTTACCCATTAATCCACAGAAAATGTCTTTGTGACCCCATGAACTGTAGCCCACCAGTCTCCTCTGTCCATGAGCATTCTCCAGGCAAGAATACTGGAATGGGTTGCCCTGCCCTCTTCCAGAGGATCTTCCCAACCCAGGGATCGAACCCAGGTCTCGTGCATTGCAGGCAGATTCTTTACCATCTGAGCCACCAGGGAAGCCCAAGAACACTGCACTGGGTAGCCTATCCCTTCTCCAGGGGATCTTCCCCACCCAGGAATCAAACCGGTGTCTCCTACATTGCAGGTGGATTCTTTTCCAGCTGAGTTACCAGGGAAGCCCATATAACACAAAAGCATTCCCTAAATCTTTCTTTTACAAGTAAAACATCCTCATTTTCTTCAAATACAGAAACTTGAATAAAACAACACTTTAGAAATACTCAGACCAACTTTGGATAGAAAGAAACTATCACCTCCAATGTGGTGGATGGTGTATTTCCGTTAATATACTCTTCAGATCTCAATAGCATATTTAGCAACCACAGAACACTATGGGCTCATACTAAGTTTGAAGCTAAAGGAAACCCCTATGCCTTTTATAGAAGTACTGCTAAGCCTTGCCTTCACTCTGAATTTATGTAGTGAATTTTAGAGCTGAAATATACAGCTTCATATTTGTCACATTGTGACAAATAGGAAGTTGTAAGAGTTGTGGGTTTTTTAATGTTCAGCTTCACAACTATTTGTCCCCTTGGAAAATTCCTGAATCTTTAATCTCAGTTTTCATGTCTGTAAAATGGAGATAATCACTATTTTAATTTCACAGGTTTGTGTTGAGGATGAAATAAAATAATATAAGTGAAAGTGCTCTACAATACAGAAAAGTACTGTGTCAGTGTAAGACCTGATGGTGACCACAATGAGGGTTTTTATTTTTTGTTGTACAGTGTACACAGATATCCCTACAAGCTTTGTCTTAATCTCCAACTTAGTCAATGTCTCACCTTTACTCAAGTGTTGGAAAGCACTTGTATTCCTGGGTTTACAATAATGTACTAAAAGTATTCATTTTGTATGGGATCATTTAACGAGTTAGTTGCTTAGTAGTGTCTGACTCTTTGTGACCCCATGAACTGTGGCCTGCCAGGCTCCTCTGTCCATGGAATTCTCCAGGCAAAAATACTGGAGTGGGATGCCATTCCCTTCTCCAGGGGAATCTTCCCAACCTGGGGTTCGAACTCCCATCTCTTGCATTGGCAGGCAGATTCTTCATCTTCTCAGCCGCAAGGGAAGCTATATACCAAGCTATATACCACTTCCCTGGTGCCTCTGATGGTAAAGAATCTGCCTGCCAATGCAAGAGACACAAGAGATGCAGATTCGATCCCTGGCTCTGGAAGATCCCCTCAAGGAGGGCATGGCAACCCACTCCAATATTCTTGCCTGGGAAATCCCATGGAGAGAGGAGCCTGGCAGCCTACAGTCCATGGGGGTCACAGAGTCGGACACGACTGAGCAATTAACACACATTTAACAAGTTAAACATTCAACCATCCGTACTATTAGCTCACACCATTTCTTCACCTGCCTGAAAGGACATCACAGGAAGTGTTTGTCAAGATCCTTGCCAAAGCCCAGGTAAATTATTTTTGCAGCCTCCTTTTGTAAGCCCATCCAAAAGGAAATGAGCTTAGTCTGGCATGACTTGCTCTTAATGAACCCATGCTGGTTCCTAGTGATTAGTAAGTCCCTTTCCAAGGGCTCAGAAAACATCTTCTTAATAATCCATTCTAGAAGTTTGCTGGGGATCGACATCAAACTCGCCATGCTAGCATATGTAGTATCACCTTTCTTTGAGGGGAAAAGAAAATCATTATTCTATTTAGTCTTTTGGTACTTTACTCCTTACCGATATGTCTTGGAAGACTACAAAGAAATGTATCCAAGCTTATAAGACAGACCAGGAAGAAACAAAGCTAGATCCAGAGCTATCTACCCTTTACCTCATTTTTCTGAAGTAGGAGAATTCGTCTTTATTAGAGTGATGTAGACATGTCATCTTCAGTTGAGGGTTATAGAGGTTATATATGGCATATAGGTTATATGCCATATTTTAGAAAACCCAGAATGCCAGCAGGCAAATTGGTTGGTGATACAAAAGTGTTCTTCCCAGGTGATGCTTTACAAGAGTTCACATTTCTTCTAGAACAGTGTTTCTCAAACTTTAATGTGCATATGAACTACCAACAGATTCTATGAAAATGCACATTATAACTCAGTAGATCTGAGGCAGGGCTTGAGTTTATGCATTGCTGCCAAATGCCCAGGTGATGCCCATGCTGTGGATATACAGACTACACTTCGTATAACAAGAATCTAGAATGATTATTCTAGATCTTGGCTACACACTACAACCATCTTAAGAGATTTAAAAAATCCTGCTTTCCACATTAAATAATCAGAATCTCTGGAGTTGGGGCCCAGAAATGTGTTTTTCTAAAGCTCCTCAGGTTATTTCAATGCACAGCTAAGTTTGAGAATATTCTTGTAAAACTAGTTATCTTCAATCATTTGGCTAATAGTTTTCAGGAGGTCTCAAATTTATCCCTGACTTATGCAACTGTTGAAGTGGTAGGTTCCCATCTGCCTATTATAGGCCCATACATAAAAACATATTTTTGTAGTAAAATATTGTTAACCTGAAAAGTGAAAGTGAAAGTCACTCAGCTGTGTCCAGCTCTTTGTGACCCCATGGACTATAGAGTCCATGAAATTCTCTAGGCCAGAATACTAGAGTGGGTAGCCTTTCCCTTCTCCAGGGGATCTTCCCAACCCAGGGATGGAACCCAGGTCTCCCACATTGCAGGTGGATTATTTACCAGCTGAGCCACGTATCAGAAACATAAGCCTTAAGAGACAAGATTTCATGGTTGGTGATTTTAGGATTTCTTTTGCTTTCCTACTGCCACCTACTACCATAATTGAGGGGCTAGAAGGGTGGCAGACGTGGGAGGAAGGTTAGGTTAGAAATAGTTTTGTAGCAATAAAAACTCACTTTTCTTCAGTGGGTTATTTTATTACAATATTACCACTTGTCTAACAATTGAGAAAGGACTACAGAAACGGCCAGGTTGTGATTTGGCTCAGACCTCCATAGAGAACTCCACTAGTAAACGTCTCTCTTTAGATGAGAGTGAGTATACACATAAAACGGAATATGCCTTATTGTTAAGCAAACCCTGTCTTCATTGCTAGTGGGTCAATGACAGTGGAGGCGGGTTAGACTGAGCAACTAAAAGAATTTGACACAAAGAATATTCAACATAAGACAAATCATTCAAAGGTAGACTCTTCCATGAAGGTTCTCCAACAAAGGTTAAGGATCGACATTACGAAAGGACAAAAACGTATCAGAGAGTGAACACTGGAATCCTACAGCGCTGGGTATTTCTTAGTTGAGCAATCCTGATATAAATCCTCTCCCTGGCAGCCCAGCAAAGAGAGAAGGACTATCCATTTGCAGTGGGGTGTGTGAAGGGCAACAACTTGGCTGGCACTCCAGCTAGGGGCATACCAGAGGGAGAAGAGCCAAATGAGGCCAGGCTCAAAGGGGAACAAAGAGCAGGCTGGATGGTGGCAGGCCTCAAAAAAGTTCTAGGCAAGAATACTTCCTCAGCAGCTATCCCTGCCGGCGCCAGACCTGACAATCCTTTGGGACAACGTAGAAAAAGGCCACTTTGAGGCTTGCTAATAGGATCACCATTATGACACGACTGACCAATTTATAACATCAGGAGAGTCAACATTTAGCAAATCCCCTCTCTTTACACACCAGGCATACATTAGAGGATCTAAAAAAGGAAGACCTGGTAGGGAAAATTTGTGATTCCTGAGTACCTTTTAACAAGAGCCCTGTCAGACAATTTTCCAGTGACTCATATCCTCCTGAAGAACCTCCCAAAGACAGAGAAGAAATTTCATTTACCTTTCCTTCCTTCAGAATAATCGAGCTCGCCCCTACTCCTCCAAACCTCACACACTTCTTCCAACATTTCATTCCAAACCTTCCAACAACGTGATAGTCTAAAAGAGAAAAAATCTTTCCTGTAGCACATCATAGTTCCAGATGCCATTCAGCGTGGCATCAGTGGTTCAAGGGTCACCCTTTTGAAGGCGACAACTCCATACTGAGGGGTTTGTTGTTATAAACTCCTGGGGACACTTATTAGTCTGCCAGCAGCTCGCCACACACCTTCTTTCTTTCATGGGCCCTAGGCATTGTTCTGTGCTCATTTATATTGTCCCCTCTCATCCTCCCAAGGTTAACACACAATGATACTTTTATTTTTCCTTGTCTGGCCAAAAGCAAGCCATAAACCCCTTTGATGTGGCATGGAACGTGAACAGCTCATTTTATGCTGTAATGAAGAATAAGAGCTTTGGAGTGAGCGAGCCCAGGGTTTGAATCTCCCATTTTCCAACTTACTAGCAGCATGCCCTTGCACATCCACTAAAACTCTACAAGCCTCAGTCTCTCCTTTTGTCAAATGGAAGCGAATAATAATAGTGTCCCATTCTGAGAGTGATTATGATGACTAGCTATGATGTATGTCAAGTGCCTAGCATGCAGTAGGTAAATGGTCAATAAATAGCTTTCATTATTGTTTCCTATGGATTATTTTCTTGGAAACTATAGAGAAAACAACTAGTGAGGTTTGAAAGATACTAATTGCAAACAAAAAATGAAGGTTACAAAGTCACAATAATCTACAAGGAAAATACAAGAGAAAATTATAAAAATCACAACCTGAGGTAATCACAGAAATATGAATAGAAATAACCTTTATAAAATAAAAAATATATATTAATTATTTAAAAAGAGAGAGAGAAATAACCTTGAGCTGTCTCTCAAGTTCAAGGTTTTTTTTTTCCCTCTTTTTCTCTTTAAACTACAGTCTAGGCTTCTCAGGTTCAAGGTTTTTCTTTTTTTTTTTCCTGGCGCAGACATCAGGCAAGCCTAAGATCACATGCCAGTGATGCCCCTTACTAGCTCCGTGACCTTGCATAAGTTCCTTAATTTTTCCCAGCCTCAGTTCCCTCATCTGCAGGAGAAGAATAATGAGTTCTCAATTCATCTGAGTGTAGTAAGGTTGTAATGTGTTTGTCACAGTGTAAGAAGAGCCCAATAAAAAGAAATTGCTCTCCTTAGCTTGTGCTTATACCTCTTGGGTCTATGAATTTCTGGGGCTATGCTGATAGATTCCATCCACGTCTGAGAAGTTCTTTCACCTTCTCTTAATTCCTTGATCCTCTTTGGCTTTGTGGGTGAAACAAGTTGGCTTATTTCCATCCACTGGTAGAGCTTACTTATTTCAATCACTTCATCAAGGAGGAAAGGAGCAGAGGATACAAACCTAAACTGCAGAAGACCCTAAGACCCTGGCGAGCAGAATGGGAGACTGAGAGAGAAAATCTTTTCACTTTTGCCTTCTTGGCCCCTTGTCTACACCTGCTAAAAGTAGGCTAGGTAGCTCTGGAAAGGAGCACAAGGAGATGGTGTCTCAGCTCTGCTGCTCCCTCCAGTGGTGGGGCCTGGAGAAGTCATGAGTTGGAGACAGGGTAATCCTGGGAAGACTCATGGAATGAAGCAAATGTTAGTGACAGCCATAATAATAATGACAACAGGGAGAATAATAACCCATGGTAGGCTCATAGGGAAAAAGGAATGGTAAGAGCAAACACAATAATAGTAGTCTTTGGTGGACTTCTGGGAGAAAAAGACAGAGCTTCTGTAAGATTCATGGGTAAGCATGGATAATGATAATTATTCTTAATATGACAATGCATAGATATAGATGCGTATGTGCTCAGTCACGTCCGATGCTTTGCAACCCCATGGACTATAGCTTTCCACGCTCCTCTGTCCATGGGATTTTTCCACTTAAGAATACTGGAGTGGGTTGCCATTTCCTTCTCCATGATATGACAAAGATCATGGCAATCCTTAGTGGGTGCATGAAGAAGAGAGAATAATCATGATTATAAAAGATAACACTTATCAATTCCTCCCTACATAGCAGTGCTCAGTGCTTTGTATGTACAATTTTACACCATCCTTCATGGGACTTGCACCTCAGAAAGATTAAGTAACTTGCCCATGGTCGCAGGGCTCAGTTCAGTTCAGTTGCTCAGTTGTGTCCGACTCTGCAACCCCATGAATCGCAGCACGCCAGGCCTCCCTGTCCATCACCATCTCCCGGAGTTCACTCAAACTCACGTCCATCGAGTCGGTGATGCCATCCAGCCATCTCATCCTCTGTCGTCCCCTTCTCCTCCTGCCCTCAATCCCTCCCAGCATCAGAGTCTTTTCCAATGAGTCAATTCTTTGCATGAGGCGGCCAAAGTACTGGAGTTTCAACTTTAGCATCATTCCTTCCAAAGAAATCCCAGGGCTGATCTCCTTTAGGACAGACTGGTTGGATCTCCTTGCAGTCCAAGGGATTCTCAAGAGTCTTCTCCAAGACCACAGTTCAAAAGCATCAATTCTTCAGCGCTCAGCTTTCTTCACAGTCCAACTCTCACATCCATACATGACCACTGGAAAAACCATAGCCTTGACTAGATGGACCTTTGTTGGAAGGTAATGTCTCTGCTTTTGAATATGCTATCTAGGTTGGTCATAACTTTTCTTCCAAGGAGTAAGCGTCTTTTAATTTCATGGCTAGCAAGCGACAAAGCCGATATAAACTCTTGGTCTGTCTGACTCCAAAACCTACGCACTTTTCCCTTTACCATGTAGTGTCAATGGAGAGGAACCTGATTGATTAGGCTGACCTGGCTGATTAGGAGCCCCATTTGCCTTCCACTTCCTCTCAGCAACACATGTCTACAGGGTTCTGAACACAACTGACTTGTTACCATGGAAGCCTCCCTCTCTCCCCTAACCTCTTTTAACCAGTCCCAGAGAAGGGGGCTTCTGGAAAATAGAATCTTCCCTCATCTCCAGTAGGGTGGCAGATGCCTCCCTGAATGGAACAGACTAATGTCCAGATTACCAGGTGTGTCATCTTCTCATAAATGTGTGAATTGAAGGACATGAAGAAGACTCCTCCTCCCTAATTTCTAATGCTCAAAATTAGACCTTTGGAACATTCTGTCCCTTATTAAAATGCAAATACCTGTTTTGATTCCTCTACACCACAGTGTGAACCTTTTAGTTCATCATTTCCATGAAAACTACTCTTGGAGACTTTAGTAATGTAGTTAGCTTCATCGGCCAAGCCCTTCATAATATCATCTCAAACTCCATCCCTAGTTTCAATTGCCTGCACCCTCCATCCTAACACTTCCCACCACACACCAGCCCAAACCAACAACTTCTAATATGTTAATATTCTGTCTACCTGGAATAACCCCTACTTTCTCTTTCACCTAATTCTTCACTGTCTGTCAAAATTCAGCACAGATGCCACCACCACCATGCACACAGCTCTGTTATCTGGCTTAGGTCACCAGCCCTTGTGTTAGTAAAGCAGCTTGCATTTTTATCTGGCTTTTCATCTATCTTTATAATTATATGTATGGTATGTATAATTATTGTTGGCATGTGTTATTGTATTTCAGTTACATATAAAGCAGTATTTATCTAATAATAATAGTAGTAATATGTGCCCAGGGTTAAAATATACAAACAGTGCAGATTATGAAATAAAAGGTAGAATATTTTTATATCCTTTCCAGAACAGTCTTAAACTCAAGGCAATCTCTTTTAACAGTTTCTTATGTATTTTTCAAAAGATGTTTGATGCATATACAAGAATATCTGTATATGCTCTATTTATACACAAACAGGATCATACTGTTCTGTGCCTTAGTTTGGTTTGGTTTGCTATTAGAAAGAGTTAACAGTGAC
This sequence comes from Capra hircus, assembly GCF_001704415.2. Taxonomy (NCBI): domain Eukaryota; kingdom Metazoa; phylum Chordata; class Mammalia; order Artiodactyla; family Bovidae; genus Capra; species Capra hircus. Next base: position 2,611,770 of record NW_017189517.1, read on the forward strand.
CTTTTTTTTAACAAATGTGCATTTGTATGTTCATATTCATATACCCTTAGGATAATTCTTTAGAGGTAGAATTATTGGGTTAAAGAGTATGGCCTTCTACAATCTTGATTATTGCATCAAATTGCCCTCCAAAAGTATACCCATAAGTTATAGTCCAATTCATTGTGATCAAGAGTTTGTGAATCCCTACATTCTCAAAAATATTAGGTTTTATAAAACTTTATCATGTTATAAGTGCAGTAGGGAAATCGTATCTTGTTGTTTTGATTTGTCTTTAAATAATTATCATCAGGTTTGAGTAGAACTTTTTAGGTCTTTTGAATATTTATTTTTCTATTAAAAATTCTGTCCATTTTTTTCTGTGAGATCTTTGCCCTTCATGCATTGTAAAAGCTTTTCATATATATATTTTTTTAATTGTTTTTTATTTTAAGAAAGATTTTAAAAATCCTTTGTTATATGTGCAACATTATTTCTTTAGTTAGTCATTTGCCTTTTAGTTTGCTTATTTATTGCCATAAAAAATAATATTGTGTAGTTAAAGGTGTCAATCTTTTCTTTAATAGTGTCTAATTTTTGTAGCATGCTTCGTTAGAAAAGTCTCCTTCATTGCAAGATTATAAAAACAATAACTTATGTTTTTGTCTAGTACCTTATGTTTTTTTCTTTTTTAGAGTTTTAACTTGTTGAGTGATCTGGAAGTTATTTTGGTATAAAAGGTCGGGTAGGGATTCAGATATTTTATTCAAATGGCTAACCATTTAATCACTTTGTATTGTTAATGTTTACTTGTCTCTCCTGATAGAATCTAAGCTCTTCCAAGAAAAGAACTCTATCTTATTAATTGTTGTAACTCAACATCTAACATTGTACCTGGCACATAAGAGCGTTTGCTGAGTACACGTTGAATGAGTATCGGATACTATTCAATTTCCTGTGTTGGTGAACAAAGCCTGCTCGAAAACAATTAGAAGCCTATATGTGCCACATTTTGCTCACTCCACCTCGAACCCAGTGGGAGCCTCTTCTCATCAGCTACTGTCTGGTACCTATAACTTCTTATCCAAGCTAGAGGATTAAAAAGTCCAGGTTGACGTGACTAGAGCCTAATTAAATATTGCAGGAGCATAGTAAAAGGAAACATAATAAAGCTCCATCTGGCCAAGAAGCCCCTTACTCCATAATTACTAGTGCTTGAAATTCTATCTTTGGGACTTTATGTCCTTTATTACAATGCAAATATCTTGTTGAGCTGTGCTACTTATTCGTTCACAACACAGTGTGATTTTTTTCTTGCCTGATTTAATGCAAAAAAAAAAAATTAAAAGTCTAAAGTTTTGAGGGGAAATTCAGAAAGAAGTAAAGGCCATCAGAGGGTAAGAGAGAGAGATCACCAAGGGATGGGGGAGCAAGAAGGATGCATGGAGGAAAGCACTTAAAGTCTATGTTCTAACAATGGCACTTTAATGTACCAAGCTGCTTAATCACAAAATACATCATCCCACTCAATCTCTTCCTGAACCTTAGCAATCTAAACTCTCTAGGTTCTTTGGATGTATTTGTAAGGGACTATTTAGATTAGAGAAGATTACATCAGTCACTTAAGGGCTAATTTCTTTGGAGTGTTTTTGAGAATTTTATCTTGAAAGAGCATATGGATATTATATTTTCTTTTAAAGACTGTACTAATTGATTCTGGTACCCAAAGTACCTGCTCATCCTCTGTTGACCCTAAACTTAGCATTTACCTGATTAAACGTATTATGGGGAACGAAATGGCAAAAACAAAAGGTCAAGATGAACCTCTTCATTCTTCTAATTTGGGGTTTTAAAACACATATTGTCAAACGCTCGCTTCCCCATTTTATCTGGCTGGAAAGTAACCCAAAGTTTAAGGATCTTAAATTAGTGTGACTTGCAAACCTGTTAAGCACCTGGGCCTGTGCCTTCAGGGTTGACGTCAATGAACAATGGGGGTTAAGAAAGTCATTTTCCTGGTTTATTAGAATCTCTCTCTTTGGGCTCAGGTCATTTCTCACAAGCCCTGGTCATGTCGTTCTAAGTTTCTTCCATCACAAGCTGTTTTTCATTTCCTAGTTTGTACGAAAAATTGACCATAAACGTCTGTACACGAGCCACTTGTTTATTGTGAATCCTTCCCTGGAGTTTGAAGGGAATGAAATAACTAATGGACTCAGAAATTAAGCCCTTATTAAAAGTGTAAATTCAATGGAAGGTGCAGCATCTGAATTAATACCCATTCATATCTTAGCATGAATGAGTGTTGGAATCATCCCTAGAGAAACTTTGAAGCACAAAAAGGCAAACAAGGCACACTTGGGGCTAGAGCACCACCAGCCCTAAGAAGACCCTGAAATAAGAAACAAGATAACACAAAAAAGAATCCTCAATTTTCCTCAATTCACCCAAAATCTAGTCCTAAGACTGAGTGCTCTGGAACTTGCAAGTAATTTATTAACCCTGGAGTATAATAATAAGAAGAAATAATGTTAGGTAACATTCATAATGATGAAGCAGAGTACTCAGAAATTAAACTGAATTTAAGTATCATTTATGGAGAAAAATATGAATATTTTTATGGGACTTCCCTCACAGTCCAGTGGATAAGACTCCACGCTTCCGAGGTAGGGGGCACAGGTTCAATCCCTGGTCAGGCAACTGGGATCCCACATGCTGCACGATGTGGCCAAAAAGAGAATAGTAAAAATATAAATATTTAAAAATATCCCATAAAATAAAGATATGCACATGGATATTAAAAAGTAATAATCACAATAATAGAGATGCTTATGATATTAATGGCAAGTTATATTTACTGAGCACTTACTTTGTGCCAACCACTGTGTGCATAAGAACTCATTTAAGCCTAACAATAATTCTTTGGAGTACACTATTATACTCTCAATTTTACAGAGGAGGAAATTGAGACTCAATGAGATTCATAACGTGCCCAATATCATATACCTAATAAGCAAAGTCATCCTCCACTGGCTGAGAACTAAGGCTGAGCCAAGAAGCTCTCTTCTGAACCATCATGCTGGTTAATAGCAGGCTTCTGCTACTGCTGCTTCTTGTTATCTCCAGGCCCCAGGTCCAGATATCGCCTCTCTGAACCTACTAATAATTCTGAGTCAGTATTGGCCTTTACGTATCTTGCTTCCCCTGGCTGAACCCCATTCCTCTAGACACTTTGAATACACTCTGCCTTCACACCTCCCTCATAAGTTGACTGACACCAACAAAGTAAGGACACAGCTTACGTGTCTAGCATTTTCCCAGGTACTTCTACATCTGCTTTCTCATTTAATATATCAACTTTTGAGGTAGAGATTACCATCCCCATTTGACAGATGTGTAAACTAAGACTAATATAAGTTAAGACGATAGGTAAGATAACTGCAATTTGGATACGAGTCTGTCCAGGTCCAGAGTTTGAGAGGAGCGGTGAGATATAAATAATTTATACCTCTCAGGAGTAATTGCAGGTTAAAAGGAGACTTCTTAAAGGACTGAAAGACGAACATTGGAATCTCTGATATAAAGGACAGGCAGATGAGACATAGATTTTGGGAAAAGAGGCCTCTGTGCCTGGGTCCTCTTTACATCAACCCAAGCAGGTGCTTGCTCTTTAACCCCTCCACCCGCCTCTCCCAACACACACATACATATAACACTGGGCTGGCTAGGCTAGCTCTGCCCCTTGCCTGTTCTTTTCCTTGTTAGGATTACTCTGCAAACCATGACAGTAATTCAAAGGCCAGGCTCTAGACTAGCTCCCTTTTCCCTGGCTCAGTTGGCTTTCACACAACAGTAGTGTTTTACATATACTGGTAAACCTAGATGGAGGTAGTAAAGGGTTTACCTAGCCCTTCAAGTTGGGGCTAAGGTATCTGAGAAGAATAAATGAGTCCCAGAAGATTCCTGTTAGATCAAGCTCAAATGGAGCTCAAACCATCCCTCTTCATCCAGTCATGGGAACCACAACAAAATAATGCCCCCTCCTCTGCCTCCCCGACACTGATGAGTCATTACGTAAGTTCTTTTATTCTAATTTAAATAAATTAGAATAAGAACTCAACTTTCTTGCATAGACAATTATATTTACCCACTCACTTAATGAAAAATGCATCACTGAAATTTTATAGTACCTAAGCATTTTGCACACTATAGATTAATTTCATTAAGTTGTTTTGCCTTTAGGAAAGCAAACACCCACTCAGTTTTATTAGGTGAGAACCCATCAGGCGTGTATGTTAATTTTATAGTGAATCTGAAATTTTCAGCTGCAAATCATGTCTCCTTTTGTCTTTAATGAAGCCATTCTGATGCTGCCAAACACTTTTTTCCCACCACCATCAGACTGCCAGACCAGTACTATTTCCAATATGACACGACTCCATTAAAAATTCTTGCCTTAACATACTTAACACATTGGATTCATATCTGATCTTGAATTGACAAGCTCTGATCTGTGGGAAAAGCTGAATTTTTAAGCCTTGGATGTTTACAAGTTTGAATTTTAAAATTATGCCTTTCTTTATTCTTTTTAAATAGAAGCTCTAAATACAGGCCTCTTAAATCAATGTTCCATGAGGACAATCAGCCTACAAAGCATCTAAAAATTTGGTACATTCTGCACTGTATCTAGGTTCAGCAAATTTTAAAAATAATTGCGGGTTATGTTTTATAGTCTATTAGAATCCCTCCCTTTGGGCCCAGAACATTCTTTACAAACCATCATCTTATGGATTGTTCAACTTTGCTCACAATTTAAAAATCTGCATGAGGCACTTCTTAGAAAATTGTTTCTGTATTGCAGCTTGGATTATAGTTGGGAGAGAAGAGAAAGTAGGTCCACAGCTAGCCTATTCCTGTGCAAAGTGACTAAAGATGGACTAGGCTCACATGTCTGATTTTCTCTCCAAATCCCCATAAATGGCAGAAAAAATACGTTTGAAATTAATATCTCAACAACAAAAATGTAAAATAAGAAGTATAACTTGCATAACAAATTTTGAGGAATCCTTTTTAGGGTTAAGGTGGAAAGAATAAGATTAATGGAGAAAAGTATTGGCTAAAACATGATGGCTTAACCAGGTAGATATCACTCTAAATCATCTCCAAGTCCAGAGGTAAGAGATACAAGTAGTATATGGAAGCCATGGGAAAACCATCGTTTGTTATAATATCCCATTTGAGCAGTTAAGTGATTTGGTTCCTTAATTCTCCTTTGCCCAATTGTGTCGGGGAGTGGGTAGAATAAGTGTTTGTCCTAATTATTATGGATGCTTGGGTTAGTGAAGCAAGGCCAGGACCCAGGTGGCTGGAGAAAGCCAGGAGAAACAGGAGGCCTCCATGCCCTGAGGTGAATGATTTACACGTTCAATCCAGCAGTATGTCCTGTCCCTTCTCAATCTCTTGACAAGTGTTCAGGATGTAGGAAAAAAAAATCACCTAGAGGCAAGCAGGGTTTCTCAAAACCCAAGGTAAGCACAATAAAAATCTACAAACATTTGGGAGAAACAGTCGCCACAAAACAGACCCATCAAACTCAAGAATTGGGACTAATGCCCTACTCAAAAAAAAAAAGAAAAACAGAGTAAACAGGAGTTAAAAATAACAAAGAAAATTGAAGGAAAAAAAGTGATCTATCAAACAATAACAGTATAAAGTTTTTCAGAGTTGAGGAAAGACAAAAATCTTCAAATAAATACCATACACCAATTGCTGGGAAAGCTAGCTTAATAAATTGTCCATACCTAAATCACATCATGGTGAAATTTCAGAACTCCAAGGACAGAAAAAAAATCTGTGAAAGGTTCCAAAGTAATAAATAGGCTACTTGCACAGGGATGAAAATCAAGCTAGCATGAGATCACTCATCAGCAATACTCAACATTACAAAATAGTAATGGATTAGTTTCAAATGGATAATAAATATAATTTACAAGTAAAGATATTATACTCAGAAAAACCAGCATTTAAGTTGGAGAGTTGAGGGCTGTGTGAAATGAAGGTGTTTTTCACTGAGTATGCACAGACTCAGGTATTTTACCAACTATAATTTATATTTGAATGAATTATTGGAGGATGTACTCTAGCAAAATGAAACATGAACCCAAGGGGATGATATGAGTAAAAGAAACAATGGTGATAAAAAGAAGCCAGTAAAAATTATAATAAAGCCTAAATAATTATTTATTAAAAAATATTAACAATATGGAACTAAATCCCAGATGAACTCTACATGCAACATTATGGGGTTTAGAAGAAAAGAGAAAAGGAAAATAAACTATTGCTATGGCTGCTGTCATTTTCAGAATGAGTACATAATTATAAATTCTAGAAATGTAAAGAAAATACATGCTTAAATATTTTTAAAGAAATTAAAGGTAACAACTAGGACATGAAACACAAAACTTCCAAAAAATTACTGAGAACAACAAAAAATAAACACAGGAAATACTATTTTCAATAAGTTTCTGGAAAGGAAACAACAAGAAATTATTATAATTAGAAAAGGTAAAACAAGATGGCGAAGGTAATCTCAGATATCAATAATCATAGTAAGTCTTAATGAGCTAAGTCTTCTTGCTAAAAGATAATTAGCTTGTTTAAAAGAGACAAATTTTCAGCCAAATGACACATGAGACTTGAAAATAAATTGAGACACATGAAGAAAATGCTAACAAAAATAAAGTAGGCATGAAGTGAAGTGAAGTGAAGTCGCTCAGTCGTGTTCGAGTCTTTGTGACCCCATGGAATATAGCCTACCATGCTCCTCCATCCATGGGACTTTCCAGGCAAGAGTACTGGAGTGGGGTTGCCATACACCAAGAGGATATACTAATTTTTAGTTTATTCACAAAAACATAACTTTGAAGCAAACAAAATAAATATTGATAGGAAAACAAAGAGAAATTGGCAGCCTACAACATTAATGGGAAACTTTTACATACCTCTCTTTCAGAAACCCAGCAACAAATCAAGTGGAAACATAAATAAAGATGAGAATCCGGAGAACACAATTAGTTTTATACAATAGACATGTACAGGAACATATGCAATAAGCGGAGAATTGACATTCCTTGGACACATGTAAGACTTGGACAAGATTTGACTGTACATAAGGTTACAAAAAAGCTTAACAGATTTGGAAGAACAGAGAACATAAAGGCTACATACTCTGAGAACATATCAATATAATTGGAAATTAGTAACAATGTTAACAAAAATAATTTTTTAAAGAATTTCTACATAATTTAAGAAATCCTTTTCAATGACTCCAGGTTAAAGAAAAATATCAATGCTGGAGAGGGTGTGGAGAAAACGGAACCCTCTTACACTCTTGGTGGGAATGCAACCTAGTACAGCCACTATGGAGAACAGTGTGGAGATTCCTTAAAAAACTGGAAATAGAACTGCCTTATGACCCAGCAATCCCACTTCTGGGCATACACACCAAGGAAACCAGAACTGAAAGAGACACGTGTACCCCAGTGTTCACTGCAGCACTGTTTAGAATAGCCAGGACATGGAAGCAACCTAGATGCCCATCAGCAGATGAATGGATAAGAAAGCTGTGGTACATATACACAATGGAGTATTACTCAGCCATTAAAAAGAATACATTTGAATCAGTTCTAATGAGGTGGATGAAACTGGAGCTGATTATACAGAGTGAAGTAAGCCAGATAGAAAAACACCAATACAGTATGTTAACACATATATATGGAATTTAGAAAGATGGTAATGATAACCCTATATGTGAGACAGCAAAAGAGACACAGATGTATAGAACAGGCTTTTGGACTCTGTGGGAGAGGGAGAGGGTGGGATGATTTGGGAGAATGGCATTGAAACATGTATAATATCATATACGAAACGAATTGCTAGTCCAGGTTCGATGCATGAAACTGGATGCTTGGGGCTGGTGCGCTGGGATGACCCAGAGGGATGGCATGGGGAGGGAGGTGGGAGGGAGGTTCAGGCTGGGGAACACGTGTACACCCGTGGTGGATTCATGTTGATGTATGGCAAAACCAATACAATATTGTAAAGTAATTAGCCTACAATTAAAATAAATAAATTTATATTTAAAAAAAGCTAAAATGACTGTGAAAAAAAGAGAAAAATATCAAAATTAAAATTGCAAATTATTTAGAAATGAACAAGAATGAAAGTATCATATAGCAAAACCCATGGAGCACAGCCAAAATGGCTCTCAAAGGAGATATCAAAGTTTTAAATAGGGGGGAGAGGAGAGGGAAGCTCAAAGGGAGAAGATATATATATATATATATATATATATATATATATATATATATATATATATATATATAAAATAATGACTGGTTTGCATTGCTGCATGGCAGAAACCAACACAACATTGTAATTTTCCTCTAATAAAAAAGACAAACAAAAAGAAAATTCAAGATGTCAGTTAAAAAACAACAAGCTTAATCAGAGAGAGTAAAAGCAAATATAAATTTCAAAACATAATTCAAAGAAATTTTTACAAGAACAAAAAACAAACAAAAATGTCAATAAGTAATGTTGATCCATAAAACCTAAAATGCTTTATTTGAGAAAGCCACTAAAATTAGATAAACCTTTGGAAAAGTCTGAAGAAGTAAAACAGAAGGCATAAATTAGCAATGTTTGAAACAATAGCTAAAATAAGTGAATATATGGAAGATGTTTTAAGTTGTACTAAATGTAGTTATATTTAATTTTATTACACTAAAATTTTGAAAATCAATACTTAATGAATTATTTTCTAGGAAAAAAAATGTATTGCTAAAATTGACTCAAGAAGATGTAGAAAATCTGAATGGACCAATAATCTGAAAAGTAATCATAGATCTACCCTTAAAAGCACAGGGCCCCAAAGTTTAAATAGGCAAATTATAAAAAATTCTTAAGAAACAAAACATTTGCATGCATCATAAAATATTCTGGAGCACAGGAAAAAAGGGAATATTTCTCATTCATTTTGCAAGACTAGCATACCTTTGATGCCAAAAATTGGACAAATATAGCAGAAAAAAGAGAAGTGTAAGGCTAACCTTGCTTATGAACATAGATGTGGAATACCAAATAGCATATTAGCACTTCCAATTCAGCAAGGTATTAAAAGAAAAATATATCATGAGTCATGATAAATAAGATTTTACTTGAGAAACAAATATGGCATAATATTAGGTTATTTATTAATGCAATCAACAGATTGAAGCAAAAATTATATGATCACCTCAATAGATGCCCCAAATTATTTCATGAATCCAGTCATTCTCAATATGACACACACCATTCTAGCAGATCTTCTTTTAGTATTAATAAAATGTTGTTGCTTTTATTCACTTCATTGAGCTTACAATTGTAACAAATATTTTCAAGTTATGCTTACCCATGTTGATTACACCTCACTGGCTATTTGAATGTGGTTCTTTGGGCTAATTAATCTCAAGAATTTTCACATTTTTCATTTGTCTTTCTCCAAGGTTCTGTTTATATTATCTTGGGGTTTAATTTCTACTTTATAGCTTATTGATCTTGCCACTAAAATTTTATTGGTATTTCTTCTGTGGTTCCTCAGAGTTCTTATATATGATTCAACCATATTTACACTCTAAAATTCTTTAAATTTTTGTTTAAATTAATACTTAAGTATATATGCTAGTGAGTAATTACAGTCATTGCTAAAAGACAAACTTCTTTAAAAGTCTCTATTGGTGTCAATAGATAACTGAAAAATTAGAAATTCATTCATTGGCTTCATCCCATGAAACTTTAAGTTCTGCTGAATTTGGGGGAATATACCTTAGTGTACATGTGCTGTGCTAAGTCTCTTCAGTCGTGTTCAACTCTGTGTGACCCTATGGACTGTAGCCCACCAGGCTCCTCTGTCCATGGGATTCTCCAGGACTTGAGTGGATTGCCATGCCCTCCGCCACGGTATCTTCCCAACCCAGGGATGGAACCCACGTTCCTTATGTATCCTGCATTGGCAGATGGGTTCTTTACCACTAGCACCACCTGGGAAGCCCTACCAACATTTTCCTATCAAAAAAGTTTAGGTAAATTTGGAAGAGAATCAAGTACCCTTAATTTGTGAAAAGTATCTACCACAAACATACAACAAAAATCACATTTAATAATGAAATTGAAGAAATCTTATAAAAGTAAGGAATATCAGTTCAGTTCAGTTCAGTTCAGTTCAGTTCAGTTGCTCAGCCGTGTCCAACTCTTTGCGACCCCGTGAATCGCAGCACACCAGGCCTCCCTGTCCATCACCAACTCCCAGAGTTCACTCAGACTCACGTCCATCAAGTTGGTGATGCCATCCAGCCATCTCATCCTCTGTTGTCCCCTTCTCCTCCTGCCCCCAATCCCTCCTAGCATCAGAGTCTTTTCCAATGAGTCAACTCTTCGCATGAGGTGGCCAAAGTATTGGAGTTTCCGCCTCAGCATCAGTCCATCCAATGAACACTCAGGGCTGATCTCCTTCAGAATGGACTGGTTGGATCTCCTTGCAGTCCAAGGGACTCTCAAGAGTCTTCTCCAACGCCACAGTTCAAAAGCATCAATTTTTCGGCACTCAGCCTTCTTCACAGTCCAACTCTCACATCCATACATGACCATGGAAAAACCATAGCCTTGACTAGATGGACCTTTGTTGGCAAAGTAATGTCTCTGCTAATTAATATGGTATCTAGGTTAGTCATAACTTTCCTTCCAAGGAGTAAGAGTCTTTTAATTTCATGGCTGCAGTCACCATCTACATTGATTTTGGAGCCCCCAAAAATAAAGTCTGACACTGTTTCCACTGTTTCCCCATCTATTTCCCATGAAGTGATGGGACCAGATGCCATGATCTTCGTTTTCTGAATGTTGAGCTTTAAACCAACTTTTTCGCTCTCCTCTTTCACTCTCATCATGAGGCTTTTTAGTTCCTCTTCACTTTCTGCCATAAGGGTGGTGTCATCTGCATATCTGAGGTTATTGATATTTCTCCTGGCAATCTTGATTCCAGCTTGTGCTTCTTCCAGCCCAGGGTTTCTCATGATGTACTCTGCATATAAGTTAAATAAGCAGGGTGACAATATACAGCCTTGATGTACTCCTTTTCCTATTTGGAACCAGTCTGTTGTTCCATGTCCAGTTCTAACTGTTGCTTCCTGACCTGCCTACAGGTTTCTCAAGAGGCATGTCAGGTGGTCTGGTATTCCCAACTCTTGAAGAATTTTCCACAGTTTATTGTGATCCACACAGTCAAAGGCTTTGGCAGTAAGAAATATAAAATAATGCAAATATCATCACTCTTACTCAACATTGTACTGGAGGTTCAAGTCAATACAAGGATGGAAGAAAAATAAGTAAGAAATCCTATTATTAGGAAGGAAGAGACAAAAATATAACTGTTTGCCTTGAAAAGCCAAATAAATCAATGAAAGCTTACTGAAACTCGAAAGAAAAAGTGCTTTTTTCCTTTTTAATTCCTAGGGCATTTTGGCACATTGTAGGCACTCAAATAATATTTGTTAAATGAACAAAGTCAACAAAACAATCAATCAGAAAATGTAATAGGAAAACAAATTTCATTTGCAATAGGAAAGAAACGAAGTACTTAGGAGAAATACAATAAAATATTCAAACCTGAAGAAATCTAATAATACATTTCCAAAATCTATATAAAGTTCTAGCGCTATACTTAAGGTCTTAAAAGAAAAACTGAATAAATGAAGAGAATTACAATTTTCCTGAGTGAGATGAATCTCTATTATAGAAATGTGATTTCTATTCAGATTTTTCTATAAATTAAATGCAATTACAATAAAATTCCATGTAGGAATGTTTGTAGAATGTGAAGTTGATTCTAAAATGCACCCAGAAAAGATATTATACAAAAATAACCAAGACAGTTTTAGAAAGGAAAATCAGAAAAAGATTTATTCTCTTAGATATCAAAACATGTTAATAAAAACTACAGTTATTCAGATAGTGTCATATCAATACAGGAATAATCAAAGAGATCAATGAAGTATAACATAGAGTCCTAAACTAGATCCATGTAAATAAATGGAAACTCAGTATGTGATTAACAAGGAATCAAATCAGTGGGGAGAGGATGAATTCTTTGATAAATGTTATTAGGGCACTTGGTGATTGGGAAAAAAATATATGTAGACACACATGCACAGAATGAAAGTGATATTAAAGACAAAGAGAAAAATTTATACCTCACAATATACACACAAATTCCAAATGAATTAAAGAGCTATATGAAAAAACAAAAGTGTTACTATATTGGAAAAAATATAGCAAAAATAATGTAAAAAGAGAGAAAGGTTTTTTAAGCAAGACTTAACACCTGGAAATCATAAAGAAAAAAATGGATAAATTTAACATGGTCAAGAATTTTTAACTTCTGAATAAAATATTCACCATAAGCAAAGTTAAGATGAAATTGTAATCTACAATTATGTAACTATAATCCAGTTATGATTTTAAAGTTATAAGCATATACATTTATATGAAGATAAAGTTATCCTTCTTGTCAATACCACCAAAGTATAATGAATTCTTTAAAAGAGATGGGAAAGGGATATGAATGAGCAAGTTTAAAAAAAAAGGAAAATGCAAATAGACAATTAGCACAGAAAAACTGTTCAAATTTACAAGTAAGCAGATATGCCATTTTCACCCATAAGACCAACAAATGAAATAGTGTTGATAATGTTGCAATGAAACTGCTAGCATGTGTGTAACTTGGTTTAGACAGCAATTTGACAGTATTTAATAAAACTGAAATATTCAGACCCAGCAATTCTATGTCAGAGAATAAACTCTAAGGAAACACTTGCACATCTGTACAAGGAGATGTTTAATGTTGTCCATTGCAGAATTGTAACTGTGATTATTTGTAAACAACCCTCTATTAGTGAAAAATAGCTAAGCAAATAATGGTATACTCATACAATGCATCAGTTATAAAAACTGAGACAGGTTTATATGTACTGACATAAAATATCCCCAAGACACGCTATTGAACAAAAAAGAAATCCACTTGCAGAATATCACATACAGCTTTACAGTATATATTTTCAAAATAACCCCCACAAAACTATGCACATGTATCCATATGTCTATAGAGACGTGACAATCATTTAGAAGATTACACCACAAATATAATTTCTATCTTGGAAGAGACATGAAGTAGAAGGCTGAAGGGGCACTTTGGTATTGTTTAACATTTTTACAATGAGCAAAGATCCACATATTGGTAGTGAAATCTTTTTTAAAAAATAAACACTCACACAAAAAAAGTGGCAAAGAAGGCAGTCAGGAACTTTACTGCAACTCGCATATTTTATAAGTGAGAAAACTGATCTCAAGAGAAACTGGGTGACTGTCTTCAGGTCACACAATTAATTAGTGGGAGAACTGAAATTGAAATCCAAGCCCCTGGTTTCCCAGGCCAAGGAGCGTCACACAGGTAATCATCTCCATTATTACCTAGAATCTCCCTTGTTCCACCCAACAATAGAAGTCATTTTGTGAAGTTACCAGGATGGTCATTTGGGGATTATTAGACCAGTACCTTCTTTGTAAATGCTATATAAGCCAAACAGAACCTTTTGGCCACTGTAGAATGAAACACAACAAAACATGACTTTTTTTTTCTTACCACCTATTAACCTTAAGACAAATTACCTTGGTAATCACAATACTGGATGTTTTCTCTGTGACGTGCAAAGGGAAAACAATTCACAGCAGACCTCATCTAATGCTTCGTCGAGCTGAATGATTACTTTGATTAAATATGTTTCTGTTCTGGCTTTAGTGTGTGATTTATCTCTAAAGTCCCCTGTACAATTCCAAAAATATTTTCATTTGTACTTTCTGAAAACTTCTTTAGCTCCTGAAACTTGGTTTTCAATAATTGAAGTACTAGATAGAGGATAAAGGATACCTTCTTTGGATCAGCATTCTGGACCCTGCACAACATAGCCCCAGACAACTGTTGCAGGGATTCTTGTCTTGCTGAATCACAATGGACTGGGACACTTAGTGTCCATGGGGCACATCTTGTCCATTATTACCCCAAGGACATTGTTCAAACCTGCATCTCCTTCCAGTTTGGAATACTCAGATATCCATCTACCCACTCCCATGGGTAGCAGTGCTGTTATAAATGGTTTTAAAAGTACAGCAGTATTGTAAGGCAGTTTTAAAAGTACAAGACTGAAGTTCAAATGCTCTCTCTTACATTTACTGTGTGATCTGAAGAAATGTATTTAATCCATCTGAATTTCAATTTTGTTTTAAAATGGCAGTACTTCATATGGAGTTTCTGAGAACACATAATTCCCTTAGCACAGTGTCCAAAGCATGGTAAGCCATTATTATCATTACTCATCTTTCAGCAATCTCCCCACAACCCTTTTATCTTCAAAGAGGTGCAAGAGCACATGTGGTCACTTGAACATGTAAGCTAGCATATGAGCTTACTTATTCACAGAACTCTTGTGTAAGAAAAGGTTGATTCTCAACCAACCAACCAACCAACCAGAATCAGGTCAATCGTCCAGTAGCACTGTAACAATTCCCTGTAGCTCAGACGGTAAGGAATCCTCCTGCAGTGAGGAAGACCTGGGTTCGATCCCTGGGTTGGGAAGATCCCCTGGAGGAGGGCATGGCAACCTACTCCAGTATTCTTGCCTAAAGAATCCACATGGAAAGAGGAGCCTGGCAGGCTACAGTTCATGGGGTGGCAAAGAGTCGGATACGACTGAGCGATTAAACACACACAATATCTTCCCCATTCATACCTCAAAGATTATGGAAGCCTATGTTCCATTCTCAACTCATCTCTGCATGGCTGAGCAGTATTTAGTGGCTGACTGCAAAGAAATAAAGATGGGTTGAGTCAAAAGTACTTCCAGAAGTAAGGAGAAATTACAGATGTCACCCCAAGCAGCATGCCAGAATTGGGACTTGATAGGGAAAAGAAAGAGCTACTTCTACCCTAAAATATTCTTGGGCCAAGTTTACTGGTGCCTGACATTTTTCCATGAGAATTCTAACTCTGAAATGTGTGAGACTTAGGGACTTGTGCACTAGTTTCTAAAAAGTTGATTGTGGGCATGAAAAACTGAAAAGAAGGACTTATGTCTTTAAATTGACCAATTGGTCTTCATTAAAATGCAAATATCTTATGAAAGGTACAGCATTAAGTTGTTTTCATCCTTTTACACCACAGTGTGAATGTCTATATCTGGTCTGTTCCAAGAAAAGCATCCAGAGAAAGCAAGCTTTCAACTAGGGAAATTAGAGAAAGGAAAAAGCCACTCTTGTGTACATGGGCATCTACCCCTAGGGAGAAGGACAGGAAGAGAATTGTATAGAAGACAGCACTTAAAGAGTACGTTCTAATGCAGGGACATTTATTTACAAAGCAGGTTAATAAAAAAATGCATCCCACTTACTTTTTTATGTACCAAGGCAATCAAATCTCTCTAAACTGAACAGATATATTAGTACGGGACTATTTCTATTAGAGGGGATTGCATTAGTCAGTTGTGGCTAATTCTCTAGTATATTTCCCAGAATTTCAATGGAAAGAGCATTTGGGCATTATATTTTGTTTAAAGATGCTGATTGATGATTCATATGATGAACTACTTACCCTGACCTCCCCCAACAAAAAAATCCTATTTAGAAAATAAAGTAGTGACTGTGAGTATTTGCTACACATAGGAACCTGAAGTAAGAAGGGGGAGGTGGGTACCTGGGAGCCAGGAAATGTTGATTCCCACAACGATAAACCTTCACAGCTGACCTCATCCCCTCACGCTGGTCAAAATTTCCATGCTATAAATCAGTTCATAGTGGTATCACTATTCTTACCCTACCACATTGCCGTTATCTACTGGAGTCTCTGAATACGCTAGAAAACCACAAGCTACAGAAAAAGAGACAATGGCTTCATCACCAATGGATCCTCAACTCCTTACTTAACGTCTGGCATCTAAGGTATACTCAGCAGAGTTGAACAAATGAGTGAGTGAATGTGCAAGTGAAAGAATGACTGACTGAGTGGAAATTAAGAAACCAGAGTGGAGCGAACTCCTCAATCAGGTCATCCAAGGCCTATGGTGGGAACAGAATATTCTCATGTGGGACACTGAGAATGAATTACTTGCCATCATCCTGAGTGAAAACAGATTAAGGCCTCAAGGCCAAGCACTGCTGAAAAGCTCCTGGAGCTGTAATAGTCAAACAGTATAACTCTTCAAAAATCTCCCTGCCATGCTCCAGCAGCCTTCAGGAGACAACAATAATGTCTTTTCATGAGAACACGTGGTCTTCAAGCTCCCATACTCTCCTATGGAGTGGAAGAAGAACCAGATTTGGAGGCAGAAAGACAGGATGCAAACCCTGATTCTGTATTTATAAGCTCTAATTTCTTGGAGAAGTCATTTAAATCTTGAGAGCCTCTGTTTCATCATCTGTAGAATGGGAATGATTAATGAAGTCTGCTCAGCCAGGCTATTTTACATATACAGGAAATCAACCTAGGTGAATGAGTAAAGTAGAGATTCAGAAAATGTTACACTCTATCATCCTTTTCCTTCAGTGATACTGTTGGCCTAGGAACCCCTTAGGGCCTCTGAGATTCCAGAGGCAGACATTTTTTTATCAAATCTGACATTTTAGATGTCAGCAAAGGCCTTGGGAATGCATGTGGGAGGAAGAGGGGGATAGGAAGGAAGAAGGAGTAGAACCATGGAGAAGTAAAACTAGGGGAATTTGGGGAAAGGGAATAACAGAAGACCTTGTAAACTTTGCTTATGAGAATAGGGAAGAGGAAGGCAGTAGAAAGAGGGTGATATGGCAGCAGCTGTAGTTGAGGGGTGATCAGGGAAACCTGGAGGAGTACTTAGGATAAGAAAAGCAGTGCTTCTTGGCTTTGACTTATACCCTTATCCATGGTGGCTTCCATGAACTAGGAACTTAATCTATTAAAACTAAATGAGCAGGAAGCTCTCAGCCACACCCTTTGACAAAAGGAGGTGTGATTTCCTGCCACCCTTCCCTCAACTGTCTCCCCAAAGATTGTCCCAATCCCATGCTGCACTGGGAGCAGAGGGCAGATCTATGTGGAGAAAGGAAGGGTCTGGACAAGTTGGATTCACTTGACACCCACTCCCATTATGATCCGAAGCACGTTTGCAGTAATGCCCATAAATACCCGACTTCCTTCCAGTTAAGGCGTCCCCATGAAAGGGGGTTAGAGTGAGAGGAGTAACCCAATGTAGGAATGATCCTTCCATATCAAAAGACTGAAACAGTATTCAGGTTCTTTCCCCAGCACTCACAGAACAATTCTAGAGGTACTTCTACATCACTTTTAATTCCCTAAGCACTCCAGTATGTCCCTAAAAGACAAAGTTCTACTATCTCTTCCTTTAAAAATGCATATTTCTTCTCAGAGCTTCCCCTTTGGAAGCCTCCTTCAGGTCTGAGATAGCCACATGGTTGCCATGGGAACCTGCCCCTCATTTGCCTCTAATCATCAGTTCTAGAGGGATAAAACTTCAACTCTCATTTCTAGTAGATGAGATCACATCAATCAGTTATACTAATTTCCTATAGCGTTTCTGAGAATTTCAGCTGGAAATAGCTTTTATGTTTTCTTAAAAGAAGCCAGTTGTTGATGCATGTATTACACATTGCCGCCACCCCCCGCCTGCCCCTGTGAAAACCTCTCTGTTTAACACACTTCAGTCCGGTCAGATAGTGATGATGACATTTCAACCCATCTAGAGTGGGTTTGATCCATCAAATGTCAAAGTTGAAACGTTTATATTGTCAAACTTCCAGTGGTTTTTAAAAATAGAAGCTAGAAAAATAATCTCCAATTAGGATTACAGGCGAACTATTGATACACAAAATTGTCAGAGAGGCCCACTCCTTGGTACTGGCCTCACTCCCCTGTGTGTAACATCACACAGGATTGTGTCTGAGGAAAAGTGTGTTTTCTGGATTCTTGGCTTTGATTCGAAAGAAAGATGAGAAAGCCTCAATCTTTCTCTCTTGCCATATTCTTCTGTGCTAGTCTCTTATTACTGGGAGCTGAGGTCCACATGACAGTAGAATTGTGAACAATTTTTTACCCAGAGACTTGGGTGAGATGGAAATTGCAGCTTCCTCTCCCTGAGATGGCTTCCAACTCTCCCGTTCGGGTCTTTCTGGCTTCATGATGGAGCCCACAATCCTTCTCCCTGCTTCTGTCCTCGCCGACCCTCTTGGCCGTTCTCACCCCATCACAGGACTGATTAATCTAAGGTACTCCAGATGCTGACCGATGACAGTTCAAAGGGGCTTCCCCACCCCCACCTTCCTGTCCTGCCCCATACAGAGCATTGTGCTTAACATCAAGCCTTTTATAGAAGCTTAATGACAAGTCAAAGTGTTGGGCTTAGTCACTTCAGTCGTGTCCAACTCTTTGGGACTCCATGGACCCAAATTTTGGTCCACCAATCTCCTCTGTCCATGGAATTCACCAGGCAAGAACACTGGAGTGGGTAACGATTCCTTTCTCCAAGGGATCTTCCAGATCCAAGGATCGACCCAGGTCTTCTGCATTGCAGGCAGATTCTTTACCACCTGAGCCATCAGGATAGCCCCAGACCTGAGCTACCAGGGAAGCCCCAGAAGCTTAATACATACAGACAATAAAACATGTGCCTTTGCATTTGCAATTTAGGGAGAAGTTGGGTTAAGCGGCACTTCAGTGTCTGGATATTGGATAGGAAGTAGAACTAGAGTAAAGGCAGGGTCTTCAGAGAAATGCCACAATCAGTGCTCCAAGGAGACTGGCCTCTGGAGACAGGGAGAAGCTAACAAGGAAGCCAGGGTCAGGAGAGGGAGCTATAAAAAAAGGGGTGCAGCTCGCATTAAGCTGGCTCTTACTTATTTGTGATTCAGAAAGAGCCCAATGCTCCAGCACTAAAAGAGCTGTGCCCCCTCCCTATTTTATAAGGACACAAGAAAGACAGAGAAGAGACACAGACCCATGAGGGCAAGGGAACCCTTCACAGGGAAGAAACCTAGAGCTACCGGCAGTGCAGTGCAGTGAATTTTATTAGGGAGAACTATCTCTCTTGCTTCCAGAAAATAAAAAATGGCCTTAATAGCTTAAGGCATCATTACAAACAAAATATATACTGCAGCCTCCTTGTAACATTTTTCACTATAGAATAAAACAAGGCAGGTCCATCATGGACCCCATTAAAGGAGCCTTAGTTACTGAAGTATCAAAAGTATCTCTCCATTAGGTGTTGCCAAGTCAGCAAACCTGAAGAAAGTGTTATTGTGATGCCATGAATAATAAAGGCATCTAACAAAGTGAGATACTTTCTTTCCTTCGCTGTAATGACTCTACAGGCTACTAGCAGGACATACCTTGGCCCAGGCCCATTCTGGATCACTAGCAACAAATCTGCAGAACAAAGGAGAGCATAGCTTGAGTCAAGGTCAATAGCCTTACATTAAATCTGAGCAAGGGAATATGACAAATTTGACAAGTCCACAAATACAGTGTCATATATCTGGATTCTTATTTGGGCTTCCCTGGTGGCTCAGACAATAAAGAATCTGCCTGCCAATGCAGGAGACTCTGGTTCTATCCCTGGATTGGGAAGATCCCCTGGAGAAGGGCATGGCAGTATTCTTGCCTGGAGAATCCCATTGACAGAGGAGCCTGGCGGGCTATAGTCCATGGGTCCGTGAAGAGTCAGACATGACTGAGTGACTAACGCTTTCACATTTTCACATATGCTTATTTATTCCCTTTTTACTTTCAAAAATAATTGAAGTGGCCTATAATCGGTAAGTTCTTGGTATAATTAGATTAAAATATGTTAACAAAGAATAAAAGAAGTGCAAAGGGAGGGAGATGGGAACAAACAAAACTGAACAAACAAACAAACAAACAAAACTGAATGTACTGATATCCCCCCTTATTTTTAGTATGCTAAAACAATCAAGCATAATTCAGAACCAAGTATCCTGGCAACCAAGGTAAAAGTCAAAACCTAATGTCAATACTTTGATGTTAATAGTCCCATCCATAATGGCTACTTCATGGATTTCTGTAAGATGTAACCTATTTATCTCATAGTCAATTAAAAAGGTTCAGTTCAACTCAGTTGCTCAGTCGTGTCCAACTCTTTGTGACCCCATGGATTGCAGCATGACTTGCTTCCCTGTCCATCATCAACTCCCAGAACTTGCTCAAACTCATGCCCATCAAGTCAGTGATGCCATCCAACCATCTTATCCTCTGTTGTCCTCTTCTCCTCCCACCTTCAATCTTTCTCAGTATCAGGGTCTTTTCGAAGGAGTCAGTTCTTTGCACCAGGTGGCCAAAATATTGGAGCTTCAGCTTCACCATCAGTCCTTCCAGTGAATATTCAGGATTGATGTCCTTTAGGATGGGCTGGTTTGATCTCCTTGCCGTCCAAGGGACTCTCAAGAGTCTTCTCCAACACCACAGTTTAAAAGCATCAATTCTTCAGTGCTCAGCTTTCTTTATGGTCCAACTCTCACATTCATGCATGATTACTAGACAAACCTTAGCTTTGACTAGACGGATACTTGTTGGCATTAAAAGGTTAGCAAGAAAATATAGTGAACTGGACTAAGGATGCAGTGGGATTTAGGAAGTCAAGCATCTCCTATACCCCATCACAGCTGGCTCAGGACATTTCTGTGAAGCTATCAGATCAGTAGATCTTCCTGGACTTCCCACTGACAATTAAGCCTTTTTTGTCTGCTTGAGTACTACCAGTTCCCAGAGCTTCTTGGTCCTTCACATATCAGTCATACTTGAGAAGAGAACTCATCTGATGTCTGTTTCCTGGGCAGGCCCAGCTCCTAACTTTTCTTCTAGAGAATGCCCCGACATGGTTCATCTTGGAATTTTACGATGTCATCGTTGTTGTCTGGGAATTCTCTAGATTCCCTGTTGGCTCTTTGGTATACGGCTGGTCAGTCTCTCTCTCCAGAAGCGGTGGCTTGCCCTGCTTTCCCAGTCCTGAGTGAGCTCTGTGAGCTGTCTGTGGCTTCTCCCTTACCTCTGACACTCCTCCTCTCAGCAGACTCAAAATTCATTCATCTACAGAATTTTTGGGAACCCTCTGGCTATGGTATGGAAGTAGGGGTACTTCTGTGTGATGGGTTTCATTGCTTTCATTGTCTGAAAGAAGAAAGCAGACACATTCACTAGGAAAAACAAACTTTTTCTTGGCCCCAATCTTGGAGAATAATTTGTCATGAGGTTTTATATAAGGAGCAGCATAGAGCAATATAATAGATGATGTCCTGGAACAGGAACAAAACATGGGAAGCCAGCTGCTAACTACAAAAAAACATCAATGCACAACTGTGCATCTGGTGCTCATAAATCAAAACCTCACTGAGCTTATGATGCAGTTGCTGACACTCCAAGCCCATGACAATTTAGTCTGTGACCGGGCACGCCCCCACATGCCCATCCCAACCAGTATTGCCATGATTTTAAGAATCTGAGCTCCCCAAATCCTATTCTCCACTCTCTTCACTGGGCTTTAGCTGAGACCTGCCAGATGTGATTAAAGCTATTTCTTGTAATAAACACAAGGCAGAGAAGCTCGTGGTAAGAGGTTTATGGGAGTCTCTACTTCCTAGATAGGTAGCAATATCCTGTGCAAAGGGAAAGAAGATATTTGTAACTCTTGGTTCCTCTGCCTGGCAGCCATCCCCAGTTCCTCATCTCCCTCAGACTGCTGGATGGAGAAGACTTTTCTCTGTCCTAAAGGGGGCTGACATGAGGGCTTCTCCAAAGGAAAGCTCCTCCTTTTTTCCGCTCTATTTATTACCCTGGGCTTCATTTTATTTTTTTTTATTTTTTTTTGGGGGGGGCTTCATTTTATTGTAGCTTCATTTCCTTGAAATAGGAGGTGCCTGATTGGCAACAAGGTTGAGGAAAATGGGATTTAATACGGAGATGGAGACTGAGAGTGTGGCATTCACCTAAAGAGGAGTTCTAGCCACCTCCTTTTGTCTCTGGAGCCAGAGTCTCAGCCTTTCCTCAACTTTCCTCTGCCAGAGAAGCAACACAGGCAAGTCTTGCCTCACGCAGGTAAGACAAAGAAACAATAAAGCAACCATTTTGGAAAGAGAAGAGCAGAAGTCTTCATCTCTAAATCCTCATTTCCTTTATACCTCTCTCTGTAGGAGTAGCATGCAAGTTAAAAGACGTGTCCTCAGAAAGTAGGAATCACCTGATCCCTACTTGACTTCATTTCAACAAAATTCAAGTTTTTATAACTCTTCTAACTTCATCCATGCTTATGCCTTCTACTCTGTCTCATGAGGTCCCGGCTCTCTGGGACCATCAGTTGCATCTACTCAGAGATGAAAATTACTTCCTACTATAAGGCTACAGTTGAATGCCTTGGATGCTGTGGTCAGCTGAGTAACAGCCCCCAAAGATACTCAAGCACTAATCCTTTGAAACTCTGAATGTTATTAACATGTGATATAACAATAGAGATTTTGCAGACATGATTAACAAACTTGCTATGAGGTTATCTGTCTTGCCCTCTGTGGCTCAGCCTACCTTGGTTAGAATCACTCCTCCCAGTATTGCTTGTATGCATGCTAAGTTGCTTCAGTCAGGTCTAACTCTGTGTGACCCTATGGAGTGTAGCCTGCAGGCTCCTCTGTCCACAGGATTCTCCAGGCAAGAATACTGGAGTGAGTTGCCAAGCCCTTCTCCAGGGGATCTTCCCTATCAAGAGATTGAACCTGTGTCTCTTATGTCTCCTGCCCTGGCAGGCAGGTTCTTTACCACTAGTGGCACCTGGGAGGCCCATGTATGTGTATGCTTCCTTCTTGAAACTTCTCTAAACTTGAGAAAATCCACCATCCCTTGATGAAAGAAAAAGATCTTGGACTTTGGAACCAGGAAAATTTGAGTTCACACTTTAGCTTTTGGGTGAGAAAAATGTATCCATCAGTTGCAAGTTGTGTGAATTTGTGCCAGTAAATTCTGACCCTCAATTTATTAATCTGTAAAATGTAGGTAATACTACACATACTGCAACACTGTGAAGCTGACAAACTATACATGTGAAGTGCTGCACATAAAAACATGATATCCAGTAGCAACCTGGTTTGGAAGCAATTGTATAGGCTTTATATTAAGAAAGCCCTGAGTTCATATCCCAGCCAATAGGAACCCAATATAGGAGTCTTCTGTTCTGCTTATGTCAGGAAGATTAGCCTATCCCCTCTCCTTTCCAGGCCATGAGAGATGCCCCATAGGAAGGAAAAGTCAGGGATCTACCTGAGAATATGGGGAAAGTGAGGATTTAGCCAGAGAGAAATTGTGGAGAGTCTCAGAATAGTAGAAAGTGGTTATTGACGTGTAAGAAAGGAGTCCGTGAAGGAGAAGATGAGGTCTGAAGAGAGGATACATTTGAAGGAGTGGGAAGGGGATTGGAGGGGAAAGGCTGCGAGGGATTCACAGGCACGTGGATCGAGGGAAGATTTCTCTGCAGCTCTTAATTTCCTTCCGTATTTCAGTGTAATCCAATGACATGGGTTTGAAAACTCAGATAAAGACTAAGTTGAAATCACAGCTGTGCAATGTTAGGCAAGTCACTTCGCCTCTCTGAGTGGCAGAAAAAAAAAAAGATACTTGTTTCATAACGGTCTTTGAGAGAATTAAGTGAAATAAGGGACAGGACATTACTGCGGTTGCCAGGTAGTAAGCTCTTAATTAAATTAGTGGCCCAGGCCTCTTTGTGCTCAGAGAACTCCTTTTAAGCACTCTGTTTTGCTGTTATCCCATTTCCTCTTTCTTGTTTCTTTGACTTTGCATGCAGGTGAGGGCCTCTTCACCACCTACACACAGATACTGTGTAAGTTGGCTATGGTCCTGGGCTTAGATTTGGGAACATTATAGTAGAGGTGAACAGAGAACAGATGTCCAAGGCCTAGAACTGGCTGAGAGAAGAGGCTATCCGGCATAGTCACAGGTTACCATGGCAACTAATTCACATCTTCTGAGCCCGAGACACCTGACTCGGAAGAGGGAGGCTGAGAAAAGGACAGAAGGAGCAATAGGGCTTGTGCTGCAAGATTCTTGTGGGAGTGAGGGAAAACCTGGCAAAGGGTAGAGCCTCTACATTCAACCTGGCATCCTGGAAACATGCCTCACCCTCTATGGCTCAGCCCACCTTGGTTAGAATTTCTCCTCCTGGAATTGCTTCCACTTAAAGTAATGCATTCACAAACCTCTGAACACCCCTTATGAGAAGGGAATTAGAACTGGAACCCAAGTGAATAGGGATTGTTCTTTATCTATATCCCTGAACTGAATGTTTAAAGCCACTAAGTCATCTCAGGCATGAACACTTCTTTGAGTATTTAACAAGTCCTCTGCAATGAAAAGTTAGACTGTTAAGGAAATACTTTTAGAGTTCTTGGCATGCGTGCATGTGTGTATACGTGTGTGTGTGTGTGTGTGTGTGTTAAATATGAGTTCGAGTGCTGTCTACAGTTAAGTGAGAGGATTGAAAAATAAGGTGAGTGGTTACTGCTAAAATAATAGTTGTCCACTTCACCAGTCCACCTAGAGCCAACCTTGGCTCACATGCTCTTACAATAAAGTAAGTAGGTCACAGATAGAAAGATGGGGAAGGGCACTTCTTGGCTGTGGCTTTGATCTTTGCCATTTGGGCAGTGAAGACCAGGCTAGCAAGGATTCTTTCACTGAACAGTTCTTATGTTTCCAACTACAGCAGTCCACTGTACTTCCTTTATTTTTTTATATTTGTGTGTGTGTGCACGCTAAATTGCTTCAGTAGCGTCCAACTCTGTGTGACCCTATGGACTGTAGCCTGCCAGGCTCCTCTGTCCACAGGATTCTCCAGGCAAGAAGACTGGAGTGGGTTGCCATGCCTTCTCCAGGGGATCTTACCCACCCAGGGATCAAACCTGCATCTTTTGTGTCTCCTGCATTGGCAGGCAGGTTCTTTATCAATAGTGCCACCTGGGAAGCCCATGGATATGCATCCTTCTTAAAATTTATTTAAACTTGAGAAAATCCACCACCCCTTGATGAAAGAAAAAGGTCATGGATTTTGGAACCAGGAAATTTTGAGTTCACACTTTAGCTCTTGGGTGAGAAAAATATACATCAATTGTGAGTTGTGTGAATTTGTGCAAGTGGGTTCTGACCCTCAGTTTATTAATCTGTAAAATGGAGGTAATACTACACATACTGAAACAGTGTGAAGCTTACTGACAATACATGTAAAGTGCTGCACATAAAAAATGATATCCAATAGCGACCTTGTTTGGAGGAAATTGTATAGGCCTTGTATTAAGAAAGCCCTGAGCTTATATCCCAGCCCTGCTACTTATGACCTAAGCAACCTCAGGCATCTCATAAAATATTTATTAGTGTATCAGTTTGCTATGTTTTGCTATGAGCATTCTTGTTCATGTATTATGTTTTGGTTAACTACTGTATCGGAGAAGGCAATGGCAGCCCACTCCAGTACTCTTGCCTGGAAAATTCCATGGATGGAGGAGCCTGGTGGGCTGCAGTCCATGGGGTCGCTTAGAGTCGGGCACGACTGACCGACTTCCCTTTCACTTTTCACTTTCATGCATTGGAGAAGGAAATGGCAACCCACTCCAGTGTTCTTGCCTGGAGAATCCCAGGGACGGGGGAGCCTGGTGAGGGGCCATCTATGGGGTCGCAGAGTCAGACACGACTGAAGCAACTCAGCAGCAGCAGCAGTAACTAATGTATATTAGTATTTGGTATTGGTATCTTTAGTATATATCTTGGAGAAGGAAATGGCAACTCACTCCAGTGTTCTTCCCTGGAGAATCCCAGGGACAGAGGAGCCTAGTAGGCTCCCGTCTACGGGGTCGCACAGTCAGACACGACTGAACCGACTTAGCAGCAGCAGCAGCAGTGTATATCTAGAAGTGGGATTGCTCATGGGGTATGCATATGTTTAGCTTTAGTGCATATTTTTTTGCCAGTTTTTCAAAGTGGTTGTGCCAATTTACACTCCCTCAAGCAGTGTATGGCATCATTTATCTTTCCCATCTTAGCCATTCTGATGGGTGTTGTTCTGTAATATTTTTATTCATCTTCTGTGACATCATAGCTCATGTTTCATAGTAGTTGTTCTAAATCTTGTTCACTTATTCACTTATTTATTTAAAAAAATATTTATTGAGCACTCTGTACCAGGTACTGTGCCTGTTCCTGGGACTCAGTCCCACGCCCACTCTCCTTCCCTTCTCCGGATAGGTTGATGCAGGTGCACAAATTTCCTTGAAAATTCCGAGTGCTTCTAGTTTAATGCTGTCTCTCCATCTCCATATACTTCTGTAACTTTAGTTGATCTCTTTTCTCTTTATTTTTCATTTTTCAAAGAAATAGATATCGCTTCCATATTTGCCAAAGCAAGCATTCCACCTATCTCTCGGACCTACCCTTTCTAACATTCATCAGGATCTTGTTCCAGTCACTATTAACCCTTGACTTGACACCAAATCTTTAATCTCTACATCTGCACTAGAGATTGTTAGTTAATAAATATTTCCTTCAGCTAAAAAGCCTCTTGATGAAAGTAAAAGAGGAGAGTGAAAAAGTTGGCTTAAAGCTCAACATTCAGAAAATGAAGATCATGGCATCTGGTCCCATCACTTCATGGGAAATAGATGGGGAAAAAGTGGAAACAGTGTCAGACTTTATTTTGGGGGGCTCCAAAATCACTGCAGATGGTGACTGCAGCCATGAAATTAAAAGATGCTTACTCCTTGGAAGAAAGGTTATGAGCAACATAGATAGCATATTCAAAAGCAGAGACATTACTTTGCTGACTAAGGTCCGTCTAGTCAAGGCTATGGTTTTTCCTGTGGTCATGTATGGATGTGAGAGTTGGACTGTGAAGAAGGCTGAGCACCGAAGAATTGATGCTTTTGAACTGTGGTTTTGGAGAAGACTCTTGAGAGTCCCTTGGACTGCAAGGAGATCCAACCAGTCCATTCTGAAGGAGATCAACCCGGGGATTTCTTTGGAAGGAATGATGCTAAAGCTGAAACTCCAGTACTTTGGGCACCTCATGTGAAGAGTTGACTCATTGAAAAAGACTTTGATGCTGGGAGGGATTGGGGGCAGGAGAAGAGAATGACAGAGGATGAGATGGCTGGATGGCATCACGGACTCGATGGACGCGAGTCTGAGTGAACTGCGGGAGATGGTGATGGACAGGGAGGCCTGGCGTGCTGTGATTCATGGGGTCGCAAAGAGTCGGACACGACTGAGCGACTGAACTGAACTGAACAGACGTGTTAGGATCATGCTTACACTAAGAAGCCCTTTTGGGACTTCCCTGGTGTTCCAGTGGCTCAGACTCCATGCTCATAATGCAGGGGGCCTGGGTTCAATCCCTGGTCAGGAACTAGATTCCACATACCACAGCTAAAGATCCTGCATGCCATCCTACAGCCAAATAAAGAAAAATAAACATCTTAAAAGCCCTTTCAATAGTTCTAGCACCCCTTAAGTATCTATTTTGCTCCTTTAGTTTCACCATGAAAACTCTCCTGGGCATTTTCTACACCAGTGTGTGACCTCTACTTTCCCTCTTTCTCATTCCCTTGAAATCTGGCTCTGTTTTGGAACTGCTCCTTGTCAACCACTAAAGATCTTCTAATCATTCAAATCAATAGTATTTTCTGATCTTACTTCTCTGACTCCACTACCATATTAACAATGTTGATCACTCAACCGTCTCGAAATTCCTTTTTCACAATTTGCTGTTTCTCTCCCCTCCCTAAAGGCAATCTCTTATCTACCACCATCACAACTGTCCCTCCTTGCCATTTCAGGTTAAGGGAGGCATTCCTTTAAGCTTTTACGTTTGACTATTGTCTCTCCCCAAGTTCGTCTCTTTCATTTCTATAGTTGCAAAAATCACTTTTTAGAAATTTCTCCCAGGTTCAGTCTCAAGTCTAAACTTCTCTGCAAGGTAGCCATCCTACAACTGTGACTGACATCACCATTCTTTTTTTTTTTTTAATAGGAGGAAATTGCTTTACAATGTTATGTTGATTTCTGCCATACAACAATGCAATCAGCCATAATTATACTTATATCACCTCCCTCTTGAGCCTCCCACCCCATCCCTCTAGGTCATCACAGAGCCCCAGGCTGGGCTCCCTGCATTACCATTCTTCTAGTTAAAAAGCTTCCAAACCTGTGTCCCGTATTTAATTTCTACCCCTCCCTCTCCCTCAACACCCACATCCTGTTAGTCACGAATTGCTTTTTTTTTTTCCCTTCACAAAGTCTCTCCTCTGTCCATTCCCTTCTTTGGCTTCCTTAGTTCAAGTGCTTAATACACAACCTTACACCCAGACTATTGTATTGCAATAGCCTCTTGACTGCCTCCAGTTTCTCTCCTTGCCCATCCATCCTCCGCACTGCTGACAGATTAATCTTCCTAAAGCACCACTTTAAAATCTCCCATGGTTTCCCACTGTTTACAGATCCAGACCCCGCACCTCACAAGTCAATAAGGTGCTGCGCAGTTCAGCTGCAGCTGTCATTTCTGCTTTCCATATGCTCTGTGTCTTGAACCACACTGTGCTATCATGCCTTCCCATGACCTGACTTGCAAATAGTCCGTTGGTTAGTTGCATGCATGGACTCTGAACTCAGATAGGCTCAGGTTCAAAACCCAGCTCTGCCACTTCATAGTTGTGTAACATTGGATCATCTGTATAGCCTCTCTGGTCTGAGTTTTCTCATCTATAAAATAGGGACAATAATGGAATCCTGCCTCATAGGCTTATTATTGAGATTAAATGAAGTAATGCATCTAGACTGCTTAGCACAGTGCTTGGTGCATAGAAAACAGTAATAGGTGGAGGACAGGGTTTTATCCATATTATACCCCCCTCTTCGGTCTCTCTGCCCACTTCATTTCTTCCACCTTGAATGTCATCTCCCAGTTTCATCTACTGAAGTCTTTTGCACCCTTTTAAGCAACACCTCAAATACTATATCTTTTAGGAAGTCTTCTCTGCTTCCTTTCACTCAACCACTTTGCTTGAATCTCTCTCTTGGCAATTTTCATCTCACCTTGGAACAAAGTCATCAGCCTTCTGTGCTGGTGAAAGCTCTTTTCTGCCTTAACTGTGTTCTAATCATGTCTGTATTGCTCACTGCACCTACCACAGTAGGTGATACAGAAGAGGAACTTAATAAATATACTGACTGTGGTTGGGAATCACGTGATTAAGTGGAGCGGGATCAGAGATAGGTGCCCCATGAGTGTGAAGTGATTCAAGTTGCTAGTGGTGGTTCTAGCACCCTCTTTCTGTTCTTTCTTTCTTCCGCTATATCCTATCCCCAGTTATTTTTCTTTCCCATCTTGTTTATCTCCTGTCCTTAGTCTTGCTAGTGTGCACCATGGCCATTATTTAATCCTGCTGATGGCCCTTGAGGGGAAAGAGGTTCCTATGACAACCTCAGATCTTGTCCCTTTGTCCTTACCACTTAAGCTTTGATGAAAACCACCCTCCTATCTACTACAGATTCTTACAAGAGCGGTTCATTAAACTTATGATCCAATTCTCCATCTGGAACCTGTGATAAAAATACAGAGCAGGAAATCAGGCTCCTTTATGTAATGGCACTTACTAGCCTGCCCGGATATCAGTCACCACTCAATATCAATAACATTCTTCAGCTCATGAAGATTGCCTAGCTGAAACTTTGCTTTTAGTCTATAACTAAACTTTGAGAACTTGTTACTCAGTTTTCAAACTTTCTTTCCTTGGCATCTCCAAAGTGAGTCCTTTCAAATACAAAACTATGTCCACGTTCAACCACCTGTAAGCTTGATTGGTGTCCTCTGAATTTTCAACTATTTACCAAGCCATGTAATTACTGAGAGAAATAAGATATGGCCAGGCCTTTGACTCCAAGAGGTATACAGTCTTGTAAATAAAGCTGTTATGAACTTTAAATTTTACATGCCACTTGTTGAGAAATATTGGTTCTCTCACCTCCTGGCTTATAAGCACAGCATCAGAATCACTCTGGCATTCCAACTGCCTTTCTTTACCATGAAAGAAGTTTTCATCTTCTTTTTTCTCTTTTTTTCATCAAAGAGACAAAAAGATAGGGAGAGAAGGAAATAATATTTGTTGAACACTTTTTTCAGCATACAGAAAAGGCAATGGCACCCCATGTTTTTCATAAAAGGCATTTGCTTTTAAACTACACAACAACCTAATGAGTAGGTATTGTCCCTATTTTGCAGATGAGATAGTCGAAGTGCACTGAATTTACAGTTTATCCAAGGTCACCTAGCTAGCAAAAGACCAAGTTGGGATTTGATGGTATTTCTGGCTTAAAAGCACATCATACTCTCCCCACTCCACTACTCTACTAGTGAAGTGAAGTCACTCAGTCGTGTCCGACTCTTTGCAACCCCACGGACTATAGCCTACCAGGCTCCTCAGTCCATGGAATTTTCCAGGCAAGAGTACTGGAGTGGGTTGCCATTTCCTTACACTACTATCCCTGTGTAAATCAATACCTGTGCTCCAGAGTAAATATCTTTTTCTCGGCACTTGCACAGTAGATTGGGTTCTTTTCTATAGGCTCTGGTATTACATTTCCTCACTGCTAGCCCCATTCTGTGATCTTCCACTACCAATGGATGTCAGAATGCTTTCTCCAACTTCCTCGTCTACTCTGGATTGAGTCCTCTGTGAGGACATCATCTTTGAGAATCTGAAAAATCTATCTTCTCTATCACTTGATCACCCTCAAAATGAATTCCCTCATGTTTACTCAAAGAAACTAAGAAGGGCCCTAAAAATGCATCTAGTGAATGTCTCAAGAGTGCATTCTAGAAAGAATGAGGCCATCTTTTGCTCCTAATGGCTTCCTTAGAGAAAGAGGTAACACTGTTCTGGAAAAGAAAGGAAGGGAGAAGGAGGAAAAGGAGAATAAGAAGAAGAAGGAGAAGAAAGAGTTCTTGAATTTGTCTTCAGTTCAGTTCAGTCGCTCAGTCATGTCTGACTCTTTGCGATCCCATGGAACGCAGCACGCCAGGCCTCCCTGTATACCACCGACTCCTGGAGTTTACTCAAACTCATGTCCATTGAGTCGATGATGGCATCTAATCATTTCATCCTCTGTCATCCCATTCTCCTCCCACCTTCAATCTTGCCCAGCATCAGGGTTTTTTCAAATGAGTCAGCTCTTCGCATCAGGTAACCAAAGCACTGGAGCTTCAGCTTCAGCATCAGTCCTTCCAATGAATATTCAAGATTGATTTCCTTTAGGATGAACTGGTTGGATCTCCTTGCTGTCCAAGGGATACTCAAGAGTCTTCTCCAACACCACACTTCAAAAGCATCAATTCTTCAGTGCTCAGCTTTCTTTATAGTCCAACTCTCATATCCATACATGACTACTGGAAAAACCATAGCTTTGACTAGATGGACCTTTGTTGGCAAACTATTGTCTCTGTGTTTTAATAAGCTGTCTAGGGTGGTCATAACTTTTCTTCCAAGGAGCAAGTGTCTTTTAATTTCATGGCTGCAGTCACCATCTACAGTGATTTTGGAGCCCCAAAATATAAAGTCTACCACTGTTTCCACTATTTGCCATGAAGTGATGGGACTGGAGGCCATGATCTTAGTTTTCTGAACGTTGATTTTAAGCCAGCTTTTTCACTCTCCTCTTTCACTTTCATCAAGAGGCTCTTTAGTTCTTCTTCACTTGCTGTCATAAGGGTGGTGTAATCTGCACATATGAGGTTATTGATATTTCTCCCAGCAATCTTGATTCCAGCTTGTGCTTCATTCAGCCCAGCATTTCTCATGATATACTCTTCATATAAGTTAAATAAGCAGGGTGACAATATACAGCCTTAATGTACTCCTTTCCCGATTTGGAACCAGTCTGTTGTTCCATGTCCAGTTCTAACTGTTTCTTCTTCACCTGCATACAGATTTCTCAGGAGGCAGGTCAGGTGGTCTGGTATTCCTGTCTCTTGAAGAATTTTCCAGTTTGCTGTGATCCACACAGTCAAAGGCTTTGTGCAGTAGTTTGAGCATTCTTTGGCATTGCCTTTCTTTGGGATTGGGATGAAAACTGACCTTTTCCAGCCCTGTGGCCACTGCTGAGTTTTCCAAATGTGCTGGCATATTGAGTGCAGCACTTTCACAGCATCATTTTTTAGGATTTGAAATAGCTCAACTGGAATTTCTTCACCTCCACTAGCTTTGTTCACGGTGATGCTTCCTAAGTCCCACTTGACTTCACATTCCAGGATGTCTGGCTGTAGGTGAGTGATCACACCATCATGATTATCTGTGCCATGAAGATCTTTTTTGTATAGCTCTTCATTGTCTTACCAAAGGGTTTTTAGGGATGTAGTGGTAGATCCTTCCCTGATGCTATCTGAAACCCAGAAAAATTTGGGTCCTGTGTTAACAGATTATAATCGGGAATAAAGCCCAGTTTAAATTGTAGGAATAACTCGATTTTAGAAAATCTACTACCTAAAAGTCTATACGTATAAAACAGAGAGAGAGCAATCAGATAAGTAGTCATAATACAAAATACTCCTCATTCTTCAAAAATTTGCTACAGGACTTCTTTTCTTAGGAAGGCCCCCTGATGAATCAGGAATTGGAGTAGTTTTACAAAAGTTAAAAGATACAATACTTTTAAGGAGCACACTTACTCTATAATTCAAGATATACCCATAGTGGGACTATGCATGCAGCAAGTATTCAGTAATTATTTTCTGACTGAATAATAGAATGGAAATCTGAAACACAACTATTTCTTTCTTGAATATATTCAATAACTTGAATTAACAGCTTTAAAGGTTGTCAAATATCTGAGGTATTTGCTTTAATGAATAGGCACAAATCATTTGCAATCAGCAATATTGATTTATACTACGTGTGTTTGATTCTCTTAAAGAGTCTTAAGTACGACCCCTGCAATCTTGTTTACAATACTAATTTTCTCAATAAATTTTTCCTTTATAGCTAGTGCAATAGTGAGGCTATGTAGATCGCTATTCAGACAATTCCAAATTCATAATGAGTTCAAGAAATTGACCACAAATCAAAGCCTGAAAAGAGTGACTGATATTTTGAAGGGGGTCTCCTAGTAGTCTTGAACCAAAAGGAGAGGGTAGAAGTTTGAAAACACTTTTTATTAGCTGTTGATTTATTACTGAACATAGTCAAGAGGAGATAGTTGTATTTCTGGATCTTTAGCTTATTTATGCAGCAAACAATTTGTGCTAACTATGTGCAAAGATTTCCATCACAGATCTATATTCAGTTTTATACTAAGTAAGCATCAAAAGAAGATGTGCATTTTAACACAAATTAAAGAGAAAATATTTTGAAGGGAAGCTTAGAAATACTGAACTAGAGGCAGAGAGAAAGGAAAAGGGTTCAGAGATAATATGAAACTGGGATCAACCAAGGTGGAAGGCACTAGAGAAAGAAAGAGGAACTGTAGCTTCAGATCAAGCTTTCTCAATCTCCCAGCGTTGCTGAAGGTTGGCCCCATTCATCACAACCGGGAAGTCTGGCTTTCAGAGTAGTAACTGGCTGCTCTGACCTGGCAAACTTCAGAGTTTAGGATTTGGTAAGAAATTCATTGGCACGAGACATTCTGTGTGCTCTCTGTATACTCAACCATTTTAACTTCCCCAGTGGAAGGAGAAAACACTACCCATGGGAAACAGGCTAAAGGGAAATTGATTTTCATAAGAACGTATCGAGCAAACAGGTAGGACCTGACTCCCTAATGGGAAGAAGCAAAGGCAGGATATTAAGTTGGGCAGTTAGAACAGCAGCTAGACTGAGAATGCTCTTGATGGGGGATCCTTATTCTCTGTCAAGATGAAGCTGTCCAGACCATAGGGTCATAAGCCAGCCCCTCTGTAGAGGAAAAGGACAATGAGAGGTAAGAAAAATCTCTCTGGACTTCTGTCAAGAGTGACCTGGCAGGGATGGGAAAAGTGTTATACCAATAAACATTTATTAAGATCTTACTGAGGACTCAGGTCTTACGGCAGATTATGTGAAGATCAGAAAAGAACAAAATACTGTGAGATTGTACCTAGCTTTGAGCCATTATTAATAACAATTTTGTTAGGGAAACAACTGAAGAGTAATCACACCCACAGGTACACATTGTCAAATGAAAATGAGATTGAACACTTACAGAATGCTAGGCACCTCACCAACGCTTCATATGGATTTTCCCATTTAACTCTAATGGAAACACTATGAGGTGGTTTTATTATTATAATTATTCTCTGTTTTACAGCTGAGAAAATTGAAACACCAAGAGGTTAAGTTACTTGCTCAGAGTCACACAGAGAGTATGTGGTGGAGCCAGAATTGAGACTCAAGTCTGTCTGACAGGCTGTAAGACCAGGCTCTTAACTACTACAATATACTCCTTTCCTGTGACACGATAAATTTGGTACAGACCAAAGACACCATGTGACTGTGACTATGGTGTCCTAACTGCTGTAAATCTGTCAAGATCAGCAAAGAAGAGGAGTCTAGGAGCAGAAAGCTTCAAAAAAAAAATGTGAGTGGTGACAGATAAAGTGTTCTCCAGTGCTACAGGGTGGGGATTAGAGAGCAATGAGTAAGAGGAATACTGAGGTTTCTCCAGATGCAAAAAAAATAAATGTCACCACTATTCAAACGCATAGCACCATGAGTAAATGAACAGGTAAATATTAGAATGATGGAATGGATTGTTTCAGTTCTCCTGGATATAAGGATATGGAGCAGGCATAGAAAGTCTAGAAAATGTTATTTTTTGACTCAGAGGATAAGGTGAACATGAGAAGTCAACTAGAAGAATATAACTGGCTAGAAAGTAAGCCCCTCATTCAAACTGGATATTTGGCATTGTGGAGAGCCAGTTTTTCAAGGATGTTTTATTGACAGAATGTTTTCAGGATTCCACCAATTTCAGATTTTTGCTATAAAGTAACAACCATAATTAGAGTCTATGTTGAGGTAAAGGGAAACTTAGGTGTTTATACAGATTATTTAGACCCCCCCCCAAATTTTTGTATTAATATCTTGACAGTGGGGAATAAAAGGATGAGCCTATTACTCTTTGCACAACTTACTAGGGAAATTGCTGCCATTCTGCACATTTTGGAGAAGGCAATGGCACCCCACTCCAGTACTCCTGCCTGGAAAATCCCATGGATGGAGGAGCCTGGTGGGCTGCAGTCCATGGGGTCGCTAAGAGTCGGACATGACTGAGCGACTTCCCTTTCACTTTTCACTTTCATGCATTGGAGAAGGAAATGGCAACCCACTCCAGTGTTCTTGCCTGGAGAATCCCAGGGACGGGGGAGCCTGGTGGGCTGCCGTCTATGGGGTCGCACAGAGTCGGACATGACTGAAGCAACTTAGCAGCAGCCGCAGCTGCACATTTAGGCTAGGTATGTCACATTATGACACATCACATACCTTTTCGCCCAAGATATTTCCTGGCCTATTAGCTGTCTACCATGTTGACAAATGGAACAGAACAGGAGAAAAAGTATTTGGCACCAAAGAATGTAGTTGAATTAGAAATATCTGTCAGCAGGTCTCAGTAATGCCTATCTCCCAGTCTGTTTCTGGGTCTCAATAATGTTTGTTCCAGGCATCTCAACAATGCCTGTCTCCAGGTTTCAATAATGTCTATCTCTAGGTCTTAAGATGCAAAAACACAAATAATGAAATCAATCCCCTGGACACCAAGGGGTTACTTGTGTTAATGTACAATTCCTCTAAGAACATGAAAAGAAAGTGAAGTCGCTCAGTCATGTCTGACTCTTTGTGACCCCATGGACTGTAGCCTACCAGGCTCCTCCATTCACGGAATTCCCCAGGCAAGAGTACTGGAGTGGGTTGCCATTTCCTTCTCCAGGGGATCTTCTCAACCCAGGGATCAAACCTAGGTCTCCCGCATTGCAGGCAGATGCTTTACCTTCTGAGCCACCAGGGAAGCCTAAAAAATATGAACTGTCTATAACGTTCCACCAGTTGTGTTCAAAGGAAAATAAACTTTAATCAAAATTTCCTGCTGCATGGCACAACCTTGAATTATTCAAGAAAGATAGTGCTTATATATTAGGTGCAGACAAATACCATTTGATTCTACTTATACTAGGTACCTAGAATAGTCAAATTCATAGAGTCAGAAAGTACTTTGGTAGATGCTAAGTTCCAGGGGGTAGATGTGGGGTGGGGAGGGGGAATCACTGTTTAATGGGGACAGAGTTTTGGTTTAGGAAGGTGGAAAATTCAGAAGATGGATGATGTGGAGTGTTGCACAAAAATGTGAATATAATTAGTTCCTTGGAACGGTAATTCAATATAGTTAAATATGGTTAAAATAGTATGCTTGATATCATGTGACTTTTACCACAATTTTAAAAAATGTAAAGAAGAAAGACACTACTTATAAAGAGAGAGGACTGAAAAAATCAACTTCATCTATTGATAAAAGAGACAGTATAGTACAACTTAAGGATTTCTTCTCTGCTCTCCTCTTTCAAAGACTCTGCTCTGGGTAGTTTTCCTGTTCACCAGCCTAGTATCTCTCAGATATCACTTTCAGGAACAGGTTTATATGTGCTCAGACTAAGGGGCGACCTAAACAGTAAGGACTGGGCTACTAAGATTATTTTCTATACCTACTAACTATCCCTGATACCATTGAACAACTGCTCCTGATACCAGTATAGTATAACTTCGGGGAGAATGAAGAGCTAAGGGCACATTTGTGCGTCATGAGTTTGTTGCTTTAAAAAAAAATGGATAGAGTTGGGGGTCTGAAGAAAGGGGGAGCACTGAGTTTCTAATTGTTTTAGGATATATAACAAGATGATTTAATATATGTATACATTATTAAATGATTACCATAATCAAATGAACACATCCATCACCTCACTTAAGGCACCTACTTTTTTGTGGTGAGAGCACTTATCTAAGCTTTTAGCAAATTCAAGTATACAATGAAGTACAATTAACTATTGTCACCATGCCGTACATTATTCATCTTATAACTGAAAGC
This sequence comes from Capra hircus, assembly GCF_001704415.2. NCBI lineage: Eukaryota > Metazoa > Chordata > Mammalia > Artiodactyla > Bovidae > Capra > Capra hircus. The sequence continues at coordinate 2,649,034 of NW_017189517.1, forward strand.
TTGTACCCTATGACCAACATCTTCCCATTTTCCCCACCCCAACCACCTAGCCCCTGATAAACATGATTCTAGTCTCTGGATCTATGACCTCATCTTTTTTAGATCCCACATATAAGTGAACTCATACAGCCTCTGTCTTTCTCCATCTAACTTATTTCACTTAGCATAATGCCCTCTAGGTTCACCTATATTGTTGCAAATGACAGGAATCTCCTTTTTAAGGCTGAATAATATTCTACTATATGCGTGTACCACATTTTATTTGTTTATCCATTGGTGGACATGTAGGCTGTTTGGTATCTTGGCTATAATGAATATTGCTGCAATTAACATGGGGATGCAGATATCCCTTTGAGATATTGATTCCATCTCCTTTGCATACATACACTGCAGTGAATTTGCTGGATCAGATGGTATCTGACAGGTATAGTCAGATCATTGCTCTCCTTATCAAGCTGTATATTTCTCCCTTCCAGCACTAATCTTCAGCCATTCTTCAGATTCCTCCTCATCACCCCCTTTTCCAAGAGGACTGACTCTAGAAGAGGTAATGAGTTTGGGCTCATTCTCTAGTCTCTCACTTCCTAGTTATGTTGCTACACTTCTAATTTCATTATTGTACTTTTGCAACTATTAGCATCTTGAAGATGGTGCAGGAGGTAAATTTGGATGATTTTATTTTACATTGAGCACCAAACAATTTTTCATGTTAGTGAATATTCTTTTGTTAACTATAAGGACATAAGAAAATTAATACCAAGGCAGGTCATGATTAAGGGAACATCAAAGGAAAAGGGGAAAGGGCATATGTTTAATTAGATTTTCTGGGTAACTGAAGGGTAAGAACAAAGCTGTTTTCTATTGTATTTGCTTAAAAGAAATATTCCACTAAGCTATCACAGTCCACTGTCCAGACTTAGTAAATCAAGTATAATGATATACTTGAATCAGTCTTTACTGATTGAGGATTTTTCAGAGCTTCCAAGCCATTATTCTGAGCATTAATTTTGATTGGTCAGAACTACAAATAAAATGAAGAGAGGGAGAGTAGAACTGAATGTATTCTGACCCTAGAATAGCTCCTGAAAATTGTTTTCTTGACTAAGCTTGTTTCATTATCTCTTTCATGCACACAAAGGCAAAATGAGACATAACAGAATTTAAAAAAAAATCTCAGATCATTGAAAGCTCTAGGTAGTCGGGTTGCCGTTAATGAAGGCTTCTCAGAGACTCACATTGAAGAGAGTTCAACAGTCCCACATGGAATTTGCTTTCCTATGCACAAGATGCTCCTGGTATGCAGTTGCTAACCCTGTGCTTTGAGCAATTTCTGCAGAGTGAGTAAAGGTTACAGTGACATGTTCACTCTCTTCCTTGGTCCTTTTTGAAAACAAGGACGTGAGTTTGTCAGACTTTTCCTTAAGCTTGTTGTGTGGCCACGGTGGGAGCCCTGTCTCTCAGGGCTGAGACTCTGTTACCAGATTCCTGACCCACAGGAGGACTAAAACTGTCATCACAGCAATGGATCATCACCCACTAGATCTAACAAAAAGAAAGGAAGGAAGGAAGGGTGGATGGATGGATGGAAAGAAAACGAAAGAAAATCCCCCTCAAACTAAGTTACCTACTTGATTCTCAGGAAAAGAGGGGATCATCTATACAGTTGCTTAAGCCAGAAACTAGGATTCATCCTTAATTCCTTCCTGTTCTTCATGTCCTCTTCTAATGCAGTTTGTCTGCAACCTATGTCATCTCACTACTTTTTTTAATGGGGAGATAATTGCCTTTCAATACTGTGTTGGCCTCTTCCATACATCAACAAGAATCAGTCACAAGTATATATAGTTCCCTTACCTCCTGAACCTCCCTCCCATCTCCCACCCTATCCTACCCCTCCAGGTTGTCACAGACCACTGAGTTGAGCTCTCTGTGTTTAGTAAAGCATAATATGCATACAGATAAGTATGTAGATATATATACACATACATACATATACATATTCTTCTATATTAAAAGTCTTAAAATTAATTCACTTTACTCCATCCCAACTTGATCTCCATCTCTTACCTGTATTACCATTCTAGCTTCCTTACGAGTTTTCTCCCTTTCCCTTTTGGTCCCTTATAGTCATTCTCCACGCAGAAGCCTGAGGGATCTTTTCAAAATGTAAATCAGATATGCATTCTACAAACTCACCTCCTATCACTCTTTCCCTCACCTGTAGCCCTCCAGTTACAGTTCTTGTTTTTGCTGTTTGCTTGTTAGTTCTAATGCTTTTAATAGTCAAGTGCTTATCTCACTCAGGACTTTTGCACATGCTCTCTGTCTGCCTGTAATACCTCCCTTCGGATTGGTCTCCTAGATGGCTAGTCCATATTGATCAGATCTCAGCTGAAATATGACTTCAGAAAGATCTTCCCTGAGCATCTTGCCAAAATGAAATCACCTCTCCCTGTATTGTTTTTTATATTAAGACCCAGTTTTTCTCCCTCATAGAACTGACCACAATAGTAGTTTCACCGTTATTTTTAAAATCACCTCCACTAGTAGGATGTAAGTTCTGAAAACAGTGAGACCATCACTTTTCTGTTCATAATTTTATCTCCAGAGCCTACCTAGCCCAATAATATGACACAGAGTTGTCTAAAAATATGTGGTGAGTGAATGACTGACTGAATGAATGAATAGTATCCTGAGCTGAAACCTCTCTTTTGCCACATTAATGTCTTCAGTGCAAGAAAGAGAGGATGGGCAAGGATTTAGGGAAGCTGGTATGCCTTTGAATTTGGAGGCATTTAAAGACCATACCTGTAAATCAAAAGGGAAAAATCAAGCTTATTCATTATTAACTAATGAGATTTAGGATTGAATGATAAAAATCTAATGATGCTAATTTCAGTTCTGAATGCTGGCTGCCAGTCTCTGAAGACAGGGTAAAATGGTAAGTAATAGGACACTGCAGCTTAATCCCCCAATTAGGAAGCAGTCATCACCCCCAGAGACAACTCCACTTGCTAATTGATTTTCTTTACGCACTGTAATTATATTCAGTACCACCTTAGGCTCCCTGAATGTCCTGGAGATCCCTGTTAGAGGTGGACCTTCCTTTACACAAGCCCAATGTATTAACAATTTATATTAGCACAAAGGATAAATTATGGAGGAATTCTTTCATGTCACAGAAGCATTCTTAATGAGTTCTTTGAATAGGCAGTTCCCTGAATGGATTTAAAATAGGATTTCATTTACAAAAATATGACTTAATTGTAACATTTTAGGGACACATTGTCATCACCCCAAGCAAAGCAGCAAAGATGGCTTTGCTCTATTTCCTGGCCACAGACTGAGCCTTCAGCCTACACCAGCAGCTGAACCAAGCCCCTACATCTGGCCTTGCATTTACCTCTAAGTTAGGCCACAGCACAGATTGATTGTTAATTCTATTGCACGGCTCAAGCACTAAGACCAGACAGCCATTTCACAAATTTGGGTCTTTGAGCGTCGTGGGGGAGGTATGCTTGTGGGGATGGGGGAGCTGCTTTCATGACTCACTGCTAACCCATGCCTGCTACTGGAAAAAAATAACTCTAAATGCACATCCTACTGCTTGTGAGTCAGGAATGTCATTTTCATTTATGAGGGATGGAACATTATTTTTCTCTAACACTTCAAGTGAATAACTTTACATACATTTTCCCCTCAATTTCCATAGGAATTTGATGCCATGGAAGCAATCAGCTACATGTCCCCAGAGCCTGGCAGAAACTCTTATTTTTCTTACAGGTACTTTAAGATCAATAGTTCTGAATTCCCCTCCTCCCTCCAATTACATTCCTGGTGAAATCCATCCTGATTTAGGGGTCTGGGGGGAGATGGGGTGATGTGAATTCCAGTGTTATTTTATAATTTTAGAGTCACATTTCCATTGAGTCTTAAAAGCTGAGTTGAGAGAAGCTTTCTTGCCATGTCCCCATTAAGACATGTTTGCCTCCCACTGTGAGACTCCCAAAGGTAGATTCATCACCTGTTATGTCAAGGAAAAGAGTGGAAAAGAGCAAAAGAGACATCCTCTCTGTTAACTCTCCAGGGCCTAGTTTCTGATTGCTCTGTGGCTATTAGGTAAATACACCTAGCAGAATAAAACAGGAAATGTATTCCAGACAAGAAAAACGAGGGTCTTTGAGTTTTATAATATATGACATATCTGACGGTGCTACCCAGTAGCATGTGTCTTTTTCCAACTGGCTCTATGTCTCTCCTTTCCTCAGGTCTAATGCATGAATCTCACAGATATGGGTAATCTGACCACAGTCAAAGAATTCCTCCTGCTGGGATTCGGGAATCTCCATGGGTTACAGTTTTTTCTTTTTGGGATATTTCTGGGAATGTATGTAGTGACTTTGCTGGGGAACCTTCTTATCCTTATCATCATTTCCCTTGATCGTAACCTCCAAACCCCCATGTACTTCTTTCTGTCCAATTTCTCCTTCCTTGAGATCTGGTACACTACCTCTATTGCCCCTAAGATGCTGCAGACCCTTCTGGTAGGTCCCAAGGTGATTTCTTTTGTGGGCTGTGTGGTGCAGTTTTACTTCTTCGGTTCCATGGCAGTAGCTGAGTGCTTTCTGCTGGCTGCCATGTCTTACGACCGCTACCTTGCCATCTGCAGCCCCCTCCAGTACCCATCGCTCATGAGCCTCCACACGTGTGTCCTGCTTGCAAGCGGCTCTTGGCTGGGTGGCTTCCTAACCCCTGTGGTCACTGTTGCCATGACTTTTCAGCTGCCATTCTGTGCAACCTATAAGATCGACCACTTCTTCTGTGACCTGGCCCCTGTGCTGAAGCTGGCCTGCTCTGATACTGAGATTGTGGAGAAAACCACCTTCCTCCTGGCCTCCTTCGTCACCATGGTGCCCTTCGTACTCACCGTAGCCTCCTATATCCACATTGTGGCTGCTGTCCTCAGGATTCCATCAGCTGCAGGAAAGCAACGAGCCTTCTCCACCTGCTCCTCCCACCTCACAGTGGTCACGCTGTACTATGGAACACTGGGAACAGTGTACGCCGTCCCCACAGCGACCCGGGCTGCTGTCCTGAACAAGATCTTCTCCTTGTTCTACACTGTGGTCACTCCCATGGTCAACCCCATCGTGTACAGCCTGAGAAACAAGGATGTTCAGAAGGCAGTGAGAAGGCTTATGAGTCACTGGACATCTGCTAAGGGGAGCTCCGGGCCCCCACCACCCCCAGGGAGTATTTTTTTTCTCCGAACAGCCTGGGCTTCTATGAAGGACACCAAGCACTAGGCTGAGCACTTGGGGGCTCAGCCCACTGCTGCTCCCTCCTTCAAACGAAAGAGCCAACAGAGTAGGAACCCTCCCTGAATCCTTACAGACCTAATGTTCTTGGGAATTCCAGGGTAATCCTTGCATGGTAAAATAAGTTTGCCAGACATGCCTCTTAGGGGAAAATTCAAAACACCCAAATTTGCTTGCTGCAAAAGTCTCTCTCTCTGTCTTTGTCTCTCTTGCTGTGTGTGTGTTATAGAAACATCTGTTGGTGTTAAAGTTTTTGGTTTCATTATGTGCATGTGCACAATGTCCCCACGTGTCTACACACACACACACACACACCTCTACATACACACACAGCCACCATACCGTTCTCCTACAAACTTTGATGCCCTCTACTGCGCCTCTCGTTAGGGCTTATGCACACTCACACTGCCTACTGTTTCTTAGATTGTCTGCCTCTCCGCTGATCAGAACCATGTCTAAAATCGTAGAGCAGCTATTGACTGTCCTGCTCATTTCAATTAAGTCCCTTGAAGACTGGAATAACATCATCCTTATTATTCTTGATGCCCCCTATCACTGTGCTCTACACAGATGCAAGATAATTGTTTGTTGATTGAATGAATCAATGACTAATCAAAGTGATGGAGGCTTGGTGGATGAAGAGAGTTTAAAACAAGTCACTTTTTTTTCTGGCCTCTCCTCCTCATTTTTCTCCTCATGGTCATAGACATCCCCAACTCCCCCCACAGGCAGCGCTGACGGAGCCCCCTAATCTTGCTCCTTGCCATGCCCCCCTCATCCACCTTCCCCACAGCGGCTAGATGTACCTTCCTAAAACCCACACCTGACACTACACTCTCACAGTTCATCACTCTCCGTGGTTCTCCAGTGCCCCTGAAAAGGAGTCAGAGCTCCTCCTCCTGGCTTGCGGCCCCCTCTTGACCTCACCCCTCACCAATCTCCTTCTCTCCCTCTGTGCTCCAGCCACACCAAACATCTCAAATAGAATTGGAAACTCTCTAAAGGGAAGATCACCTGCTCACCATGTATCTCCCACAGCATCTAGATCCAGAGCAGCACACAAAAAGGGGTTGCTCAAATAAGATGTCTTCAATTGAATAGTAATGGGACCTTCACCTTCCTTTCCTCTTTGTTTCCACTTACTGGCTTCTAGCACTTTGGCTTGAGGAAAAGGCAATCTTGACTGGCTGTCAGTGATGTGTGTGTGTGTGTGTGTGTGTGTGTGTCTTTACCTATTTCACCTGCCTGCCCTCCAGGTAGGCACCACACGGGAGCAGATACTCCTTTCCCCCTAAAGAAACCTCCTCCTGTAATATGAATCAAAGAATGCCAAGTGGTTTGGGAAACACTTTCCCAGCTGGTTCTTCCTACTCCCTTCCTGACCACCCACAGAGTTCCCTCTTGTATAGGGTCTAATTGTCTCTAATAGCTTTAACTTCTTGTAATTACCCTCAATTAGAAAATAGAGCCTGCAGAACACACTCCTTGTGGTTAAGACATGGATCCAGAGTAGAAGTGTAATTACTTTTTGGCCTCTCAGGGGTTCTGCCTAGCCTTCTGTGCAGACATAGAGTGGAAAGGCTACATCTGCTCCATCCACACATGTCTTTCTTTTATTCTTGAATCCGGGTTTCTGAGATAGTTGAGGGGTTTGTTTGGTGTGCTAGCTATATGGATTTTTTTTTTTTTAATCTACTAGTCTAAGCTCAACTGGGCTTAGAAACCTTCAACTATTTCCCATTGCCCTTAGGAAAAAGTCCGAATGCCCCATGGAAGTGACCAACATAACCTGTCAACTTTCAAGGGCCTGTAGCCCATCTAGAGTGTGTTCATGGCCAAAAAAGATGTAACACTTCTCTCAGTCTCATATTTTGTTGCTTTTTTGCTCTCTGAACTCATTTCCTTCCTGGATGTTCCTCAAACCTGCTTGCCTCCTCATAACTTTCGTGGATGCTATTCTTTCTTCCCTTTCTTACTTCACTATTTACTTGGCTCATTCTTTGAGTTCCACCCAGTTTCTTTATCATATGCTCTTAGAGCACCCTAGCTTTTTCACGTTTTCTTTTTTGTTTGTTTGTTTGTTTACTTTTTTAATATGGAATTGAAAAAGAGTATTTTCCCCCAGTCTTCTCCCAAAAAGTTTACTTCAGTTCAGTTCACTTTTTCATTATAAATTTCTCACAGCTGCACTAGAATGTTCTGCATGAGATTTTATATATATACATACATCCTCTACCTGGACTATAAACTGCACAAAACAGGGTCTGCATCTGTTTTGTTTGAATACTACATCCCTAGTGCCCAGCACAGAGCTTAACAAGGAATAATCGTTCAATAAATACTTGTTGATAAAAGAATGGAAAAGAGCCATCTAAAGTTATTTTATTTATTTGATAAAGCATTATGTTCCTGTCACTCAAGATGCAGTTATTTAATCTTGTTGTGGACTAATTAGTTTCACTCTGTTCCCAAAACCACAGTGTATCTCCCTATTCTGTGCCAATCATCACACACCTCTGTGTAATTTCCCTGAGGGAACTGGAGGAGGGTGTACGGCTCAGGACAACTCATCCCTACTGGTGAGAAACACGTCAAAGTGCATGTCCTTCTCACAGTGATAGTACAGCTTCCCTGCCAAATACAAAAGGCAGCACTTTTTTTTTTTATGGTGCTTTGGTTGATACACTGCTCCTGCAGTGTGAATAGTCTTTCTCTATTCAGTGAAACATTATGTTAATGATTGGACAGGGTAATTAATAGCAGATCAGATTACATTTTCAGGTCTCTGTACAAGCCAAAGAGAAATTATCCTCATTAACCTGATCAGTACAAACTGTCATACTAGATTAGAAGAGCTCCAGCTTCAATTTATACCTTAACCCTCGCTGTTTTGGCCAGATGGCTTGCTGGTACCTCCATGCTGGTACTTTGCTGGTACTTTCCTCGCTGAGGAAAGAGGGAGAAGAAATCTGGAATGAGCAAGTCAAGGTAAAGAAGAAGCAAACACGGACTCAGTCTTGCCTTAAAAGAAGTTTGCCAACAGTACTTGCCTCAAAATTAAGAACACATCCATGTTAGATTTTTTTATGCAAGGTGGCTAGGCTAGGATGTGGGGGAGGCTGCATGGCAGCCTCTCAAGGCAATGGCACTGATTGTGCAAGTTTCTAATTGTGTTCCAGAGTATCATATCTAGAGCTAGAACTCTAGAGAGAGGACCTAGAGACAGATTTCAGTGCCTTAAGAGTAGAGGATTGCCAAGAGTTAGACAAGCATCATCAGGAACCCAAGCAAATGAATTGGGGTCTGAGTGGGATTCACAGGTTAATTTTAGTACAAACCAAGAATACAGGCAAACAATATTTAGGGCTTTCTGGCAGGGGGCTCCACTGTTTCTAAGCTTTAGTGTTTCTTCTGCTTCTCAAGTTCTATAGACTCTTCAAATTTATCTTCTATGCCCAACTTCATCTGTAGTGTAAGATCATTCCTGGTATAAACATGAATGAAGACAAAAGCAAAGTGTGGGGACATGATGACTGGTATCACTACTATTCTAGCTGGTCAAGATTAGTGTTCAATAAAACTGATATCAAATGGTGTTTCACAGTACTACTAAAGTAATTGGAGGGATTATGTGACAAAGTCATCAAAATTTACGTATACAAATGAGAGTTGTCCTTTTCATTGAAGTCCACTGGGAAGCTATATACTTATTCCATTGATTCTAAAGATAAAATCAATGGACCTTATTTTTGAGTATTTTCTTTAGCTCCTTAGATACAGTCTATTGAATTTCCTCAGCTGAAATTAACTTTCATCTTCTGAGGATGGATTTACATTCTACAAATGGTCAAAAGTCCCTTTGAGTTTAGTGTGATAAGTAAAGTAACTTTGGAGATTGAGGGTATCATTCAAAGAATGATTATTATTATTGTTATTATCTTTATTATTCTTAACATTATGAGTCATTAAATGTTGTCTAGGCTTATGGGTCAAATCAGAGATGGCCACAATCTAAAGATCAGATAGGCCATCAGGGCTTACATTAACTCTAAGAAGGACTTAAGTATTATGAAACGAACTCAAAGAGGTGACCAAAATGTCAGGGACACCTGGAAGTGGCAATAGTAGAAGTCAATGCAAGAAATAGGCAGAAGGAATCCAGGAGGTTCTCAGAGCTGATAGAAGCATAGTTCTAAAGTAAGGGACAGAGTCCTGCCACAAAGGAGCTCCCTCAGTGGCTCAGAAGTAAGGAATCAATCTGCAGTGCTGGAGACACAGGAGACCTGGGTTCGATCCCTGGGTAGGGAAGATCATCTAGAGAAGGGAATGGCTATCCACTCCAGTACTCTTGCCTGGAGAATTCCATGGACAGAGGAGCTTAGCGGGCTACAGTCCATGGGGTCACATAAAGTCGGACATGACTGCATGACTAACACACACACAAGGGTTAGAAAGGCACGAAGAGAGGCAAATCAGAATGCTACTCTCAGGGGAAATGGATTGTCAACTGGGGACCCAAATAAGAGATTTGGATTCTAGAAGAAGTTATGCGAAATTAAGCAGGACTCCAATAAATTCATGGGATGCAAAAGTCAGAGTAAGCCTGAATCTCTACTATTTCTCATGTGCAAGACTATAATTATTCCAAGAGCCAAGGACAGGGCTGAACCCACAGGGTTTTTGTTAATGCCCTTAGGCACAACTAAAATTGAAAAATTGCCAACCTCAGCACTGTTGTGGCGAAGAAGCCAGGCATATAATTCTAATAGTACTATAGAATGACTACCCTATTAGCCTGCCTGCCTGTCTTTGAGAATTGAATTCTGCATGGATAGCATAATCATTGTTAGCAGAATAGTATCATTGTTGGAAGAATAGTTATCCTTATGTGTGGTTGGGTCCTGCACCCATTTTGGGATCTCTGGCACACTGAATTTGCCTCTGAGGTTTCTAGCACTTTCACTTCTTCAATATACTAGAAAGCCATCTGCCACCCTGGTTACTATTCTGCTTGAGAATACTTTGTTTTATCCAACTTCCCTTGAAAGTTCAGTACAAATGTCAAGTCCTTCCTGTTTCCATTCATTATTCAAAATGCACTAGTATCTTTTCAGAAACTTGCTTGTGTTTAGGGTTTCTTCCAGAACAAGTTAGCTTCTTCATCCAGATTGGATTTCCAGCCAACATTCTTACTATTGCAAGGCGTTAAGACATTTAACAAAGCAAATCTTTGACCTTTTCATTATTTCCATTGGGGTCCTATCAATGATTGGAAGATCAATTTGTACATCATCGTGGACATCTTTCCTGAACCAATTCTTGCTCTTCATAAGAGCAATTCTTGCTATTCACCCCCTCATAAGTATCTCTTAACACTTGCGAATTCATTTCACACAGTTTCGATATTGATCCTTTGCTCTAAACAATAGCCACTTATTTTTTCAGCGCTGTGAAAATAGCATGAATTTCACCACCAGTGCTAGCTAGTGCACGACTGACCGGCTGATGTTGACAATTTTGTTCCTGAAAGTTAAAGCATGTTTCCAGTTTGGCCTTGGTCACAGTTTCAAACATTGAGCAATAACTTCCATTTGGATTGCATAGAGGTAGACCCAAGGATGATTATTTTAGAAATTAGGACACTTACGTTGTCCTTTCTCGTTCATGCATTTTGTAATCATCGTCCCAGGCCAGGACTAGCTGAAGGTCATTGCTCCAGGGGCTTGAACATAGGTAAGGAGGGCTTTGAAGAACCCCTGAGTCTCAGCTTAGTTACTAACATGTACCTCTTATAGCACCCAAGAATATTTGTCTTATCCTATCTCTTGAGGAACTACAGTACATGCTAATGGTTAAGATAGCAGGCAGTGGAGTTAGAGCTGGGTTTGAAACCTAATTTCACCATTCACTACCTTGGTTAGATGAATCATTTTAACCGAATTGCAGTTTCCTCATTTATACAATGAGATGATATCTCCCTGCAAAGTTCACAAGGCTTAAATGAAAGAATATATGTAAAACACTTAGCATGATGCCTAGCACGTATTGAGCTGTCTACTACTAATTGGTGGGAAGACCGGTCTGACTTAATGTAAAGTCAGAATTTCTTTCAAAGCTATAAGGGAATACCGCTAATACTGACTCTTCTTTTTCAGGAACTCGCTTCACAGAGAAATGTCAGAAACATATTCCATTCCAGTTGTGCTCCAAAGGGAGGCTGAGACTCTCTCAGGCTTGTGGGGTATATTCCTGCTTCCTTGGGACATGACCCCACACCCGTTATTCCTGAACTGAAGACACTGCTGACCTTTAACTTCCCCACTAGAATGGCCTTGGCTTTCTCTTTTCTTAACTGTCACTACCATTAGCTAAGGACTGAGGGCTTCCATCAGTTCTCTATGTCTCTGCATACCAGGCTGACTTTATTCAGATGAACTTCTTTCTCAGTGGATTAACTGAGGTCTCATTGTTTGTTATTGTTACTCCCAAATAAATACAGTGGATTGTTTTACTAAGTAGATGGCTTAAGGGGATCCATACTAATAAACAGATAAATATAGTCAAGTTTCCAACTCTGAATATTCGTTGAAAGGACTGTTGATGAAGCTGATGAATACTTTGGCTACCTGATGTGAAGAACCAACTCACTGAAAAATACCTCGATCTGGGAAAGATTGAAGAGGGCAGCAGCAGATGAGATAGTTAGATAGCATCACTGACTGAATGGACATGAATTTGAGCAAACTCCAGAAGACAGGGGAGCACAGAGAAGGCTGGCATGCTACAATGCATGGCATCACAAAGAGTCAGACACGACTTAGTGACTGAACAACAGCAACAAATGCTTGCTTCGTGTGTAAATGAAACACATTACCCATGTGATTCTAAGATATTAATTTACCACCAACTCTCTCCTTTCTTTTCGTAGGTGCTGAAATAGTAAACTCCTAACCTTGTTTATAAATAAGACAGTTTCAGATTATAAAGTAGGGGAATCCAAATTAATGAGCTTTAGTTTGTCTATATTAACCCTAACTATAATGATATATCACTTATCTGAAAGTTCTCATCCTAGAAACCATAATTGTCTAATACTTTCAAAGCTAAACTCTAAAACTTAAACTTTAAAAACCCTAGAGCAGCAAAATTTTGTATAGATTATATAAAATCCGCACATCAAAACTCACGCAGAGTACTTACAGAAAAACTCCTAAGGCTCTCAGTCTTACTTTATACACAACTGTAGCTCAGCATGGTTTGTGAGCCTAGGATAGAATAGAAGACATCAAAGGGCTACTGGAGGCATAAACAATATAATCAGCAAGCAAAAACTTTAGAAAGAAAACAGGATACAGCTTTAAAAATAAGATAGCCTGTGGCCATTTCTTGGATGATTAAACTGATGCACTAAGGACACACCTTATAGTCCAGCCCAACTCAATGATTAGTGTCCATAGCAATGACCTGGAGTCAACTTGAACAGGGCAAATTGTGTCAGGTCCAGCTGGCATGAAAAGATAGGGATGGACAAAAGAGATAAGGAGATTAACATATACAAACTTTCAGCTTAAATATGTCAGGGGGATGTAATGTACACATAGGGTATATAGTCAGTAATGTAACAGTTTTGTACAATGATGGATGGCAACTGGTTTCATTGAGACGGTCATTTCATAATCCATAAAAATATCAAATCACTGTGTTGTACAGTTGAAGCTAATCTAATATTATATATTAATTATAAATAACTTTTAAGACCATAGAGACATCCACTTGAAACAATTACAATGAAAAGGACTTGGCCACTGGAAGCACACTCCTATTATCTGAGACATGTACTTGCAAACATTTCCTTGCCAGCCAGTGCCAAACAGATCAGGTGTTAAGGTATCTGCCAACCAAGCGTGTCACACTAGGCTCTGCCAGTCTGACTTCAATGAACAGATAAGGGCTTGTAATGAGCACATTATTTACATGTAAATAAAGCAAATGATGGTGAAATATTCATGAAACTTTTTTCCTCCCCTCCCTGAAGTGGCACACATGGGAATATTAGCAGTGTAGGTGGATCCCGGTTATTAACAACTTCGAGTTAATGAGGTAGCTGTTTTGCTGTATCTGTGTCTGGTGGGGGAGGGGGTTATTCTCTAGGGATAAATCCTAAACCTCCAGAGAGTTTATTAGACAAAAAGGATACTTGGGGCTGGTCATTTTGCCATACCACTTTTCAGAAGAAATGTGTTCCAGCCAAAAAGGAAGATATTGGGAAGGAAAAGTTATTTTTCTAGATTTCTAAGGAAGTCAGGGAATTTCCTCTCACCTTGTTACCAATAGTACACATACCCTCTTGAGGGGGGGGGGGCGTGGAGAAGTGCAAAATAATATCCTCCCAAGGAGCTGTTATGGACTTGCTTTTAATAACTCCCCCTGAGCACATCTCCTAGTAAAGTTCTTTGTAGTTAAAATGCCTCCTTTAACAAAGTCATGTGCGACCAATTAAAACCACCAAATTCTGCAGTGAATGCTGCACTAACTCCTTAATCCTAAAAATTAGTCTGCAAAGGAAGGAAGGAAAATGACGAAAGAAAGGGAGCCACTTACAAACTTAGCTTCAGGGAGTGCACAGGTTGCTTGTAAGCAAATGCACTATGTGTGTATCTACACAGAATGATTTTTGTGCATTTTGTAGGGAGGCATTTGTATGAAAGGTGGTGTGTGTGTATATAATCATACACATATATATCTGCACATATATGGATAATCTGACTGTTTATGTAAATAGAATGTTTACACTGGGGCCGTTTAGTGGAGGGATAAAGAGTTTAATATATTTCGACATGGCTCCTAACAACAGCCTTTGTTTAAGCCCAGCCCCCAGTAATGAGTGCCCTTAAAGATGGCTTGGAATCATTCAGAAAAAGTTGTATCAGGCTCATTTTGGTATAAGAAAACCAAAAGCTATCTGTTTGAAGCAAATTATAAAGGACATTTTTATTTTAAATGGTGCTTCCCTGGTGGCTCAGAGGTTAAAGCGTCTGCCTGCAATGCAGGAGACCTGGGTTCGATCCCTGAGTCAGGAAGATCCCCTGGAGAAGGAAATGGCAACCCACTCCAGTATTCTTGCCTGGAGAATCCCATGGATGGAGGAACCTGGTGGGCTACAGTCCAAGGGGTTGCAAAGAGTCGGACATGACTGAGCAACTTCACTTCACTTCTATTATTTCGGACACGCATGTATAAAGAGCTTCTTTCCCAGCCAGTTGCAGACAGATTAAGCGTTATAGTATCTGCCAACCAGAGCAGGTCACACTAGATTCTGTGGGTATGGGTCTCTGTGTCAACATTTTGTCTGTGGTGTGTGCATGGATGCATATGTGTGTTTGTGTGTGATTGCTCCAGTTAGGGTGTGTTTATGAACATAGAAATGGGCAGATGTGAGGAGATGTACATTTTTTAATGAATTCAATCTGACTTGAACACCTGGTTTCCGCTAGCATCTTACTTTGATTATCATTGTTCCTAGTTTCCCATTCTGGTTCTCTATTTTGCCTTTTTCAATTGAGGTCCATGGATCAAATTTGGCTCAATTAGAGATTGCCTGTATTCCCTGACCCTGCCCACCTGTTGAGCCTAGCAATGCCATTACCCACCCTGTAGCCTCAACTGCATCCTCTTGCCGAAGCTGCCACCTGTTCTTTGGTCGATTCTGGCCAGAGCTGCTTCCTTGAAACAGACCTAATGACCCTGCTTAGGCTAAGTCAAGCACTAGTCCTGGCAGAACTAATGGCAGAAGTAAGGTGACAAGGTTGGGCTGCAGGTCTCAGCATGGTGTGAACCAGTCTCCCCTGAGGACAGTAGGAACACGGATGCGTGAGAGGCTGCCTGATGTGGGGAGTACTGATTCGGGATGGGGGAAGCACACCTGAAGCTCCCAGGGCCCTTGATCCGAAGAGAAAACCAAGTGAAGTGAAATGAGAGCCAGCTGTGGAAGGCTGTTGGAAGGTAATCAGTGGCAGGAAGGAAGAAGAGGAGAGACGAGTGAAAGCAAATATGGAGGTCTTGGAATATCAGTCCAAAGAGAGCTAAGAAGTCCCAGTGCTGTCCCCAGGAACACACAGGACAACTATTCACTGAGAGACTACTACGTGTTAAGGGCTTCCCAGGTGGCTCAGCAGTAAAGAATCTACCTGCAATGCAGAAGACTCAGGTTCAATCCCAGGTTGGAAGATCCCTGGAGAAGGAAATGGCAACCCACTCCAGTATTCTTGCCTGGGAAATCCCATGGACAAAGGAGCCTGGTGAGTTACAGTCCATGGGGTCGCAAAGAGTTGGGCACGACTGAGCCTCTAAACAACAACAACAACTACACGTCAAGCACCTGCCAGGCACTGGGTGTATTTCAGTAAACAGAACATAGTTTCTTCTTTCAAGGAGTAAGCTTCATATTTGAGGTCAAGGTGCAAGTCGTTTTTCATGTTTCTCTGTGAGAAGTTCCACAATAGATGTGAGAAAACTTTTCCTGGAAAAATGGAGTTAGGCAGGTGAAGAGTGGGGAGGAGAATGAATATTTAGAGGCCACCCTTTGGCTTCAGGATAAAGTCCAGATTCCTTGGCTTGGAATAGAAGGCCCTTTGTGAACCGGCTCCAGCTTCTCAGTTCTCAGTTGTCACCACCGTTGCCCACACTCGCTAGATGCAGCCATGTCGGATTACTTGCCGTAGCTTGGATGTGCACACTCTCTTTCACATCCAAACCACTGCAGATGATCACTTTATATGGAATGGCTCCCCAGGCCCCACCCATGCAACCCTACTTATTTGATTCAGCTCAGATAACACTCCACTGGGAAGTCTTCCCTTAACCTGACCAACCCCTTGCCTCAGATTGGTTTGGGTGCCTGTATTAGTTTGCTAGAGTGGCCATAACAAGTACCATAAAATGAGTGTACTAAACAATAGAATTTTTTTTTCTTGTAGTTCTAGAGGCCAGAAGTCCCAGATCAAAGCAACATTGATTCCTTCTGAGGGCAGGAAATATCTAACCCATGTCTCTCTCCTAGTTTCTGGTGGTTTGCTGGTGATCTTTGGTGCTTCTTCGCTTCTAGACATTTCACTCCAGTCTCCACCTTCATCTTTATGTGGTGTCTTACTGTGTGTGCGTCTTTCTGTCTGAATTTCCTCTTTTTATAAGAGCACCAGTCATATTCCAGAAGACTTAATTTTAACTTGATTACCTCTGTAAAGACCATATCTCCAAATAAGGTCACATTCTAAGGCAGTGCAAATTAGGATTTCAACATATCTTTCTTTGGGGAACAAAATTCATCCCATAACAATGACTCTCTCTCTCTCTCCCCAGCACTGACATAGGAAGCTATACTTATAGCATTAATCAATGTAATTATAACTTTCTGTTTACTTAGGGATTAGATCTGATAGATAGAGTGCCTGAACAACTATGGATGGAGGTTCATGACATGGTACAGGAGGCAGTAATCAAGACTATGCCCAAGAAATGTAAAAAAGCAAAATGGTTGTCTGAGGAGGTCTTACAAATAGCTGAGAAAATAAGAGAAGCCAAAGGCAAACGAGAAAAGAAAAGATATATCCATCTGAATGCAGAGTTCCAAAGAATAGCAAGGAGAGATAAGAAAGCCTTCCTCAGTGATCAATGCAAAGAAACAGAGGAATGCAATAGAATGGGAAAGACTAGAGATCTCTTCAAGAAAATTAGAGATATCAAGGGAACATTTCATGCAAAGATGGGCACAATTAAGGACAGAAACGGTATGGAACTAACAGAAGCAGAAGATATTAAGAAGTAGCAAGAATACACAGAAGAACTATACAAAAAAAGATCTTAATGACCCAGATAACCACAATAGTGTGATCACTTACCTAGAGCCAGACATCTTGGAATGTGAAGTCAAGTGGGCTTTAGGAAGCATCACCACGAGCAAAGCTTGTGGAAGTGATGGAATTCCAGCTGAACTATTTCAAATCCTAAAAGATGATGCTGTGAAAGTGCTGCACTTAACATGCCAACAAATAAGGAAAACGCAGCAGTGGCCACAGCACTGGAAAAGGTCAGTTTTCATTCCAATCCCAAAGAAAGGCAATGACAAAGGATGTTCAACCTACTGCACAATTGTACTCATCTCACACGCTAGCAAAGTAATGCTCAAAATTCTGCATGAGACTGCAAAAGTACGTGAACTGAGAACTTCCAGATGTTCAACTGGTTTTAGAAAAGGCAGAGGAACCTGAGATCAAATTGCCAACATCCATCGGCTCATAGAAAAAGCAAGAGAGTTCCAGAAAAACATCTACTTCTGCTTTACTGACTATGCCAAAGCCTTTGACTGTGTGGATCGCAAAAATCTGTGGAAAATTCTTAAACAGATGGGAATACCAGAACGCCTTACCTGTCTCCTGAGAAATCTGTATGCAGGTCAAGGAGCAACAGTTTGAACCAGACATGGAACAACAGGCTGGTTCCAAATTGGAAAAGGAATATGTCAAGGCTGTATATTGTCACTCTGCTTATTTAGCTTATATGCAGAGTACATCATGTGAAATGCCAGGCTGTATGAAGCACTAGCTGGAATCAAGATTGCCAGGAGAAATATCAGTAACCTCAGATATGCCAATGACACCTCCCTTATGGCAGAAAACGAAGAGGAACTAAAGAACATTTTGATGAAAGTGAAAGAGGAGAGTGGAAAAGATGGCTTAAAGCTCAACATTCAAAAAACTAAGACCATGGCATCCGGTCCCATTACTTCAGGGCAAATAGATGGGGAAACAATGGAAACAGTGATAGACTTTATTTTCTTGGGCTCCAAAATCAGTGCAGCCAGTGACTGCAGCCATGAAATTAAAAGACATTTTTTCCCCCTTGAAAGAAAAGCTATGAGCAAACTAGACAGCATATTAAAAAGCAGAGACATTACTTTGCCAACAAAGGTCCGTCTAGTCGAAGCTATGGTTTTTCCAGTAGTCATGTATGGATGTGAGTATTGGACCATAAAGAAAGTTAAGTGCCAAAGAATTGATGCTTTTGAACTGTAGTGTTGGATGAGACTGTTGAAAGTTCCTTGGACAGCAAGGAGATGAAACCAGTCTATCCTAAAAGAAATCAGTCCTGAATATTCACTGGAAGAATTGATGGTGAAGCTGAAGCTCCAATTCTTTGGCCACCTGATGCAAAGAACTGACTCATTGGAAAAGATGCTGGGAAAGATTGAGGGAAGGAGGAGAAGGGGACGGCAGAAGATAAGATGGCTGGATGGCATCACAAACTCGATGGATATGAGTTTGACTCTGTGAGTTGGTGATGGACAGGGAAGCCTAGCATGCTGCAGTCCATGGGGTCACAAAGAGTCGGACATGACTGAGCAACTAAACTGAACTGAACTGCAACTGTGAGCTGTGTGATGGCAGGGAGCGTGCTTTATGCATTGTTGTAATAGTACCTGAAACAAAACCAAGCACATAGTAAGTATTCAGTACATATTTGTCACAGTATAAGTGTCATTCCTTTGATCAGAGGCCAATCCCTTCACATATACACTGGACCTTGGACCTTCTAGTCTTTGCAGGGACCATGAAATACTATAACCCTCTGATCTCCTACATCTTCAACTTCTCTCTTTCTAATAAGTTCTTCTTCCTAGTAGTATTAAAATATTTTCTATTGCTTCACATTATTGTAAAGTAATTAACCTCCAATTAAAATAAATAAATTTATATTTTAAAAAAAGAAAAAAAACCAAACATCTTCCTTTAAGCAACTTGTTCTCACCAAATCAGTTTCCCTTGAGAACCATGTTTCTCCAAAACATTATCTACACAGTGTCTTCTTTCCGTCACCTCTCATTCACTTCTGTATCTCACTCCATATGACTTTTGCACTCATCATTCTACGAAACGTCCTTTCAGTGAGGTCATCAATGTCCTCCATGTTACCAGATGCAATGGACTCTTCTCTGTCCTCAGATTACCCCTCCCCCAAGCACCCTTCGGTATAGCTTACCAGGCTTTCTTCTTTATAACACTCCTTTCTCTCTACTTGCATGAGCCTACACACTTACGGATTTCCTGCTACCTCTCTATATCATCCTCATCCTTATTCTTCCTCTGAAGTGAAAGTAAACATGTTAGTCATTCAGTGTGCCTGACTCTTGGTGGCCCCATGAACTGTAGCCCACCAGCTTCCTCTGTCCGTGGGATTCTCCAGGCAAGAATACTGGAATGGGTTGCCATTCTCTTCTCCAGGGAATCTTCCTGATATTTACTATTTACTTAACATCCACTGTATATCAGTATATTCTCACACATTTCTCTTCGAGCCTAGTCCTGTTCCAGGGTTCTTTCATCCCAGTGAGTGGCACAAACACATATTCAATTCACAAACCAGTAACCTAAGTTATTTTTGATTCCTCATCAAACTCTACAAATTCTACCTTTGAATATATTGAGTTCAATTCATTTTTCCCCATCTCTGCCACTACTCTTCTAGTCCTTACCACCATTGTTTCTCACTGGTAACATTGTAACGGTGCCCTAACTGGTTTTTCAATGTCTATTAGCCCTCCAGTTCCATTAAAAGTCATTTTCCACATAGCAGCCAGAGTGATCTTAAAACATAATACGAATCCTGTCACTCTACTAAAAATGATTCAAAGAGTTCTAATCTCAGTTGCAATGAGATGAAGTGAGGTCTTGTATTATCTGGTTACTGCTGATTTTCCCAGACCCGTCTGTGATGTTCTCTCCTTTGATCACTTCGTTGTAACCACATTAGCCTTTTTTCTGTTCCCCAAACACGCTTAAGTCTTTACTACTGCAAGACCCTGCTGCTAGCTAGTCCCGCTGTTGAAATCCTCCCCTGCTTTATCAGAGAAATCGTCATATCTCCCACACAATTCAAATTATGTATGCTTGTTATATGCCTTCCTAGCCGCCTGTGTTTTTCCCTTATAGCATTTATCACAGTATTAAATTATGGAGAATCGTCAGTATAAGGGTAGTGCTTGAAGTCAATGAAATAATAATAATCTAGTGAGTGAGGAAGACATATAACCTTTCAACTATTCTTTCAACAAGTAGTCATTGTCTATCTCCTATGTCAATAGGAGCTATGCCTATAGATCTAGGCACTGAAAATGCAGTGGCAGCACACCAGATAATGTGATTACTCCTTAAAAGTAGGTCCATAATGGACCCCCTGGGGATACAGGAGAGTATCACTTTACCTAATGTGTTGGATGGGAAAAACAATCAGGTAAGATTACCTGGTAAGGATTGTGATGAATCCAAGTGTTAAATCAATGGGACATCAACCAGGTGAAAAACAAATATGGACAGGAATTTTCAGACAAAAGGCAAGAGTAAGAATGCATCTGTGTGATATGGGTAAATTATGAAATGGAACTTGGTGGGAGATGAGATTGGGGAAGGACGCAGGAACAGAGTCATAGAAGACTTGAATCTCATGCCGAGGAGCTTGGATTTGATCATGTGGAGACAAGTATCAAATGTCCACTCTGTGAAGTGTACTATGCTGGATACTTGAGAGTGCAGCTAGAAATGACCTTCCATCTCTGTCTTTAAAGGGTCCATAATCTCACTGGAAAGATTAGGCATGTACACAGAACTGTGAAGAGCAGTGCATGCTTACTTGTCAAGTAGAGGGGAATAGAGTACTTCTGACAGGGGAGAAATTACATGAGCAAAACAGCAGGGAGAGTTCTGAAAGAAGGTAGTGATTGAGTTGAGTCTTAAAGGGAAAAAAGGGGTATATTTAACTAAGCAAGGGACATTCTGAACACTTGTGTTTGTTCATATGTTAGACTGAAAGCTTTGTTAGGTCTTTCCATTATGTTGTTTCGAATTAATTATAAAATTATTCTTTAAGGTAAGTAAAAATATTGTGACTTTATGTGCAGAGATTCTCTTTATAGGCAGTGCTTTTAAAATCACAGTCTATAAACAATGTAAAAATATCAGTTCTGAGTAATTTGAATACCAAGGCCATCAGACTCTGATATCTTTGAGGTCAGAAGCTGTATCTACATTGTTCACTATTCTATTCCTAGCACCTAGCACGATGCCTGGATAATATTAGTCTCAGTGCATATTTTTGATTGTTTCCTTTAGCAGAGTCTTTTTGCTTCCCTTCTCTCTCCAAATGTAGCTTGAATGTGTCAGTTGATGTTTGGTAGCTGGTGGCTGATACAAAAATAAGGAACAAAAGCACAAATGAGGCCATCAAGGGTAACTTAGGTATACAGCAGAAGGCAGATCTGGGAGGGGTGCATAAAGAAAGAAAGAAAAACACAGTGAGTGGCTGTGAATGCTAAAGAAAATTCCACTTAGAAAAGAGTGCCTTGAGGCAATCTACGTGTCTAACAAATTGCTGTAAGTGCTTAATGCACATTTCCAAAACTATTCTTCTAGGGTGTTTCTGTATATTTTATTAGATTCTGCTTTCATCTTTCTTAGTCCTAAGCCAAATACGGGTGCATATTACTATTAGCCATTTACCACAGTCAGCCTCACCACCAGAACTCTAGCCTGAATACTAAGCAAATAAATATGCTCTCTTGACTTAGGGAATTCGCAGTTCCTCCTGGGGTAGCACAGTTCTCACTCCTCCTCCACCCCCAAGGTCTCCCAGTCTAATTTATAACACACACACACACAAACACACACACACATACACACAGAGAGAAGAAATTGAACACAACTAAAGCACACCTGTCAATCCTTACCTCCAGGATTGAGCTTTTGAGGGGATTGTATGCAGCATTACTCATTGTCTGTCCCAGAATGGCTCCCCTCCCACCAACTAGAAAGTACTCCTCCCATTTCACAGAATCAGTTCACTCAAGGAAAACTAGATCACCTCAAGGTTGTTCGGTCACTAAGTTGTGTCTGACTCTTTGCAACCCTATGGACTGTAGCATGTCAGGCTCCTCTGTCCTTCAGTATCTCCCGGAGTTTGCTCTAATTCATGTCTCTTGAGTCAGTGATGCTATGTAACCATCTCCTCCTCTGCCACCCCCTTCTCCTTTTGCCTTCAATTTTCCCAGCATCAGGGGCTTTTCTGATGAGTCAGCTATTCACATCAGCTTCAACAACAGTCCTTCAGATGAATATTCAGAGTTGATTTCCTTTAGGATTGACTGGTTTGATTTCTCTTCAGGGCAACCGAGACAAATGTACTAACTTTCCCCCCAAATCAGCTAAATAGATGATTCAGAGATTAATCAATATTTCAGGCTATAAAGATTATCATCTATCCTATGTTTTCCTAATCAGACCTTCAGACTGTCATAATTTTTGTTGATTGAATGGAGCTCATCATTGTAGGATCAAACCCTCAGCTTCCTCAGGGACTCCTTGACATCTCTGTTTTTGAAGCTATAGATAAGGGGGTTACACAAGGGAGTGACAACAGTATAGAGCAAGGAGACGGTTTTGCTGAGAATTGGCACCTGGCCAGCAAAGGGCAGCACGTAGACTAAGATCAAGGTCTCATAAAACAAGGTCACAACCACTAGATGAGAGGAACAAGCAGAGAAGGCCTTCTGCCTACCAGTCATGGAAGATATATGCAAGACTGTGAAAAGAATCTTCCAGTAGGAGGCTAAGGTTAGTCCAAATGGGGCTAGAGTCACCAGTGCTGTTAGACTCATGCAGACCAGGCTGACTTGCTGGGGATCTGAGCAAGAGAGCTTCTGCAGAGGCTTCAAGTCACAGAAGAAGTGGTCAATCTCATTGCCATCACAGAAGGTCAAGCTGGATACCATAGCAGCCTGGAATGCAGCTGGCACTGTGAAGCAACCTGTGAGCCAGTTACTAGCCTCAAACACATAGTTCCATGCATTAGTGTCGGATAGTGCAAAGGCCAGCAGACAGCCAGGTATTGGTCATATGACATTACTGCCAGAAGATAACATTCAGTGCTACTCAGAGCCCCAAAGAAGTAGAGCTGAATAATACAACCTACCATGGAGATCACTCTGTTCTCTCTCAACAAGTCCACGAGCAATCTGGGCATGATATTGGATGTATAACAGACCTCTAGGCATGAGAGGTTTGCCAGAAAGAAGTACATTGGTGTCTGGAGACCCTGCTGCGTGCTCACCAGGATCATGACGAGGAGATTCCCAGAAATGGTGGCTAGGTTGACAATGCCAAACACCAAGAGGAGCAGGGGAGCCAATCCTTTGAGGTCTCTAAACCCTAGTATTATAAACTCAGTCACCATTATAGTGGTATTTCCTGGCCCCACAAAAGTCATAAGTTCCTGGGGATGTATCAGTTTCTTCATACTATTACTTCAGATTACCAATTAGATTTCCTACATAGTACAATTCCATCAGTGGTTGGAGCTCTGCACTGATTAGAGCATTTGACAGGGATTGGCCTTCAATTGTAGCCAGTTAAATTTGCCCTCAGAAAAACTTTTATGGAAATTAGATGAACTTGTCATCTAGTCAGGGTGGGGAATGGGGATGAGGAGACCAAATGGAGGAAGGAATGGCTCAGTGAAAATCTATCTCCATCCCTAAGGAAACATGTTTAGTCCATGCTTGGCATCCTTTGTGCCATTTTGGGTAGAAGAAATTACCAAGGAAAATTCTTACTAAATGTTGACAATTCAAAGAAATGGCAGGCCAGATAGCAAATCATATTCATGATCTTCTTTATCACAGCAGGAAATAGAAACTGAAATGTCAGGACTGGAGCAAAGAATCACTCCATTGATGTTACTGGCCATCCATGCTTGTTTGGCAGTGACAGCTCTGAGACAGCGTAACAGTAGTTGGTGGAGAGATAGTAGATTCTGGAAAAGCAGGTGTGCCTCCTAAAACAGGAGACAGATTTCTTGCTTTTAAATTTTTCCCCACAAGCAGCTGGACTTTAGGCTTCTGGGGAGAAAACCTAAGAGCTGACATTTGAAGCCGGGGGTTAGACTCACGTGTACACATACAGACACACACATTCATCGGCATCTACACAGGCAAGTGTAAATAGTCATACGTGCTACTATCTTTGCCATCACTTTTAAAATTTGTTTTTTCAAGAATAGTGTTCTGGAAGTGAAATACTTGCTACATGGGATGTTGCTTGCACATCAAAAATACTGGCATGAGGGAAGTAGTGGCCATTGATAAGATCACAAGGTCCAAATAACCAGGCTTTTCATATACATCAGCAGCAGTGGAAAAGAAACTAGTGTGTTTTCTCATATAACTTTTCCATTGGTTTTTGTGAGGCAATATAGTATAATTATTAAACACTTGAACTCCTCTGCCACACTGCCCAGAATCAACTCCCAGCCTCTCTATTTATTAACTATGTGACCTTGGGTAAGTTACTGAATAATACAACCTACCATGGAGATCACTCTGTTCTCTCTCAACAAGTCCACAAGCAATATTGGATGTATAACAGACCTCTAGGCATGAGAGGTTTCAGCTGAAAAAATTATCATTTGTATTTTCTTAAAGTGTGGTTTTGAGGAGTAAGTACATGTAAAGTAATTAAAATAATGCCTAAAATAATGACACACAGTTAGCACTAAACATTAAAGATTTTTCTTCACAAAATAATAAATTTTTTAATGCTAAAAAAATTGTTTCAGCCCCACAGAAGCATTAACCAACATCATTAATCACTATATTTGAATAAGAAGATGCAATATAAATGCATATGAGAAAAACTGTACATCTCTTATTACTGCTTTTGGGCTTCTGAGGTGGCGCTAGTGGTAAAAAATCCACCTGCCAATACAGGACATGCAGGAGACACAGGTTCAATCCCTGGGTTGGAAAGATCTCCTGGAATAGGAAATGGCAACTCACTCCAGTATTCTTGCCTGGAGAATCCCATGAACAGAGGAGCCTGGCGGACTACAGCCCATAGGGTCAGAAAAAGTCAGACACGACTGAGCAACTGAGTACATTACTTCCTTACTGTGACTTATTATCACTTAATTTCAGTTTTGTGGGACTCCAACATTCATGATCTTTCCACTACACAAACTGACGCAGTGCCTGTTTTATTTACATGTGTATGTTCACCTTTGTTTATATGCAAAGAACTTTCAGAATTCTATCTAAAGGATTAAAGGCAGACTTACAATCATGTAGCTTTAAGCCAGCTTTCTTCCTATATGTCTACTTTGCACCAGATACCCACCACACACAAGCCTTAGGCAATCACACTCTTCTTCAATTCCCTTCCCAGCTTATGACCCTTGGTTCTGCCTCCTTTGAGAAGGAACTTGAGGTTTTTATTGGGTATTCTCAGCACAGACTCCCACCTCTTTCTCAAGAGCTATGGCTCAGATTCGTTCTCCCTGGTTTCCCTAATATTGAGACCATCCTTAACCAGTTCTTTAGAAAATGAATCCCTACCCCAACTTTGTGACTGCCTTTCTTTCTTTTCTGATTTATTTTTTATTTATAGCACCTATCATCTCTAATATACATTTCACTTAATTTCCTTCTAATAATCTGTCTCTTTTATTACAGTTTTCACAAAAGTATAGATTTCCTCTCTTTTACTCACTACTCAATCCCTAGAACCTAGAACATGGCTTGACACAAAGTAGACACAATAAATATTTGCTAAATGAATTAATGAGGCAGTATGATAGAGTGAACATTTTTGCCTTTGGAGCCAAACAGAGCCATTTTCAGATCTTAGCTCAGCCGCTTTATCAGTATGTCACATTTGGACTTTCACATGAACTCTATGAGCTTTCCTTTCCTCATGTGTTAAATACAAATTTAATAGAGCCTGTTGGGGTCCCCAAATAGCCATTCTCTCCTTATTCTAGAGCAGGGGTTGGCAAAATTTTTCTTAGAGGCAGGAGATTTTAGGCTTTGCAGCCCATCCGGTCTTTGTCAAAACTATTGAGCAATGCTATTGTAGCAAGAAAGCAGCATAGATAATATCAATACATACATAAATGGGAGTGACTGTGTTCCAATAAAACTTCATTTACCAAAAAATATAGTCTTTGAGCCTCAGGCTATAGTGCCAACCTCTGTTGTTGAATACTTAGCTGCCTAGCTAAAATCCACACTTCTTTTGCAGCTGGATCAGGCCAACTGGATAAGAATGGAATGATGTATATAATTTTTAGATTGTGCTCTTAAAAAAAAGTACATATCCTCACCCTCCCTTTTTTACTATTTCCACTGGCTGGAATACAGACCTGAGAGCAAAATCAGCAGGTGCCATCTGGGACTGAGATAGAGACTGGGTATTGAAAATAGCTCAGCAACAACACAGAAGCGGCCTGAACCCACAGCGTGGTGAGCTAGAGTAATCCTCAACAGCCTACCTGGCCCTTTTGTGGAGATAAACACATTTCTATTTTGTCTAAGTCACCAAAGGCTTTAGTCATTTTGTTAAAACAGCTTGATCTGTACCCTAACAAATGATTATAGCTATCTGCTGGGTTATTGTGATTATTCAACACGATAGTCCATTCAACCACTTAGAACAGTGGTTGGCAAATAGCAAATGGCAGCTACCATGATTTCTGTTGTTAGTGACTTCATTCCTCATGTTCATTCTCTCCCTTCTCTGGCATCTTTAAATACCTTATCCTAACCTAATTTTGGTTCCCTTGAGACCCAATGCCTGGTCAGGCCCAACAATCTTTGATATGGATTTAAAAATTTCCTGTTTCCATGGGCTCAAAAACTCCCCACTTGTGCAGGAAGGGCATTTCAACACAAACAACCAGATTTTGCCCTTTTCCTAAAAACAGCACAAATAACACATTTGGCTGATTTGGGCCTGGTTCATATCCCTAACAAGCTAAATAATCAGTCTTCATACTGGGGTACACAGAACCCAAGATCAGGGGTGCTTAAGTGGGGGAGGTTTTGCACACATTCCCCACTAGACATTTGGCAATATCTGCAGACATCTCTGGTTGTCAAAATTGGAGAGGGGTGTTTAGTGGTTAGAGGCCAGGAGCGCTCCTAATCACCTTATAATGCACAGACAGCCTCTTACAGAAAAAGAATTATCTAACCCCAAATGTTAATGGTGCTGCTCTTGAGGAACCCTACCAGAGACGTGCATAACGACTTCCCAAAGAGGTATGCAGAGAAGGAGAGTTTTAAGAAAATTAATTTCCAATGTATATGTGGATTATTCTCTAAAACTGATCTAATGTGAATGTGCCTGAGGTTGAAGAATTATTCTGGCCTTCTTTTCTCACCTCCCTTTTCACAATTACCCTTCTCCCTCTTTGTGAGAAAGGTCTACTCATTAGGCATCTTGAATCTTAGTCGCTTTCTTCTGTGAGTTCCCAGAATATAGCAGAGCTGAGTGGATAAGATCCTGAAAGTTAGAGCATAGTCCAGGTTCTAATTAATTCTCTGTTACTCACTCTGTGACTTACTTGCTTGTTTATTTTAACACTTTGCAGAGTTCTGGTAATGGGGCTTTTTTGTTAGTTTAAAATTTCATGGTACATATATATTTTGTTGAATGTATGATAGGATGATCAAGAGAAGACTTTCAAGTATAAAAATATCACAGTAGAATAAATTTCAGTGGGGAAAGTGACTGGAAATGTGAGTTCAAGAAGAAAAGGTAAAGATGTTAAGTGCCTGACTGTTAGAGAACTTGTCCATCTATATTTTACTGGGTGAAAGCGGACATCAAAATACCACAGTATTTAGGATCCATTGACAAAGTTAAAAGAATGAGGCAAGGGTTTAATTTTAAATTGCCAGTATTTACAAGGTGACAGAAATTATACAGTGTTTGCATCCATTTGAACTCACAATGAAAAGCTTCTAGATGTCAATTTGAAAATGTGTAAGGGGGCAGAGTACAGTACAAAGTTTAAAGAGCTAGGCTCCTGCTGAATCCCCTCTGCGTCCTTTCTTGCTTGATGAAAAAACAGAAACAGGGAAAAAAAAACCAGTCACATAGAGATGTGATTAAAATGCAGCAGCAAGTCCTGCTGTACAAGACTGGTTTTCTCCGGTCCCCACTCACCCTGCCAGCTAGCTTCCAAGTGTTTTTTTCTCCTGTTCAAGAAGTTCTTCATGCTCTCCCAGCCTTTCTTTCAAACCAATACCTATTTTTTCTCCTTTTTATCAAATAATGACTCTCTTAGTCATCGCTGCAGGTCTCCTGGACTCTTATAACCTGCCTATGACTCAACATGCTTTTAGCGAGTGGGCCTCTAGATACAATCCACAATTATCAGACAGAACTTTGAAAAACACATTAACTGAAAAGCAAAAGTTTTAAACAGTGGTGTAAGGTGGTCCTCCAACATGCACACACAGGCTGCACTCACAGTAACGTTTTCTTCCCCATGCCAGGAAAACCACTGGAAAAATGGACACGTTAATGAAATGAATCAACTCAGTTATTTGTTTTTATGAAGAAGACGGCAAAGCCTGGTCTTTTTTTGGATTGCAATCTTTATTGTTTCAGGCAAGTTGTGAAACCGGTGTGCCAGTGTGTGTTCATAGGCTTAAGAAAGTAATTGCATATGCACACACAAGCATACATCTGTGCACATCGGGGATGGTGTGATTGTAGGTGTAGTGAGCAAGAAACGGTGTGTTTTTTGCCATCCAACAGCTCAGATCTACATTTTCATATTGAAATCAGAGGACACAATCTTAAAATAAAAATGACAATACACAAAATAGTTCATTTTCATCTGGATTGGTTTGCAGAGCAAAGTTCTACCCTGGACTCTGGCCTGTAAATGTCTCTCGCCTCCCTGAAAGTCTGAGCTGCCATTTGATTTTTCCCTGTCTGAAAACAGCCTCTTTGCACTCTAAAAGAAGCCAAGGGGAAAAAAAATCTTTCCTCATACACTTCCTTAAGACCAATCAACAGGTGTGGATTTGCATACCAGCTTATCCCGTATTTGTTGTATGACCTTGAGTAATACTCTTAACAACTCTGAGCCTCAGTTTCTTCATCTATAAAATAGGGATAATGCTGTACACCTTGACTGAAACACACAATGAGTGCTTAGGATTAAATGAGACCTACTATTTTCCAGAAATATTTAAAGTACTATATACAAAAACATTAAAATAGTAATTATTAATATTATAATAATTGTTATTAGTAGCTCCCAAGGCCATATATTCCACAGTTGATAAGCTATAGGTATTAGAAATAAACCATAAGCAGAATCCTTTTAAAATCATCTGTGATGTGCTCACTGGTTCTATACAACTTGGGTCTAACTCTTTTTCTAATGTAGTAGATATTATCTTGATCTATATCTTGATCTTCAGATAAATTGAACAGAGATATTGTGGTCCCATTCTACTCCCATACCTAAATTTTCTTTGCTCTGGGCTAAAAAGAAAACTAATCAACTGGGAAGATTTTTTTTTTTTTTTAAGAAAAAGTACAATATCAGTGGACTCACACTTCTGTTCTCAACATTATTGTTTACTTGACTGATGGCTACTGTCCTCTTTGGAGGTTGTTAACACATGGAAATGATGTTTTCTGAATCTGGGAAAGTAAAAGAAGATGTTTGCTCTTTTATTCCCAATACTAGTCAGCGCTTAATACCCTTTTGATGTACTCATGAATAAGTGGATGAAAATCTGTTATGCTGTCGTCTCCAGGTTCGCAGAGTCAGACACGACGGAAGTGACTTAGCAGCAGCAGCAGCATGGCCTGGAGCTTCTAAGTCCCCCTGCATGACTCCAGTATGATGAACCCCACAATCTTGAGCCTTGATTCCATCCCACACTCACAGAAAACCTGCTTTTGCCTCTCTCTTCTTTCAAGAGGGCATTTCACGGACTCTGGGGATACTGATGGCTCCCTGAGGCCATCTGAGGCAGGAGTCAGTAGCTGATGCCAAGATAAACCATTCTTTCTTTCGAAAGAGGGAGATGGGGAGCCAGCAACCTGGTCCTAAGTTCTCTTTTAGACAAAGCAGGTGGATTGACTGTCTTTTTTGCTTATTAGGTATTAATGCTGCAGACTTAACTGTAGATCAGATGACGAGAAAAACAAGAAATAGACTGAGCCCTTCAAAGCCAAAGAAAGGAAACTCCCGTGGGACCAACTGGAAAAAAGAATTTTCTGTTTATTTTCTTTATGTTTTTTGTTTGTTTGTTTTGTTTTGGTATTTTGTTGCTTTTTTTTTTAATTAGACACACCTCAGCTCTCTAGATTTCCTGAGCTATTTAAGTTACAAGGCTACATGTCAGCACCTCCTGACCCCACTCTAGTGCTAGGTCTCTGCCACCTCAACCATCTGTTCCACACATGAAGGGGATCAAGAGGTGCAAACCTCCAGTTATATGATAAACAAGCCGGACAGATGGTTGCTAGACTTCTCCTAGTGATCATTTTTAATGCATACAAATGTCAAATCATTATGTAGTATATCTGCAACTAACGTAATATTGTAATCTACTATATTTCAATAACAAGCAAAAAAATGAAAAGCTTTTTTCTAAGATCTTAGGTAGTACAAGTTAAAGAAAAGAGAGAAAACTTACATATTCTATAACACAAGGCCCAAACATGACTGAGGAGCTATCTTTCTCCAATGATCAAGTCAAGTACATCCCAGAACATTACAAATTGTCGACTAGGAGCAGGGTCCATCTCGCTTATGCCATACCCCAGTCTCTAGCACAGTACCTAGGCTTTTAGTATGCACTCAGCAAATATTTTAAGAAGGAAGAATATAAGGAATATAAGGAAAAGAAGGATGGAAGGAAGTTTCTAAGCAAATATCTAAAGATGGAATGGTTCTGGAATAAGGCATTCTGTAATTCTGAAGGTAGAAGGGCCCATGAGAGACAACTGGTGTTCAGCCTTTCACCTTCACACAGGAGACTATCTGAACCATTCATCATTCTATTTTTAAGAATTAATAAGACAAAAGTTTCCATGGCTCTCTTTGCCTCCCATTTTAATTGCCAGTAAAGTCATGCTCACACACTGGTCTGTAACTTATTGAAAATTTCCAGACTACACATCCAGGTTCACTATTCCCACTTGAGCTATCAATGCGCTACTTAGGAAATTTACCTGTATTATTTTAGTCTCCAGAGCAGCTAAACAACTGGTCAGTTTTCAAAAGAAAAAGAATTCAATCAATCTAGATCTATTCCCTTCTCCCTACTTCCTTGAATATGTATAGATAAATATCTCTACATAAGCTCTCTGGTTTATTTAGAGACAGGGAAAAGGTTCTTGTCAAATTATGATTAGTTGAGACTCAACAAAACTAAGAAAGTTTGATATATTTTGCTTTTAGGGGAGAAAGAAAAATTAGAATAGAAGCCATCACAATTAAATTACAAAAATTGTCAAGGGCTCTCCTGCATTCAAATCACATTCAGCCCAGTTTCCTATACCTTCTACAGCTGAGGCTTTGGACAATGGTAACAAAGGGTATAAATGATCCCCCTATGGCCCTGAAAGAGTCTCGGTGAATCAGGATTCAGTGATGATCTCAGATATTTTATATTAATTCAAGCAAGTGGACACAGGTCCCTTGAAAAGATTTCAAAAATGGAGATTGGAATTTTAAAAAATTCTTTAGATACTAAGGAAAGCGTGACATGACCCTTCAGAGATTCAGAGTAGTTTATGGGCAGAACTCCTAATTCTTTATCCATTCTGCAATGGTTTTATCACCTCATCATCATTGTACTGGTAGTAGTGGCAGCTGTTAACATTTATTGACCCTTTGCTACATGGTGAAATCGATGCTAAAGTCTTCAGATGGATTAACTTATTTATTCATAAATTACCTTTTTAATCCCCCAAAGAACCATATCAGGTAAACACTAATATTTACTTTGCAGATGATGAAGCTAAGGAAAAAAGAGGTTAAGCAACTTGCTCATGGTAACTAACAGGGTAATTCAGATTTTATTTTGGCATGAAGCTCTCTGTCCCAACTACAAATACACTCAACTCTTCGGCCACCTTCAAGTCATACTCAAACATACAAAGTAGTGGAGATTAGACGGTGGGTTTAAAATCAGGTGAGAAGCAAGGTTAAAATTAAAGGAACTCAGTGCCAACCGATCCCCATTTCTGTATACATAAATAAAAACTTTCGGGACTTCCCTGATGTTCCAGTGGCTAAGACTCTGTGCTCACACTGCAGGGGCCCTGGGTTCAATTCCTGGTCAGGGAATTAGATCCCACATGTTGCAACTAAGAACTCATATGCCACAGCTAAAGATCCCACATGCTGAAATGAAGATTGAAGATCCCATGTGCCACAACCAAGACCCAGTGCAGCCAAATAAATAAAATAAAATAAAAATAAGTATTAAAAAACTTTCTCTTCATAATGAGTAAAGAATAGCATTTTAAAAATAAGTATTAAAAAACTTTCTCCTCATAATGAGTAAAGAATAGCATTTTTAGGATGCTAAGGAAAGCATGATATTAATATGTAAAGCTATAATTTATATGAAAATGATTTCCTAATTTATTGTTACACTTAGAAACAAAATTAATCAATTTGCAACTCACTATAATAAGGAAAAATTAGGCAAGCACTTTATATCTATCAACCCTGTGTGATCTTTTGTCGTCTTACTAAAATCAACATAATTCTGATTATAGGCCAGGTGTCCAGACTGCCTTCTAAATTGATAGCAATATAGGATTAGAACCTCATTCTTTAAAATATTTGCATAGTTTATGCAAAAGCATGATTGTTGGCAGGATAATAATTGGCTCAATTAGGGAAAGGGAGGGGAAGGAAAAAAGAATTTATTGACCACCTGCATCATATTGTCCTAGGTGCCTCCACATACATTATCTTCTTATTATGATAATACATATCTCACATGGTTGTTCTGAAGATTAAATGAGTCCACACACAATAGTGCCCAGGGGAGGCAGAGAAAGGGACTTGATATTAGAAATCACATCTTATGTTCCAGATCCTGTGATGTGTGCTGTCACACACATTATTCCCTTTAATCTTCACAGCAGCCCTGCACACGTGACCTTGCTATCCAGATGCATAGGGATACCAAATTTCAGACAAAGTTTTAACTACTAAGGTCACACAGATAGTAGATGGGCAGACCTCAAAATGACTCAATTGTATATCCATGATCTTGCCACTTAATCAAACTATAGCAAACGCCTTTTTAACATCATTTGATCAAAGGGAGGGAGGGAAAGAAAGGTATCAATAGCCATTCATTTATTTATTCATTCAACACATATGCTTTCAGCACACTGTGCCAGGCACTGAGCTAAATTACCTCAGTAAATCTTCACAGCACACCTAGGAGACAGGTACCAGGTACCCTAATTTCACAGATGAGGAAAATGGGGCTCAAGGAAGTTAAATTGACTTGCTCAGCATCATAGAGCTAAGACATGGGAGAATCTGGATCCAAAGTTAGTTTGTCCTCAAAGGTTTTACTGTTTCCAAAATAGTGTGCTACTTTTAGAACGCAAATTATGCCCCCTGTATGCAAAAAAAGATATTTCAAATTACCTCAGACATTATTAGGAAGCTCAGATTGCTGGTTTCCTGTCCTAGGGCTGACCTGACCTCTGTAGCCTGGGAGAGAGAGACCCAGAGGCAGAGAAAAAGAGAGAAAGAGAGAAAGAGAAAGAGAGAGAGAAGTACTCAATTATACTGGTCACCCTGGAGATGGAAGGGACTATAAGAAACATCAGGTCTAGCTATCTGCTTTGTGAAATAGCATTTCTGAACTACCTGTCTATTCTTTTACTAAAGATGGATTGATGCCAACCAAAATTCAGCTTTTTTCTGTGCACATGGTAGGTAAAAGACCAGAGTGTGACATGCACCAGGGAAATCCATCTCCACCACCAGATGTAGAATGTTATGGCCCCTCCTACTCAATAAAGAGCAACACGGGAAAGTCTACTACAGAATGAAAGGGCTTGACAGATCTCATAAGAAGACTATTTTTAAGTTATGAAGTTGCCTCCAAAATCAGTCTTCTGTTATTCATCCCAGCAGCATCCCTTTTAACCCTACTAAGAAATGGGCCACAGACGATACCTCTGGTAGGCAAGCCTCATTCTACCTTCTTCTTCCCTATTCTCGTCTCGGGTTGTAGCTACCCCCACATTCTCCACTTGTAACTGCTCTCAATATTGTGCCAGCCAAGGAAATGATTTTCCTGAAATAAATCCTGAGCAAACACATTTACCTTCCTTTTTATTTAAAGGTGGCTCCCAAGGCTATTTTCCCATATCTGCATCAGTGGAACAGAGGCTCCAAGGAATCCTTGCCAGGTGACCCGAGGACTGCCCTAGGGGATGGTAAGCCCAGAATGAGATTCTAATGTTAATGAGGCCTAAATGAAGGGTTCAAGCTCTGTGAACCAGTTATAATCCTGCACAGGGAAATCTGTGTTACACCCAAAACCTCTGCACAGCCACCTCCCAAATGCAGACCGGGGATCACAATGGGGAACAGTGCCAGAGAGTAGGAGGTCTTCCAGCAAACTCTTCAAACTTTACATGCTAATAGAGCAGGTCCACAGGGAAAACAACTGCAGACTTCACACTCCAGAGGCAGCATAACATTAGAAGATACACAAGGCCTTTTGAGCTAGAAATCTGGGTGACTTGGGCAGCTACTTAATCTGAGTTTCTGTTTCTTCCTTTTAAAGGTAGAGCTCCTTAGAGAGGGGCTGAAGTATGAGGCAGGGCATCACATTTACTGAGTGCGTACTTTTTCTAAGCATTGTACTCAGTAATTCACAGATACACTCACTTCATCGGCCCCAAATTTCTTCAAGTTACAAATTATTGTTGAAATAATAATGTACAATATAAGACAGTGGCTGGCTCATAGTACACTTAATAAATGTCAGATCCCTTCCTTTTCAAATCTATAGGGAAATGACAAGAATTCCAGTTCTCAGAAAATACATCTATTCAGTGTTCTCCCTAGTGCTTTAGAAGTTTGCAGTTTGAAGAGGCTTTGAAGAAATCGTTTTTAGAAGTAATCACAGAATGTCAGAATGGAAGAGACCTTAGAGATTGTTGATGTCTGACTCCTCAATGAATAGGACAGGGAGATATTTACTTGTTGCTGGTTCTGCAGCAAAGACCACACCATAACCAAGGTGCCCTCCCTCCCACGTGTGGGTGATCCTGACTTTTAACAGTCGGCTCAGAAAAAGCCACTCCTCACCTATATAAGCAAAAGTCATTCAGACTCTGGCAGTCTGCAGGACATAGAAGCTGCTTGGGGTTCAAGAGCTACTGCTCTGCAAGAGTTTCAGGAAATGGTTGGGGGACATGGGAGGGAGGGGAGAGAAACCAGAATCCACAGGATTTCACCATGATGGGCAAGCCAATTTGGAAACAAAGGCAGAAACAAAAGCTGAAGCATGATCTCTCAATAGCCCCATATTTGGAGACTAGGAAATGGCACAAGTATCCATTT
The DNA here is from genome assembly GCF_001704415.2 of Capra hircus. Taxonomy (NCBI): domain Eukaryota; kingdom Metazoa; phylum Chordata; class Mammalia; order Artiodactyla; family Bovidae; genus Capra; species Capra hircus. The sequence continues at coordinate 2,684,820 of NW_017189517.1, forward strand.
TCCCCATGGGATCTTGAAGTCCACTACCCTCTCCTACGGACTAGTTTGTAATTGCCACCATGAGTCACTTTTAGCTTTTGTTTCCAAAACCTTTGTCAAAAAGACTATGTGGGCAAGAATTCTGTTATTGAAACTGGAGCTATGCATAGAAAGTATTCCAGAAATATCTACTGAATGAATGAATGAGTCAAGGCCTGTTTGGGGAGTTATTTCTGTTCTCTCATGGAACACAGAAGTAGGGCTGAGCTCCTAAAGCAGCCCATTGACATTGTTGATTAGTTTAGTTTCTCTCCTCCTAGCCTAGAACTGGAGAATGGGCCTTCTCTGGAAGAGGCAAAGCCTTTCTCCAAAAGCAAAGCAGTCCCATCCCTGTGCTTCAACTTGAAATTTTCCAAAAAAAACTAGTAAGCAGACCTCCAGGCCAGAACTATAATTCCCCGATGATCTAAGGGGAGAAGATGTGGGGGAACAAAGCCCTTTTCTCTGGTGACACCTCACTTGCCACTCACTTAAAGGAAAGGTATAAAATAACTCCAGTCATTCTTCATCAGTCTGGCCCGAGTGGGAGTGGGAGCAATCAGAGGGCTACATGGGCTGTGGGGTAGGGATGGTGAGTGTAACCAGGAAGAGTTAATTTTAACTCCTAGCTGAATCTTGTTTCTCTGGCTTTAACCTTTGTTTTGCTGTTTTTGTTATTATAAACCTATATAATAGCCCACCTCAGGGAACCCTGCTCCCTTCTTCCCGACCCTTAAAGTTCCTTTGTTTAGCTCCCTGGGAGATAACCTGACCCTGCCCACCTGTGAATGACAGTGATGTCCTTGAGTTCCTTGTGTGGGAAATGATGTCAGCATGGCTCAGAAATTCTTGCCTGGAAAGCCAGAAACACAGATATCTGTGACATCCTTGTTTATTGATATGGCAGGAGATATTCCATTTCATATCACCTTGTGAAATGACTGTAAGAAAAAGAAACTAACACATCCCCCTGCTTGAAGCTTGCCATTCTAGGCGATATTTGCAAGAATTAAGTGGTCTTTTTACTTTGTTTTCCTCACCTCCCCCCTCCCCCATCTCTGACCTGTAAAAGAACCTGGCATCTAGGCCCCTACAAGATGATTATTTTGAGACATTAGTCTGCCATCTTCTGGGTCAGCCAGTTTTCCGAACAAAGTCGTATTCCTTGCCTCAACATCTCATCTCTCAGATTTATTGGCCTGTAGTGCCGTGAGGAAAGCGAGCTTGGATTCGGTAAGAAGAGGAGGCATTGATCAAGGGAACTGTCTTGAAGTATTAGAGAAAATTTCAGCCTAGTCTATAACATTCTCAGAATGAACAACTACCCCTTTTTACTCACAATCTTACCATATAAACTAAAGAGTTCATAGATTAAGAAAGCCTTAAAAGACTCCTAGAACTCTGGATGTGTACATATATACGTGTGTGTGTGTGTGTGTGTGTGTGTGTGTGTGAAGTCGCTCAGTCATGTCTGACTCTTTGCGACTCCATGGACTGTAGCCCGCCAGGCTCCTCTGTCCATGGGATTCTCCAGGCAAGAATACTGGAGTGGGGTGCCATTGCCTTCTCCAGGGGATCTTCTCAACCCAAGGATTGAACCCGGGTCTCCTGCATTGCAGGCAGATGCTTTATCCTCTGAGCCACCAGGGAAGCTCCATATATACATATGTAAATGCAAATGATCACAGGATACACATGCAGATTCAAACACATACAAAATAACAAAAACAACAAAGTCAATACATACTATCACACAGATACAAATCCTTAAACGTGCACACATAACAACATACAAATGACACCACACACACACACTCAGACACAGACTAGTCACATTTTCTTGGCTAACTGGACAAACTAAATGCTCCTAAAATGGTAGCTTGCTAACTGCTCCCGGCCCTTTCTTTACCTGCTCTAGCATTTAAAGTTTTTCCCAACTTGTTCAATTTTTTAAAAGTTGTAACAACTTCCAGTGCAATTTATCACCTTTCCTTGGCAGTTGGTATTTGAGGACTTCTACAGTGTTCACTTGAGAGATACTTTTCTCTTGACTAAAGTAAAACTCAGAGATGGAAATAAGAAAATACTTCCACAAACCAGGTTTTTCTCTTTCATTACGTTGTTGAATGGCAAACCATCCTGCTTAAACCTCCCTGTCCACACTTTATCTTGGCCAATTCAAATTTTTCTAAACTATGTTTCACTTTTGAATAGACATTTTCCAAATTCTTGCCCCAGTCTTGCTCCTGTTGAGGCAACTTCACATCAAGTTTCCCTTAAGCAACACTATATTTGAGACAGATATTAAGGGAAGAACAGAAATTTAGAACCTAAATCTCATGTCTGTGCTCACTGTCCCAAGTCCCTTTGGGGGCATGAATTGAGTTGGCAGCAACTTGACTAGTTCTGATTGTACCAAGAGTGGGAAGACTGGGAACTTGTTTGTTTTACCCTCTGGATCACTATAATTATAAACCCCACAGTTTTCTGTGGAGCTCTTTATAATTTACTCTGTATTGTTTCTTTATTGTTCTTTTATCCATTGTTCATATTGTTCCTTTGTTGGTCCTTGAGATAGCTCTGAAGTTATTCAAGCAAATTTAAATACTGTATCCACTTTACTAATGAAGAAACCGAAGTCCAAGAGGATGTGGCAACATGCCTAAGATTCACAAAGTTAAGTAGTGTCAGAGCTAGGTCTTGATACTTGGTTTTTATGATTCTGCTGCCAATACTTTAAAAACTACAATACTGCATTTCTTGCTGTCTACCTTGTGTCGATTCTCCCACACCACAGACGCACACAGTGAGGCTTTACTCTAGTTTCACTTTTTTGAAGCAGTACCCCAATCTTTTAACATCTCTTGTTCCCAGCAAACAACCTATTTGACAACTTTTCACCCTGGACCATCTTCTCTATGTCTAAGTAAATAATATTACTTCACTTAATCTTTATGAAGCATTAAGTAACTTGGCAACAGTCACACTGCCAAAAAATTTTGAAGACTGCAATTCAGAGTCATTGGACTTCATTGCCTATGTTTTTTTCCTGTGATATTCTACTGTCTTTCAGAGCTAATTTGCTAAACTAATCTGCTAATGGGCTAATATCATACAAACATTAATCAAAAGGAAGTTGAAATAGTTGTATTTGTTTTATTATCACAGTCAGTGTGATACAAGAGCAGTTCAATACATTTTTGCTAACTAAATTCTATTGTCAGGATGTCAGGATATTGAATACCTATTGTATACCTGGCTAGACCCTGTGACAGTTAGGAAACAATACAATACGGTGTATTAAAGCACTAAATGGTACACGTTTAAATATCCACTTGTAAATTTGAGGCAATGATACATTAAAAAAAGTTATAAGGGTGATCAACAAGTAAGCAGTTAAAGTTGGCTGGAATGATCAAGAAGGAAACAAAAGTTGTGCTTGACTAGGAAAGATCTGAGAATTTATAGAAAAGACAGCTTTCTATATAAGAGGAATAGCATAAGCAAACACATAAAGGCAGGTTTGAATATACCATGTATGTGAACAATGAATAGACTGAGTTCATTTCCACATAAGAGACAGTTTGGGGGAGGAGTTCAAAATAGTGTGTTACGTGAAATAGCTGGTTGTCCCCAATACAAGAGAAGTTTGCTTCACACACATGCTAATTTTCATGAAAGACTTCCCTGTAAGCTTCCTCAAACTCTTCTTTCCTATGAAGTAAAAGCCTTAAGATGCTAGGGATGGGAAGGAAAATCCTCTCAGTTCCATGACACGGGCAAAGATCTATTGCTTTGGGTGAGGTAGGGGAAATTGAAGCAAACCTTTCTGTCACTGAGGAAAGGATAAGGAGTCTTTCACCCAGAACTCAGGAAAAATACTTTGCTCCTTGCAGACGAACATAAGCAAATCCATCTGTCTCTGGAATAGGGGCAGAAAATGTTTTGGGGCCCAGGATCATATAAACATACCAAGCATAGGGCAGCTACTTCTGGGAAAGGGACAGGAAACTCCTGCCCAAGACCAAAGACAGTACAGGACAGAGTTTCATTATCACTGTAAGGATGGCCAGAGGTACTAGGAAGCTTCTTTCCTGAAGCTCAGGTATACAGCGCCTGCCTGAGACCGACAATGGACCAAGTCAACAGAGAACATGCTATGCCCCCATGAGGATCCCAGAGCAAAATAACAAGCCAACAGTATTTTTCTACTGAACGAGGGGCAGGAACATAGAAAGAACTCCCCTCTGTGGTCCAGCCATGCAAGGGCAACTGAAAACTGAGGGGGAAGCAGAAACACTGAGAAAAACTCTCTAGCAACACAATTCACACTATAAGGATGTGATATTTAGCAGCTTACCACTACCAGAATTCAAAGTCAGTGGTGCACTGATGATAATGAGAGCACAAGTAAAAAAGCCTGCTCAACTACAGAATGAATTGACTCAGTTTCACAGTTAAACGGCCTTATACAAGAAGAGGCAGGTTTCATATCCAGGCATAACTAATTACCATAGTTCTTACTATTCTTCTAAACACATTGTTTGGCATTAAATAAAGTAGATATATGTGTATGTATAACCAATTCACTTTGCTGAACACCTGAAACTAATTGTAAATTAACTATACTCCAATAAAAAATTTTAAAAATAAAGCTATAATATAGGAAAAAAATTAGGAACAAATGCAAAGGCAAAGAAAAAATAATCTATTTTCAAGAAATTAAGCAACTAACCAAACAGAATTCAGAGATGTTTCAGCTATTGGAATGATTAGAAAGAGACTTTAAAATAACTATAATTAATTAGTATGATAAATGTCTTAGTGAAAAAGATGGGTGTATATATATGAACAGATGGGGGATTTTAGCACAGCAAACTATATGAATGTGTAAAATGGAAATATTAAATACTATAATTTTATTTTAAAACTTACAGTAACAAAGTAGTACGTTAATGCATTTACATAGCTGAAGAATGCCTTTGATGGGTTCATTAATAGATGAATACACCAAAGAAAGGATTAGTAAACTTGAGGATAGGTTAGTCTAAGTTGTACAAACTATAAGTCAAAAAGAGAAAAAGTGGAAAAAAAAGAACAAAATATCCAAAAGTTGTGGGTCAACATGTCATTGACTAACATACAAGTAATTTGAGTTTCAGAAAAGAAGGCAAAAAAATGGTACAGAAGAATCATTGAAAACATGACTGAGAATAGTCCAAAAGCAATGATATCCAAGACACTCAGATGTGGGTAAATATAAATATATACTTCAAAATAGGTCATAATCAAACTTCTGCAAACCAACTACAGAACAAAAATGTTGATGGTAAAAAGATGCAGTACATTCAGAATGAATGTGCTCAGTCATGTCTGACTATTTGCTACCCCACGGACTGCAGCCTGCCAGGCTCTTCTGTCCATGGAATTCTCCAGGTAAGAATACTGGAGTAGATTGCCATTGCCTTCTCCAGAGGATCTTCCCAATCCAAGGATTGAACCGAGGTCTCCTGCATTGCAGGCAGATTCTTCACCATCTAAGCTACAGGGAAGCCCGCTGGGAATTACATTCAGAGGAACAAATGAAATCACGATAGACTTCTCATCAGAAACTATGCAAGCCAGAAGATAATTGGGTGACATATTCAAAGTATTGACAGAAATATATGTCCATCTAGAAATCTTACTTATTGAAAATATTTTTCAATAATGAAGAGAAAATAAAGACTTTCTCAGACAAACAAAAGCTGAGAGAATTTACTTCTAGTAAACATGTGCTACAAGAAATGTTAACGGAAGTTACTTGGGCAGAAAGAATAAGATACCAGACGGAAACCTGGCTCTATAGAAAAAAATGAAGAGTGCCAGTAATGATAAAAATAAACGTAAATATAAAAGGCATTCTGTGAGTATTTTAGTCTCTTTAAAGTTAAATAGGCAATATCAAGAAAAAGTAGTAACAACATATTTTTGAGCTTATAACATGTATAAGCAAAACGCATGGCAACAATGGCACAACAGATATGAGGGGGTAATTGGTAACGTTTGGTGTAAGGTTCTTATATACATATGAGTTGTATTAATGGAATATTATTTGTAATTGGACTCTGACTAATTAAAGATGTATATTATAAAGTATAGTGAGATCAATAAACAAAATTTTGAAAAGATACTGAGTAAGTCAAGAGAGGAGATAAAATGGCATCACAAATATTACCCAATCTATTCAAACAAAACAAGAGGAAAAATTAATAAAGAACAGATGAGATGGACAGAAAACAACTAGCAATATATAGATATAAGTGTAGCCATATCAATAATTCCATTAGATGTAAATGGTCTGAACACCCACCACAAAAAGGTAGATATTGTCATATTGTCTACAAAAGCAAGACCCAATCATATGCTTTTTACAAGACATTCACTAGAAATATAAAATAATTTGTAGCTGAAAAGGAAAATAAGATGTACCATGAAAGCTTTAACCAAAAGAAAGCTGGAATGGCTATATGAATGAATAACAGACCAAGAATACTTCAAAACAAGTAATATTACTTCTGAAGATAAAAAAGGATATAACATAATGATGAGGAATTCAGTTCATCAAGACAACAACATAACCTTAAATGTGTGTGTATCTATCAACAGAATTTCAAAATACACAAAGCAAGAATTGTCAGAACTGAAAGGAGAAAAAGATAAATATGCTGTTACAGTTGGATACTTCAATATGTCTCTCTCATTTATCAATATAACAAGTAGGCAGAAAATAAAGATATTGAATGTATTTATAATATAATCAACAAACTTGACCTGAAATGTTATCACTTCACTCAACAACAGAGGAATATGCATTGGTTTTAGGCATACGATGCATTCACAAAAATGGCTTATTTTCTTGTGCATAAAAGAAAAATAACAATTAAAATAATTGAAGTTCTATAAAGTATTTTCTGACCAACAGAATTAAACTGGAAATCAATATTCTGGAAAATACCTAATTATTTGGAAATTAACACAATTCTAAAAACTCTATAGGTCAATGACATCACAAAAGAAATCATAAAATATTTTGAATATAATGAAAATGAAAATATATCATATCAAAATATGTGGGACAGAAACAAAACATGCTTAGAGGGAAATTTATAGCAGTAAAAGATTATACTAGAACAGACAGAAACTTTTGAAACAATAATCTCAACTTCCAGATTAAGAAACCAGGAAAAAGAACAAATTATAATAAACCCCAAGGCCAAAAGGAGCAGAAAATATAGAGAGTACAAATCATTGCCAGAGAAAACAGCAGAAAAACAGCAAAAATCAATGAAACCAAAGCCTGGTTCTGAGACAAGAGCAATAAAATTTATAAACCTCAAGACGGATCAAGAAGAAAGAAAAAAAGACATAAATTACCAATGTTACAAAAGAAGGAGAGACATCACTACAGAACTTACAGAACTTAAAAAGCATAATAAAAGACTATTTTGAACAATTTTGCCAATAAATTGGATCAGTTAAGATGAAATTGACAAATTCTTTGACTGATACTACCATTGTTCACTCAAGAAAAATAAACAACCAAAACAGTCCTATGTCTACTATAGAAATTCAACTCATAGTTAGAAATCACCAAGCAAGCAGACACACCATAAATTATAAACAAACTCTTTCAGAAAATACAAGTATAATAAACACTGTCCAACATATATTATTTCACCATTGTTACTCTGATATCAAAACTGAACAAGGGTATCACAAGTAAAGAAAAGCACAGACAAATATCCCTCAGGTACATAGATGCAGAAAGTCTTGACAAAGTGTCAGTAAATTAAATCCAACATTATACACAAAGGAAAATGCATCATGATTGCAGGCAGCATGCATGTGTGTGTGCTAAAAGCTGGTTCAGTTGTGTCTGACTCTTTGCAATCCTATGGACTATAGCCCACCAGACTCCTCTGTTCATAGGGCTTCTCCAGGCAAGAATACTGGAGTGGGTTGCCATGCCCTCCTCCAGGGGATCTTCCTGCCCCAGGGATTGAACCCATGTCTCCTACATTGACAGAGTCTTTACCACTAGCATCACCTGGGAAGCCCTGCAGGCAGCAGAGTTAGTGTTAGTCCCGTGGACTATATCCCGCTAGGCTCCTCTGTCCATGGAATTCTCCAGGCAAGAGTACTATTCCCTTCTCCAGGGGATCTTCCTGACTCAGGGATCGAACTGGGGTCTCCTCCATTGTAGGTGGCTCCTGTCTGAGCCACCAGGGAAGCATAATGGTCCTCAAAAGATGTCCGTGTCCTAAACCTCAGAACCTAGGAATATATTATGTTATAAAGCAACAGAGAAATAAAGTTCAGATGGAGTTTAAGTTCCTAATCAGGTGACCTTAAAATAGGGAGAGTCTTCTGTATTAGCCAGTATGCCCAAATGGAAACCCAAGAATCCTTAAGAATAGAAAGGGGAAGAGCAAGAGTCAGTGGTATCAGAATGATTCAACATAAGACTCAACTGTCCATTGTTAGCTTTGAAGATGGAATGTGGGCAGCCTCTAAAAGCTGGAAAAGGCAAAAAAAAAAACAAAACACACACACACACAAATTCCAGAGACTTCTCTGGCAGTCCAGCGGCTAAACCTCCCAGAGCCCACTGCAGGGGGCATGGATTCCCTCCCTCTCCAAACCAAGATCCCACAGAACCAAGATCCTACAGAACCAAGATCCTGCATGCCTTGTGGTGTGGCCAAAAAAACAAAGAGATAAAAACCACCCCCTTGAGCCTCCAGAAAGAATAAGAAGCCTACCAACACTCTCATTTCAGCCCAGAGAGACCTGAGTCAAATTTCTAATCTACAAAGCTATAACATAATAAAATTGAGTTGTTTCGTTTGTTTATTTACTTTCTTATAGTTAATTGAAGTGTAGTTAATTTACATTATATTATGTTCAGGGATGCAATATAGCAATTTGATATTTTTTATAGATTATACTCCATTTAAGGTTATTATAAGATAATGACTATATTTCCTATGGTGTACAACATATCATTTTTGCTCATTTACTTTACATATAATAGTTTGTATCTCTGAATGCCATACCCCTATCTTGTTCCTCTTCCCTTCCCACTTCCTCATTGGTAACCACTAGCTTCTATTCTATATCTGTGACTCTGTATCTGTTTTTTGTTATATTCACTAGTTTGCTTTAACTTTTTTAGATTTATCATTTTAATCATTTTATGTGTACAGTCCACCAGTGTTACATTCACATCATTATGCAACTAACTCCAGAACTCTTCATCTTGAAAAACTAAAACTATATATACCCATTAAACAACCACTCCTCATTTCCTTCTTCCCACAACTCCTGGCAAATATCATTCCATTATCTGTTTCTGAATTTGACTACTCCGGGTACCTCATATAAGTTAAATCATACAATATTTGTCTTTTTATGACTAGTTTATTTCACTTAGCATAATGGAACAACAGACTGGTTCCAAATAGGAAAAGGAGTACACCAAGGCTGTATATTGTCACCCTGCTTATTTAACTTATATGCAGAGTACATCATGAGAAACGCTGGACTGGAAACACAAGCTGGAATCAAGATTGCCAGGAGACATATCAATAACCTCAGATATGCAGATGACACCACCCTTATGGCAGAAAGTGAAGAGGAACTAAAAAGCCTCTTGATGAAAGTGAAAGAGGAGAGTGAAAAAGTTGGCTTAAAGCTCAACATTCAGAAAACTAAGATCATGGCATCTGGTCCCATCACTCCATGGCAAATAGATGGGGAAACAGTGGAAACAGTGTCAGACTTTATTTTGGGGGGCTCCAAAATCACTGCAGATGGTGATTCAGCCATGAAATTGAAAGACACTTGCTCCTTGGAAGAAAAGTTATGACCAACCTAGATAGCATATTGAAAAGCAGAGACAATACTTTGCCGACTAAGGTCCGTCTAGTCAAGGCTATGGTTTTTCCAGTGGTCATATGTGGATGTGAGAGTTGGACTGTGAAGAAGGTGGAGTGCCGAAGAATTGATGCTTTGGAACTGTGGTGTTGGAGAAGACTCTTGAGAGTCCCTTGGACTGCAAGGAGATCCAACCAGTCCTTTCTGAAGGAGATCAACCCTGGGATTTCTTTGGAAAGAATGATGCTAAAGCTGAAACTCCAGTACTTTGGCCACCTCATGCATAGAGTTGACTCATTGGAAAAGACTCTGATGCTGGGAGGGATTGGGGGCAGGAGGAGAAGGGGACGACAGGGGATGAGATGGCTGGATGGCATCACTGACTCGATGGACGTGAGTCTGAGTGAACTCTGGGAGTTGGTGATGGACAGGGAGGCCTGGCATGCTGCGATTCATGGGGTCGCAAAGAGTCGGACACGACTGAGTGACTGAACTGAACTGAACTGAACTGAATGTTCTCAAGTTTCATTCATGTTGTAGCATGGAAAATGTAGGATTTCCTTCTTTTTCAAGGCTTAATAATATCCTATTGTATGCATATACCACATTTTGTTCATCGATTCATTTGTTGATGGACACTTGAGTATCTTCTTCCTTTAGGATATTGTGAATAAGGCCACAATGAACATTGGTATACACACATCTCCTTGAGATACCAATTTGATATGTACCCAGAAGTCAGTGGGTTTGCTGGATTATATGATAATTCTCTTTTTAATGTTTTGACGGACCTCCATACTGTTTTCTGCAACAGTCACACCATCTGACATTCTCACCAACAGGTACAAGGGATCTAATTTCTCACCAATGCTGTACATTAGTTCCCCAGAACTTATTCATCTTATAACTGAGATTTTGTACTCTTTGATCAACATCTCCCCATTTCCCTTACCTCCCAGTGCCTGACAGATACCATCCTACCCTGGTTCTGTAAGTTAAACTTTTTATGTTCTACATGTAAGTGAGTTCAGTTCAGTTGCTCAGTCGTGTCCAACTCTGTGACCCCATGGACTGCAGCATGCCAGGCTTCCCTGTCCATCACCAACTCCTGGAGCTTGCTCAGACTCATGTCCATCGAGCTGGTGATGCCATCCAACCATCTCATCCCCTGTCATCCCCTTATCCTCCCACCTTCAATCTTTCCCAGCATCAGGTTCTTTTCCAATGAGTCAACTCTTTGCATGAGGTGGCCAAAGTATTGGAGTCTCAGCTTCAGCATCAGTCCTTCCAATGAATATTCAGGACTGATTTCCTTTACGATTGACTGATTTGCTCTACTTGCACTTCAAGGGACTCTCAAGAGTCTTCTCCATCACAGTTCAAAAGCATCAATCTTTGGCTCTCAGCTTTCTTTATGGTTCAACTCTCATATCCATATATGACTACTGGAAAAACCATAGCTTTAATTAGATGGACCTTTGTCAGCAAAGTGATGTCTTTGTTTTTTAATATCCTCTCTAGGTTGGTCATAGCATTTCTTCCAAGGAGCAAGTGTCTTTTAATTTCATGGCTACATCACTATCTGCAGTGATTTTGGAACCCAAGGAAATAGTCTGTCACTGTTTCCATTGTTTCCCATCTGTTTGCCATGAACTGATGGTACCAGATGCCATGATCTTCATTTTTTGAATGTTGAGTTTTAAGCCAGCTTTTTCACTCTCCTCTTTCATTTTCATCAATCAGACAATATTTGTGTTTTTGAGTCTGCCTTATTTCACTTAGCATAACTTTCTTCAGGTCCATCCATGTTGTCTAAATGACATAATTTCTTTCTTTTTATGGATAAATGGTATTTCATTGTGTGTGTGTGAGTGTGAGACATTTTCTTTACCAATTTATCCATCAATGGATACTTAGCTTCCATATCTTGGCTATTGTGAATAATGCCACAAATATGTGAGGGCAGATATCTCTTCAATATACTGATTCTATTTCCTTTAGATGTATACCCAGAAGTGGGATTGCTCCATTTTTAATTTTTAATTTTTTGAGAATCCTCAACACTGTTTTTCTGTCATGATTGTACCAATTCATATTCACATCAACAGATAAGAGGGCCCCCTTTTCTCACCACCCTTACTAGCACTTGTTATCTCCTATATTTTTTTTAATTCCCATCCTGAAGGGTGTGAGATGATATTTCATGGTGGTTTTGATTTGCATTTCCCTGATGATTAATTAGCAAATTTGAGCAGCTTTTCATGTACCTGTTGGCTATCTGTTTGTCTTCTTTGAAAAATGTCTATATAGGTTTCTTGTCCATTTTAAATGTTTTATTAAAAATCTTTAAATTGAAGTACAGTTGATGTACAATACAAGTTTCAAGTGTACAACATAGTGATTCACAATTTTTAAAAGTTATGCTCCATTTATAGTTGTAAAATAGTGACTATATTTCCTGTGTGATACAGTGTATCTTTGTAATTTATTTATTTAATACATAGTAGTTTGGACCTTAATCCCCTCCCCCTATCTTGTCCCTCCCCACTTCCCTCTCCCCACTAGTAACCACTAGTTTGTTCTTTGTATCTGTGAGTCTGTTTTTTTCTGTTATATTAACTAGTTTATTGTATTTTTTAGATTTCACGTATAAGTGAGATTGTACAACATTTATCTTTCTCTGACTTATTTCACTTAACATAATGCCCTTTAGGGTTACCTATGTTGTTGCAAATGGCAGAATTTCATTCTTTCCTATGGCTAAGCAATATTATGGGGCGTGTGTGTGTGTGTGTGTGTCTGTTACATCTTTATCAATTTATCTGTTGATGTACACTCAGATTGCTTTCATCTCTTAGCTTTTGTAAATAATGCTCTATGAACATTGAGGTGCATGTATCTTTTTTAAATTAGTGTTTTAATTTTCTTCTGGTATACAACCAGGAGTGGGATTGCTAGACCATATGGTATTTCTACTTTTGGTTTTTTGAGGAACCTCCATACTACTGTCCATAGTGGTTGTACCAATTAACATTCCCATCAAAGTGTATGAGGGTTCCCTTTTACCTATATCCTTGCCAACATTTGTTCTTTGTACACTTTTTGATGAAAGCCATTCTGATGAATGTAAGGTGATATCTTATTGTGGTTTTGATTTCTTTTTTTCTGATGATTAGTGATGCTGAGCATTTTTCATGTGCCTGTTACCCATTATGTTTCCAAAGTTGTGTTAAGCCACTAAATTTGTGGTGATTTGTCACAGCAGCAATATGAAAGTAATAGAGGGGCTTTAATGGGTGGGACCAGACATTCAGGTTAAGGCAGTCAATTAAGGAGTTTGCCTGATGGCTCAGTAGTAAAGAATCCATCTGCCAATGTAGGAGACACAGATTCGATTCCTGGGTCAGGAAGATCTCCTGGAGAAGGAAATGTTATCCCACTCCAGTATTCTTTCCTGGGAAATCCCATGGAAAAAGGAGTCTGGCAGGCTGCAGTCCATAGGATCACAAAAGAGTCAGACACAATTCAGCAACTAAACAATAAAACAAAAACAATCCATCAAGAGGTGCCACTCACTCTTATGAAATTAAGAACAGGCTTAATTTGGCTGCTAACATGCCAGATTTGGAAAAGCAGTTGGAATTATTAAATAGGTCTTGTATAATGAGTTTCAATCCTTAAGGGTCCTGTTTTATGTTGGGCCAAACTGACTAGAATAGCCAATACAATTTTCACTAGAGCAACACTGGAAGACTTACATTACTTGCTTTCTTTTTTTTTAATGGAAAAATCACATACCAAAGTGGAGAGAATGTGCCTCCATCTACTCATCACCTAGCTTCAATAACATTCAACTTAGCTGTTTTGTTTCCTCTGCATCTTTACCCAAATCTCCCCTACCAGTTATCCTGATACAGATCAGAGTTATATTTCATATTTCAGAAAAGACAAGGGCTCCTTTTTTAAGCATAACCATATACACTACTTGCTTTTAAGACTTACTATGAAGCCAGAGTAATCAAAAAAGTGTAGTATTTGCAAAAGGATAACATCTAGATCAATAGAATAAAACAGAAGAGTGCATAGAAAGACACAAAATACTTATGATCAATTGATTTTCAACAAAGGTGACAAAGTGTTCAATGAAGAAATGATAGTGTTTTCAACAAATAATGCTGGAAAAAGTAGATCACTGCAAGAATAAAAATGACCTTTAATCCATATTGTAAAATCAGCTCTAAATGCATCACTGTTCTAAATGTAAAACCAAAACACTTCTAGAGAAAGTCAGTGTGACCTGGGTTAGGCTAAGATTTCTTACACAGGATGCATAAAGCATAGACAATAAAAGAAAGTTTGATAATTTGACTTTATCATAATTTAAAACCTCTGCTATTCAAATGATGCTATTAAGGACAAAGGCAAGTCACAAGCAAGGAGATAATATCTCAGAACACATGCTTGATAAAGGACTTGTATCCATAATATATAAAAAACTCTCACAACTCAATCATGGTAAAACAATCCAATGAAAATTTGAGCCGTTTTAAATAGTCACTCTAAGGAAGTTGGCCAAAATAATTTTTCTTTGAGTGCATGCAGGTCCTAAGTCACTTCAACTGTGTCCAACTCTTTGCAACCCCTTGAACAGTATCCCACCAGGCTCCTCTGTCCATAGGATTCTCCAGGCTTGAACACTAGAATGGGTTGTCATGCCCTCCTCCAAGGGATCGAACTCCTGTCTCTATGTCTCCTGCATTGGCAGGCAGGTTCTTTACCACTAGTGCCACCTGGGAAGCCTAATTTTTCTTTAGGGAAATCCAAATTAAACCACAATAAAATAACAATACATACCTTCTAAATGGCAAAAACAGATAACCTGTCTATACCTGGTGAAGTTGCAGAGCAACTGGAGCTTACATACATTGCTGTTGGAAAAGTGAAACAGTATCACCTCTTTGGAAAATAGTTTGGCAGGTTCTTGTAATTCTACTTCACTCCTGTGTATTTAATCAAAAGAAATGGAAACACATGTCCACAGAGACCTACAAAAAAATTCTTCTAGAAGGTTTTTCTGAAAAGCAATAACAAAACAGGATAAACTCAAATTCTCATCAACTAATGTTGGAGAAGACTCTTGAGAGTCCCTTGGACTGCAAGGAGATCCAACCAGTCCATTCTGAAGGAGATCAGCCCTGGGATTTCTTTGGAAGGAATGATGCTAAAGCTGAAACTCCAGTACTTTGGCCACCTCATGCAAAGAGTTGACTCATTGGAAAAGACTTTGATGCTGGGAGGGATTGGGGGCAGGAGGAGAAGGGGACGACAGAGGATGAGATGGCTGGATGGCATCACTGACTCGATGGATGTGAGTCTGAGTGAACTCTGGGAGTTGGTGAAGGACAGGGAGGCCTGGCATGCTGCGATTCATGGGGTTGCAAAGAGTCGGACACGACTGAGCGACTGAACTGAACTGAACTGAATGAATGATCAAACTGTGGTGCATTTATCCAATGGAACACAATTTAGCAGTAAAAGGAAGGAACTACTGATACTCATGCCACAACATGAATAAATCTCAAAAGCATTTTGCTTTGGGAAAGAAGACAGACACAAAAGGCTATATATTCTATGATTCCAGTTATATAATTTTCCAGAAAAGGCATACCTATAAAGGAGAGAAGTCAGATCAGTAGTCACAGGGGTGGGTGAAAGACATTGACTGCAACAGAACAAGTCAAATTTGGAGGGTGATGAAAATATTCTATATATTGATGTGGTGGTGGCTAAAAGACTATATTTGTTGAAATTCAGAACTATATATTTGGAAAGGTAGACTTTACTGTATAATGTATCAACAGACATATCTTTTTAAAATGGGCAACAAAAAGTAAATAGTAGGAATGAATTTTAGGTCCTTGAGCAGGAAAGTGATGAATAAAAGGGACTTTTTAATTTAATCCTATTTTAGAGATTGGATTTTTGCAGGATCAATTAGAAAGAGTGGAGATTTGATAGACCAGTTGTGGAATATTAGATAATTCAGGTAAAAGAGGAGAGTGAAAACACTGGCTTAAAACTCAACATTCAAAAAACTAAGATCATGGCATCCAGCCCCATCACTTCATGGCAAATAGATGGGGAAAGAATGGAAACAGTGACAGACTTTATTTTCTTGGGCTCCAAAATCACTGCAGATAGTGACTGTAGCCATGAAATTAAAAGACGCTTGCCCCTTTTTTCAAGTAGTACTCAGTTTTCTAAAGCAGTAATTTTTCTCTTTTCCTGAAAGCTTGGGAGGAAAGTTTCTCACCTCCTATGCTTTTTAAAAATGATCTGCAATAGGTTATTCCACCAGTGTTCAGAAGTGAGGATGCCCTGTCTTCTACCTATCAGATATTTCCAGAGACCAGGATATGTGCCTTGCCTCATCCCAACCCCATCGAGAATTTCAGGTGACATTATAAATTTAATATCAAGACAGTTATGAAACAATAAAGACATTAGCTCTCTCCAAGCATAAACATTCCATCTCTCTCTGAAAGTATTAGGGTGACCAAAAAGTTCCTTTAGTTTTTTTAAGTAAAAATAAAAGATACATTTTTCATTTTGAGCAAGAATTTTATTGAATAACATATTTACTACTTTGTTCCACTACCTTCTGACATTTTTCAGGCAATTTCATAATTATATCTTCCCAAAACTTTTTATCTCTTTGAGCAAAGAACTGTTACAGTCTTCCAGGGATTTGAAACTTTTTCCATTAACAGAATTTTGTAAAAACCAGAATAAATGGATATCCAAAGGTGCAATATCTGATGAATATGATGGATGATCAGAACTTCCCAGTCAAGCTGTAGCAGTTTTTTCCTGATTATCAAAGAAACATGCCAGCTTACATTGTCCTGATTGAAGATTATGTATTTTCTGTTGACTAATTCTGGACACTTTTGGCTGAGCCTTACTTTCAATTGGGAGCTGTACTTGTTGGGATTGTTTGGTTTTACAGAAGGAGCTCATTATAGAGGACTCCCTTCCAATTCTGCCATATACACAACATCACCTTCTTTGGATGAAGACTGGCCTTCAGTGGTTGGTGGTGGTTTATTTCACTTAATCCGTAATCTCTTCCATTCCACATTATTGTATAGTATTGTATTGTATTGTATTGTATTGTATTGTATAGTTTTCATTGCACATCACAATTTGTTTTAGAAATGGAGCATTTTCATTACACATAAGTAGAGAATCACACGAGGAACTATGGTCAAGAAGGTTTTTTCTGCTTAATTTATGTACTCAAACATCAAAGTGATTAACATAACTAAGCTGGTACAAATGATCTTCAATGCTTGATTTGGATATTTTGAATGTGTTGGCTATCTCCCATGTGGTATAATTTTGACTGCCCTCAATTAATGCATTGATTTGATCACTATCAACATCAACTGACCTACTGAACTGTGGAGCATATTACAGCAAGAAATATATAGCATGGAACTTCACAAACCACTTTTGACATGTTTGATCAGTCATAGCACCTTCTCCATACACTGCACAATTTTTTTTTGCATTTCAGTTGTTTTTACCTTTCTTGAAATAATAAAACATACCTAAAATATTGATTTTTTCATTTTCAACATTAAAGTGTCTACAAAAAAATTAACCAATTTTGGTAAGTTTTTTAATGTACACTTATATGACAGCTGTCACAATACAACCTAGCAAAATTGCTTTGAATGAAGTTAAAGACAACTGAGCTCTACTAGAGACACCATGTGGGAACAAAAATGAACAAAGCTTTTGGCCAGCTCAATATTATGTACTCTTCCAAAAATGCTGACACCATAAGATTTCAGCTGAGGTAACAGCTTTCCTTCCCCAGATTCTTTCACAATCTATTAAGTAAGGTTGGTGCTGACCCAAAGTTGTATTTTAGTTTTGGGGTCTTTAGTTTTGGCTATTGGGAACTGGAACAATAAGGGAATGTGGGTTATGGACAATATTCCCTAGGTGATAGTACCCCCTACTTCATGCAACAGACATTCCTCCCCCACCCCCAACCTTGGAAACTAGTATACAGATTGTTTATTTTAAAAAACCAAATCCTTTGAAAATGAAAAGGAGAGTTGGTAGCCATGGCTGAGTGGTTAAGGCAATGGACTTGACGTGAAAGGAAAGCTGATTTGTTATATCAGACAAAATAGACTTTAAAACAAAGTCTATATCAAAAGATAAAGAGAATTATATAATGATAAAGGCATTAATCCAAGAAGAAGATATAGCATTCATAAACATTTTTGCACCTGACATAGGAACATCTAAATATTTGAATGGGAGAAATTGATGGTAAAACAATAAGAGTAAGGGATTTTAATACCTCACTTAGATCAATGGATGGATCATCCAGACAGAAAATCAGTATGAATAAGAAAACAGGCCTTAAATGATACATCAGACCAATGGCTTAATAGGTATCTAAAGAACAATCCATACCAAAACAGCAGAATACCCATTATTTTGAAGGGCACATGGAAATATTATCGAGGATAAATCACATTCTAAGCCACTAAACAATTTTCAACAGATATAAGAATATTAAAATAATATCAAGCATCTTTTCTGACCACAACAATATGAAACTAGAAATCAATTACTGGAAGAAAACTGGAAAAAACACAGACACATGGAGACTAAACAACACACAACTAGAAGATCAATGGGTGAACAAAATATTATCAAACCATATATAACTGTACATTAAAAGGATCATACTTCATGATCAAGGGGAACTTATTCCATAGGTGCAAGGATGATTCAACATTCACAAATCAATCAATATGATACACCACATTAGCAAAAGGAAGGATAAAAATCACATAAGTGATCATCTTGATAGATGCAGAGAAACCTTTTGACAAAATTCAACATCAATTTATGATTTAAAAACTCTCAAAATTCAGCATCAATTTATGATTTAAAAACTCTCAACAAAGTTGGCATAAACATAATAAAGGACATTTATGACAAACCCACAGCTAACATCAGGAACAAGAGAAGGATGACCACTCAGGCCACTTCTATTTAACACAGTGCTGGAAGTTCTAGCTACAGCAACCAGACAAGAAAAAAATAAAAAGCAAATGACTTGGAAAAAGAGAAGCAAAATTGTCACTATTTGTAGATGACATAATACTATATATAGAAACTCTGAAAGACTCTACCAAAAAAGCTATTATTACAAATAAATGAATTCTGTAAAGTTGCAAGTTATAAAAGTAATTTGCAGAAATCTATTGTGTTTCTATGTACTAATAATTATAACTATCAGAAAGAGAAATCAAGGAAACAATCCCATTTACTAGTGAATCCAAAAGATTAAAATACCTTAAAATTAACCAAGGATAAATAAAATTAACCAAAGACCTATACTCAGAAAACAAAGATACTGATGAAAGAAATTGAAAGTAACATAGACATATGGAAAGATATTCCATATTTATGGGCCAGAAGAATTAGTATTATTAAAATGTCAATACTACACAAAGCAAACTACAGATTCAAAGCAATCAGTAAAAAATTACCCATGGCACTTTTCACAGAACTAGAACAAATAATCCTAAAATTTGTATGGAACCACAAAAGACCCCAAGTAGCGAAAGTAATCTTGAGAAAGAAGAACAAAGCTGGAGGTATCATGCTCCCTGATCTCAAACTATATTAAAAAGCTATAGTCATCAAGACAGTATGGTTCTGGCACAAAAACAGACACATTGATGAATGGTACTGAATAGCCCAGAAATAAACCCATGCACATATGGTCAGTTAATCTATGACAAAGGAAGCAAAAGTACACAATGGGGAAAAGACAGTCTCCTCAATAAGTGGTATTAGGAAAACTGGGCAGCTACGTGCAAAACAATGAAACTAGAACATCTTCTCACATCATATGCAAAAATATACTCAAAATTGATTAAAGACAAATGTAAGACCTGAAACCATAAAACTTCTGGAAGAAAACATGGGCAATACTTTCCTTGACGTCAGTCTTAGCAATTTTTTTTGAATCTGTCTTCTCAGCAAAACTAACAAAAGCAAGTAACGAAAGCAAAAGTAAATAAATGGAGCCCAAACTTCAAAGCTTTTGCACAGTGAAGGAAATCATCAACAAAACAAAAAAGCAATGTACTGAATGTGAGAAGATATTTGTTAGTTATATGTTTGATAAGGAGTTAATACCCAAAATATACAAAGAACTCATACAACTCAATATAAAAAAAATCATATTAAAAATGGACAGAAAACCTAAATAGGCATTTTCCAAAGAAAACATACAAATGGCTAACAGACACAACAAAAGATGCTCAACATCACTTGTCATTCAGTTCAGTCACTCAGTTGTGTCCGACTATTTGAGACCCCATGAATCATAGCACACCAGGCCTCTCTGCCCATCACCAACTCCTGGAATTTACCCAAACTCATGCCCGTTGAGTCGGTGATGCCATCCAGCCATCTCATCCTCTGTCATCCCCTTCTCCTCCTGCCCCCAATTCCTCCCAGCATCAGGGTCTTTTCCAATGAGTCAGCTCTTTGCATGAGGTAGCCAAAGTATTGGAGTTTCAGCTTCAGCATCAGTCCTTCCAATGAACACCCAGGACTGATCTCCTTTAGGATGGACTGGTTGGATCTCCTTGCAGTCCAAGGGACTCTCAAGAGTCTTCTCACTTATCATTAGGCAAATGCAAATCAAAGCCACGATGAGATACTATGTCATACTTGACAAAATGGCTCTAGTTAAAAAGATAGGAAATAAAAAGAAGTGACATGGATGTGGAAAAAAGGAAATTTTAGCACATTGTTGGTGGAATGTAAATTAATATAGTCACTATGGAAAAAATATGGAAATTTATTTTTAAAAAAGCCAAAAATAGGGAGTTCTTTGGTGGTCCAGTGGTTAGGACTCTGCAGGAGACCCAGGTTCAATCCCTGGTTGGAAAACTAAGATCCCACAAGCCATGCATTATGGAAGGAAAAAAAAAAGTTAAAAGTAGAGTTGCCATGTGGTCCAGCAATCCCATTCCTGGGCATATATCTGGACACAAATTATAATAGAATTAAAGATTTTAAAATTAAAAAAGAAAGAAATGTACAACCTATTCCTAGGAGAGGTATAGCTGAATCTTAACAGATAATAAAAACTGTTACAAAAATTAAAAAACAAAAAACAAAACAACAACAACAAAAAAAACCAAAATGATACATGTACCCCCATGTTCATAGCAAAACTAGTCACAATAGCCAAGACACGGAAGCAATCTAAAGATCCACTGACAGATGAATGAGTAAAGAAAATGTAAATATACAGAATGGAAATCTACTCAGTCATAAAAAGAATGAAATCTTGTATTTATGTAAAATACATGTAAAATCAAAAAAAAAAAAAAAGAAACCAGGACAAATTAACAAATGTAACAAAACAGAAACAAACTAACAGATACAGAGAACAAATGTACCATTACCAGAGGGAAGAGGACTTGGGGGAGGGCTGAAACAGATGAAGAGGATTAAAAGGGAGAAACTGCCAGTTATAAAATAAATAAGTCACAAAGATGTAATGTGAAGCATAGGGAATATGATCAATATTTTATAATAACTTTGTATGGTGTGTAATCTATAAAAACATCAAATTATGTTGTAAACCTGAAACAAATATAATATTGGGAATCAACTATACTTCAACAAACAAAAACAAATTCAAAAATAAAAGGAGAACAATAATTCTAAATGGAAAGACTTGGTATGCATTTGTTTTGTAAATCTAGTTTTCCACCTAGCCTGCTGACTTCAAGTAGAGAACGACTCAATTGTAATTATGCCAGCCACACCACTCAAGGACAAGTTGAAAGCCACAATCTTCAGTTCTGCCCATACTCCGCCACTACAATGGGTTCAATGGCACTTTTATCATTGAATCAAATCGTTACTTAGGTGACTACAAACCTAGCCTTAAGTATGACTTAGTTTCAAAACTTTGCTTTTGACTCCTTGACTATGGGGTTACACATCAACAATGAATGGCTGAAAATAAAATGACCGTGTGTGTGTGTGTGTGTGTCTGAGTTGGTCAGTTGTGTCTGACTCTTTATGACCCCACAGACTGTAGCTGGCCAGGCTCCTTTGTCCATGGGATTCTCTAGGCAAGAATACTGGAGTGGAGTGTCATGTCCTTCTCCAGGGGATCTTCCTGACACAGGGATTGAATCCAGGTCTCCTGCATTGCAGGCAGATTCTTTACCACCTGACTCACCAGGAAAGCCCAAAATGACCATAGAATTCTAAATAATCAAAAATAACTGCCAATTACTTGATGAAACTATTTGAATGAAATTGATTGAGTTGGTCACTTTGGTTTGTTGACCTTTTCATCCTCCTTACTCCATTTTCCCCACTTTCACAGTGGCTTCCTTAGAAATCTTAAGTTTCCTAAAAGAAGGTAGAAATTACCAATCAAATAAAAATAATAACAACATGAGAATTAGTGGGCTTTAGAATGGGAATAAAGTTTGCATAATAATGGGCTAGACTCAAAATTTATCTGATCCCAGACAAGGCCTAAAAAAATTCAGAGGGTTCAGCATTAATTCCTTCATGCATTCATTTTGCCAAGAAACTGCTCCCTTCTTGGACAGTTTGATGGCCTGGGAGAAAGAAGCTATAGGAGGAAACACCCTCTGTGAGTTCCTACAATAATATCCAGATCTGTATAGGGGAAGACAAGGTTAGAGAAGAAAACTTGGCAATATGTGAGCAAAAGTATTTCAAATTCTGATCGGATACAATTCTTTTGGTTAGGGACTTAGTCTGTGTTCAGGATACCCAATTTGTAACCATTTTCATGGATTCAGTATAATGGCTAGTGTCTAAGGGATCATTGGTCCAGACAGCTCCTAAACAATTTTATAATCATTTCTCCCTGAAAGTCAACAGTGGGGAAGGAAATGAACAGAAAATTCTACAGTCATGTCTATTCCTGGGCCTATCCAATTATCCACAAGTACTAAGTATGCTTCTTCAGCATCATACTGTTAGTCTCTTTTATCTGTCTGATTGGCAATGTCCTCCTTATCTGGTTTAGCCAACTGTACAATATTTCATATCTTCTCCCCAGCAAACTCTCTTTCCTGGATATCTGCTTACAGCAATGGCAGCAGTCCACACATACTGGTCAATGGTCTAACGTCTACCCTGACTCTCTTCCTGGCCCACTACTTTCCTCAGAAGACAGACTATCTCCTCCCTTCTTCCGCTTGGCTGTCATGGCCTAAATTCGAGCTATAGCTATCTGTAACATTCAGTGTTACCCCTTTATTTGGAAAGGGTCTGCATAGACCTGGTGGCCAGCTGCTGAATAAGAATAAACTTCCTCTGTTAGGGACTTAGTCTGTCTTCAGGGTACTTAATAATGGCTAGGGTCTACGGGATCATTGGTCCAGAGAGCCCCTAAACAATTCTATAATCTTTCAGTGGAATCCTCATGTTCAATCTAGCGTGCTTCCAATGTCTTCAACCGTTTCATTTGTAAAAGACAGACTGTGCTAAATCTGAAATTCCCTTAGGCTACTAACCTCAGTGAACTGCTGCTGCTGCTGGCCAGCAGCACCATGAGCCTGCTTTTGCCCTTTGGGTTCATCATCATCTCCTATGGACCCTCCTGTCTTGCCTCCTCTATGCACGTTGTCATCTCAAAGTCTTTTCCAGCCTTGGTTCTCATTTGGTTCTGGTGGCCATCGTCTATGGCACAAGTCACCTCTATGTACCTAAAACCTCATTCACAGCCATTCCAAGATGAAAACAAGTTTGTTGCCATCTTATATTGCATCATCATACCTATGTATGCTCCGCACCATTATCTCTAGCCTACAGCAAGGATGTGAAGAATGCCTTTAGAAAGTAGGTAGGTAGAAGTAACTTATATTCATAAACTGGGACTTACTGCCTCACAAGGCCCATGAAGCTCATGTATGTCTGGGGAAACAAGCATTGGATAACTTACTTGCATACAAACAGACAGCTATGACCCCTAAGCACTATGCCAGAGATTTTGAGGTCTCCACACATGGTCCTAATTCTTAAGAAAATGGCAATCTATTTCAGGGCAGTGGAGGAGTAAAGATAAGTCACAGTAACAATAATATAAGAACCAAAATATAAGGAGGATGTAATAAGCGCTACAAAAGATCCAAGTCAAAATCATGGTATCCTGATGAGAATGAGCAAGGGCTCACTTCACATCACTTAGGTGGCTTCATGTCAAAGTTCATGATGGAGTTGGCAACATCTGAACTGCCATTTTCAGTATAAGGAGAGTTTTTATGGGGAAAGATAAAACAATGGGGAGAGCATCCCAGGCAAAGGTAACAGAAGAAATAAAATCATGGGGATGGTAGAGAGAATGCTAAAGGAAGGGGGAAGGGATTCTCTTTGACTGGAAGCGAAGGAATGTGAGAATGAGTGAGAGAAGAGGACGGAGAATTTAACACCTCCGCCAGCCAGGGGTTGTCCTTGGAAACTCTGGAGTCAGATTTTCTGGATTCAATTCCTTTTTCTACCACACAGCTGTGTGACCTTAAGAAAGTTGCGTATTCTCTCTGGGGACATTCATTCACCATACAAGTAAAGAAATAAAGGTACCTATGCCTCACAGGATTATTTGGGGGATAAAAGAAGTGAAACCATGGCAAGCGGTTGGAACAATGTCAGTACTCATTAAAAGTTAGTGATTATCATCGTTATCCTTGGTTTCCCCATCACCCAATAAAGTGAAATATGCTCCAGATACTCATCATTTCTGTCTTGCTTCTATTTACACTCACAACTCTTTTGGGGGCACATAGTAGGAGATCAACACATATTTGAAGCACAGTTGAATATATGAATGAGTCGGTGAATAATGAGATAATAATTGAATTGCACCAAAAGTCTTCTTATGTTACAGTCCCTGGTGTAAAGTCAAGACACTTCTGTAAAGCATGCACCTGTGTTCAACACGTACTGCCTTTAGATGTCTCATTTTCATTTATACAGTCTTTGGAAGGTGGTATGGGGGTTGTGTGTGTACAGAACTTACGAAGACAGCCAGGAATGAGAGGCTAGAGCACTGAACAGCAAGCAGGAGAACTATGTTTGAACCCTGACTTTGCTGCCATGTGATCTTGAGCAAGACATTCAACTTATAAGCCTCAGCTTTTTCATCTCTGAGATGGGAATGATGATACCTTTGTTTCAGGGTCCTAATAATAATCAAAAGAGATAAACTAGGTAACAGTGCCTGACATTCCAACTCAGGTTTCTTCCCAGTTTTATATGATATTAATAACATATTAAAACAAACTTGTAGGCAGAGTAAGGACTTTCTGGGAAATATCCAGAATGTCTGCAACTGATAACATCAATTTCTAATGCTGCTCTCTAACACAGCTGCCAGCCTGCTAGACCTCGGAGTTATTCGTGACTCAGCGCAATGCCTCCAGGCTCTAATTTTCTCAGTACTTGGCAAGCAATAGGAGATCAATAAATGTTTGTTGAATTGATCTCAGTTACAGATCCACTCTTCCACCACACACAGTTCTCTGTCTCTCTCTCTCATCCCAGCTTGCCCCCTGTCCCATTCATGCATTCATTCATTCAACTCTCAGATCTTCTGCTAGGATTTGACAGGCACTACTGTAGTGGAAATGACCTTCTCATTCTATTTCCAGTCTCCATCAGTCAGTCTGGCTGGCTGTCAATCTTTCTCTTTCTCTTGATGCCTTATATTATTGCTGCAACTTTATAAACCCTTTTATCTTTTCCCTCTTTATCTCCATCTGCCTCTTCACAATCATTACTAACCCACTTCGGTGTTGCTCTGCCCACAAACCCTGAGTCCCTGATCCCTTATTCCCCATCCAATCCCTATCTAGTCCTTAGAGACAGCTGCATTCCTGGGGAAATTGGCACAGACATCCCAACAGTACGCCTGTTGGAAAGGGAGTTATTCCCTATACCACAGGAAAGGAGTCCTACCTGGTATTCTCTATGTGCAAGACAGACTAGGAATATAGGTGAGATGGGACCTCCCTGGAGCCCTTCCAGAAGGTTACCACCTAAATTTCTAGGATCTCTAGGGAGCTGCCAGGAAGTTCAGAAAGTTCTGTTTTACTCATCCTCCTCACTCACTCCCTGGGCATGCCTGCCTGACTTGTAGCTCCCCATCTGGAGTTCCCTGATGCTCCTGGGAGGTGTTCAAACTAATCCATTCATAACCTTGGTCAACCAAAATTTTGTAAGCACTTACTTCTCTCAAGATTTTTTTTCTGTGAAATTACTCATTTAATCCTCAAAAAGAAAACCCACGAGGAATTAACACTGTCTCCATTTATGAATATTAGGGTATTGGTGGCTCAGTGGTAAAGAATCCACCTGCCAGTGCAGGAGACCCGGGTTCAATCCCTGAGTCTGGAAGATCCTCTGAAAGAGGAAATGGCAACCCATCCAATATTCTTACCTGGAAAATCTCATGGACAGAGGGGCCTGGCGGGCCAAAGTCCATAGGGTCGCAGAGTCGGACATGACTGAGCGATTGAGCACGTATGAACACACACCATTTATCAATGAGGAGGCTTAGGCTTGGAGAGATGATATGACCAGCCCAGGGTCCCAGAGCTGCTAACTGACACAGTAGAATCAGAAATTTGAATCTCCTCTTTACTAAATAGCTCTTCCTTTCAACCATCACCCATCAGTGGACACCACAGTATAAGACTAATAGATACATAGTGATGAGTGACTGAAGAAACAATGTCACCGTTTATACAGTTCCAGGTCTTGGCATTTATTAATACAATTATCAACCTGACATTTCCTCTTGAATTCCTTGCAAGAATCTCAAACACAAATGTTTCAAATTGAACTTAACATTTCCCTGACTCTTCTATTTCCCTCTGCTCAAACCAGTTCTCTCCTCCCCGATAATGTCTCCTGTATCAGTTACTGATATCACCATCTATCAAGTTGCTTGAGCCAGAACTATGTCAGGAGGCTTCCTGCGGCCTTCTCTCTCTCTGTCCACCCTCACCCTCAGGCTCAGTGCTGGTGATTATACTCCCATGATGACTTGCTTAACTCTGACCCTATTTCCACATCCCCACTGCCAGAACTCAAAGCTTCACTATTTCTTAGGTGCACTTTTACAAGACCCACCACTCACCATTTCTTTCAAATCTCTTGTACTGGTTCTTCCTCGTCAGTCCAATTGCTTAATATTGGAGCAATTCAGAGTTCAGTCCATAAACCATGTGTCCACCTACATTTCCTCCCTTGTGATATCAGCCAGTCACATCATATTTAGTATCAGCTATGTGCCAACTCCCTAGTTCTTAGCTTCAAAAAAAAATCTCCCCAAAAGTACAGATTTATATTCATACAGATTAATACTCAACTACCCATTGGACATCTACACTTGGATGGCTAATATACATCTTAAACGTAAAATGCCCTAAACCAAACTCCAGATCTTCCATAATCCAAGATTTTTCATTATCTTAGACTTCTTCTTCTAGGTAAATGATGATTTTGTTCTTCCTGTTGCTCAGGGCATGCTGATCCTAGAATATAGCAAGCAAACTCTCAACACAGAGTCTTGTTATTTTCTGTGTCTGAAATGTTCTTTCACTAAATATATGTTTAATTCATTCCTTCATGTTACCTATATCTTACTCAAATGACACCTTAGCAGATATGACTTCCCTGACCAACCTACATAAAATAATACAACCTGTCCCCATCAGTATTTACCCCTTTATTGTGCTTTTTTCTTCAAAACACTTATTATTACCTAATATATTACATACTTGGTGGCTTATTTGTTTATGATCTATCCTAGCCCTCTAGAATGAAATCTCCAAGAGGACAGGGAATTTATTTTGCTCACTACTGTATGCAAAGTACTGAGAAGAGTTCCTGAAACCTAACAAGTACTCAATAAATATTTGCTAAATTAATGAATAAATGACATAAACTAGTAGTTATATTAGCAACTATCTATACTCTGCATTTTTTGTGCCCAGTCACTTGCTTGTGCTGTTCTATCTGCTTGGAATACCTGTGGAAATTTTACTCATTCTTCTAAGTTTCAGCTCAAATGTTGCTTCTTCTATAAAGCTCCATCCAATGCTCCCCTCCTCAGGCAGAAATAATCTTCCCATTAAGCACTTTTGTACTGATCTAACCCTAGCATATAACTCTCTACAGCACTCATCAGTTCCTGTCTTAAGCTGGAGTTAGTTATTACGTACTAGGGTGGTCCCATGACAAAACACTGAGCTCCTTAAAGTGTGTTATTCCCCAAAGTGTTTAGGATAGAGCTTGAAACATTGTTAAATTGAATGGAAGGAGGCTGAATGCTTATTATCAAAGTAGACAACCCCAATTAAAGATGATTAGCCTTGAGAATGGCAATGTTACCAGCAACTCAATTAATGAACTCTAATTGCTCTTCTCAGACATGGACATTAACAGGTGTTCAGCTTTGGGCTGTAACCATGTATGGATCTCTTCACTGTTAGCTTTAGCTCTGTGAGTTGATGCCGCTGCTTGAGCAGTGCTAGCCTTTCTGTACTCCTTCCTCAAAGCTACAGGCATAAGCACTAGGGAGCCCAGAGTGGGGGGCATGCCTTTCCCATTAGACTTTGAGGAGGGAATCACCCCAGTGTGGTTCAATGCCTTTTTCTTCAGCTGGGGGCTACTTAGAGTGAGTGGACAATGTCTCCCTAGTCAGATAAGGAGCTCTTTCAAGGAAAGAAACCATTGCTTCTCCATTGCACTGGGGATGCATCAGAGTAACAAGTTTCTCCCAACAGACAAGCCTCTCCAAGGTGAAGATCGTCCTTCTCTGGTTAAAAATTGAAGTGGTCTTACAGTAAAGAAACTGTATATCCTTTATTGGAGTTGAAGTTCTACCATGTCAGGGACCAAAGAGTCTATATAAAATGGTAGAACCATCTCTTGGTGATCCCAACCAGTCTCCTTTTCTTAAATATTATCTATATGCTGAAGACTTCCACATTAGCATCTCCTTCCTAAGGCCTTCCCCTAAGCCCTAGACTCCTACTCGCCTGTCTAGTCTCTCTGATTACTAAAGGAGCTTCTAGTTGATGTCCCTGATTCTATTCTTGCTACCACATAACCACTCCTTAACACAGCAGCCAGAGTGATCTTTTTAAAATATGAGTCAGATTATGCCACTTCTTTATTCAAACTACTTCTTTGGATCTAAGTATTTTTTTATTATGGTAAAATACACATAACATAAAATTTACTGTTAATGACTTTTGGTGAATTCACAATGTTGTGCAATCATTACTAATATCTAGTTGTAGAATTTTATCACCCCTAAAGGAAATTGTACATCCATTAAGCAGTCAATCCCCATTCTGCCCTCTAACCAGCCCCTGGCAACCACAAATCTGCTTTGTGTCTTCATGGATTTGCGTACTTTTAACATTTCATATAAATGGAACCATACAATATGTGGCCTTTAGGGTATAGCTTTTTTCACCTATCATGATGCTGTCAGTGTTCATCCATGCTGTAGCGCTTATCCATACCACATTCCTATTTATGGCTGAATAATATTCCTTTGTATGGATATACCATAATTTGTGTATCCAGACATCTGTTGTTGGACATTGAGTTGTTTCCATTTTTGGTTATTATCAATAAGGCTTCTATGAATATTCATATATAAGCATCTGTTTACATCTCTGTCTTCAATTCCTTGGGGTATGTACCTGAAAGTAAAGTTGCTGGGTCACATGGCAATTCTATCTTTAACTTCTTAAGAAATCAACAAACCGTTTTCCACAGTGGTAAGATGTAATTTTCACTCAGAATAAAATTCTGTACAATAACCAAAAGGTCCTATCTGGTCTTGTCCATGATCTACTAACTCTCTGACCTTACTCTCTCTGCTTAAGCCATCCTGACTTTCCTTGTTGTTCCTCAAACTCACCAGGCACACCCCTACCTCAAAGTCTTCATACCTGCTGTCTCCTCTGCCTGGAACTGGAGAAGGCGATGGCATCCCACTCCAGTACTCTTGCCTGGAAAATCCCATGGACGGAAAAGCCTGGTAGGCTACAGTCCATGGGGTCGCGAAGAGTCAGACACGACTGAGCGACCTTACTATCACTTTTCATTTTCATGCATTAGAGAAGGAAATAGCAACCCACTCCAGTGTTCTTGCCTGGAGAATCCCAGGGACGGTGGAGCCTGGTGGGCTGTCATCTATGGGGTCGCACAGAGTCGGACACGACTGAAGCGACTTAGCAAGAGCAGCAGCAGAAGCTGCTGCCTGGAACACTTCCCCAGATATCTCTGTGTGATGCTCCTTCACTTCCTCTAGATTTTTTTGTTCAAATGTCACCTTGCTTATCTAGGTGAAATTGCAAACCTAGGCCCACCCCAGTATTCTTATCCACTTCCCCTGCTGTTTGCAAGTCTCCCTGCAGTCTGCTAGAGCTACCATAACAAAGTGTCACAGACTGGGTGGGTTAAATAACAGAAATTTATTTTCTCATACTTCTGGATGGAGGCTACAAATCTGGGAGCAAGCAGGGTTTATTTCTTCTGAGGCCTGTCTCCATGGCTTACAGATGGATGCCTTCTCCTTGTGTTTTTACATAGTCTTCCCTCTGTATATGCCGATGTCCAAATTTCCTCTTCTTATAAGGACATCAGTCACATTGGATTAAGGCCCACCTTAAAGACCACAGTTCAGTTAAGTCGCTCAGTCGTGTCCGACTCTTTGCGACCCCATGAATCGCAGCACGCCACGCCTCCCTGTCCATCACCAACTCCCAGAGTTCACTCAGACTCACGTCCATCGAGTCAGTGATGCCATCCAGCCATCTCATCCTCTGTCGTCCCCTTCTCCTCCTGCCCCCAATCCCTCCCAACATCAGAGTCTTTTCCAATGAGTCAACTCTTCGCATGAGGTGGCCAAAGTACTGGAGTTTCAGCTTTAGCATCATTCTTTCCAAAGAAATCCCAGGGCTGATCTCCTTCAGAATGGACTGGTTGGATCTCCTTGCAGGCCAAGGGACTCTCAAGAGTCTTCTCCAACACCACAGTTCAAAAGCATCAATTCTTCGGCGCTCAGCCTTCTTCACAGTCCAACTCTCACACCCATACATGACTACAGTTTAATTTAATTAACTCTTTGAGGCTCCTATGTACAAATACAGTCACATTCTGAGGCACTAGGGGCTGGGACTTCAAAATATGGATTTGGGGATGACACAACTCTCTTCATAACTCCTGCTTTGTATTTTTCCTCACCATTTGTTAATATGTAGTAAAACACACTATTTGTATTTTTCTTACATATTAAATATATTCTTTGCTGTCTTTTCCTCCACTAAATAGTCATTCATCCAATATATATTTATTGGGGACCTATATCCCACTGTGGACTTCCCAGGAGGCTCAATGGGTAAAAGAATCTGCCTGCAATGCAGGAGATGTGGGTTCAGCCCCTGGCTTGGGAAGATCTCCTGGAGGAGGGCATAGAAACCCACTCCAGTATTCTTGCCTGCAGAATCCCATGGACAGAGGAGCCTGGCAGGCTACAGTCCATAGGGTCACAGAATCGGGCATGACTAAAGCAACTTAGCATGCATGTGTATTCCACTGTGCCTAGAATAGTGCCTAGAATATAAGTTCCCAATACATATATATTGGATGAACAAATATTTCCTTTACTAGATTTGGAAGTCTAATGACTGAAACCCCTCAGAGAATAAAAACTATCTCTCCCTTATCAGCCAGGCTTTTCTTTTTTTAATGGTCAGGAGCCACATCTCTTTCGACTAGGCTGTGATTCTTCTCTTGTTAAACACCAAGGGTAGTGTGTTTTGCTTTATATGAAATCATTCACGTCCAATGCTAAAAGAAAAAAAATGAATGTCTAGTGAATAAATTCTCTTTAATGTGGGTCGTGTTAACAAAACTGTAGATTTATGACCCAACCATCTACCCTCTCTGTTTTGGTATTGGGCTTTTGATGTTAATTTGATTCATTTATCTCTTACAAATGTACAAAGACTGCTGAGCAGAGGAACTTTTTGGTTCAGTAAAAAAAACTACTGAGCAAAAACTAAATAAAATATGAGCCCATGTTCCCCTATTTGTCCCTGAATTTTTGTGCAACCTAGGGCACACAACTTCCCCTCTGAGGGACTCTATTTCCTCATGTGCAAAATGAGAGGATGGGGAAAAATTCTATGTTCCCAGTCTCACTGAATGCCACCACATTTACCCAATTGCTTAAGCCAAAATCCTCATTGTAACCCTGGATTTCTCTCTTTTCCTCACCCCTTATATCCAATCCATCAGTAAGTCCTGTCCGGTCCATTCTATCTTCTAAAAATATACTCTATCAGATATACACTTACTGTTTCTTCCACTACTTTCTTAGTGAAGGACAACATCATCTCTAACCTGTACTACTACAATAATCTCTTCTCTGGTTTACCACCTGAGTCTTTTTAAATATCATATCCAAATATAATATTTATGTCATTTTCCTAATTACAACCAATTATTTCCCCCCATTATACTCTCCAGAAAAAGTTACATAACCTGGTATCTAAGAATTCTCATGACCTGTCCTCACCAAACTCTCTAGTTTGATGCGCTGCCTCATTCCTTGTGCTTCAGTTCTTAGATACTCTCCCCACTAGGATTTTCCTTGCTCCAGCACCTTGACCTAGACTGACTTCCTAGTCACAGCTCCCACCAGCTATACACTTATACCTCTCCCCTTAATAAGACCCCTCTCACTCATCTGACAAGACTCACCTGAGGTGACATCTCATGCAGGAATTGTTCCCTTTCAGTCAGTTCAGTTCAGTCAGTCATCTCCGACTCTTTCTGACCCCATGGACTGCAGCACACTAGGCCTCCCTGTCCATCGCCAACTCCCAGAGTTTGCTCAAACTCATGTCCATTGAGTTGGCGATGCCATCCAACCATCTCATCCTCTGTCGTCCCCTTCTCCTCCTGCCTTCAATCTTTCCCAGCATCAGGGTCTTTTCAAATGAGTCAGTTCTTCCCATCAGGTGGCCAAAGTATTAGAGTTACACCTTCAGCATCAGTCCTTCGAATGAATATTCAAGATTGATTTCCTTTTCGATGGACTTTTTGGATCTCCTTGCAGTCCAAGAGACTCTCAACAGTCTTCTCCAACACTACAGTTCAAAAGCATCAATTCTTCTGTGCTCAGCTTTCTTTATAGTCCAAATCTCACATCCATACATGACCACTGGAAAAACCATAGCTTTAACTAGGTAGACCTTTGTTGGCAAAGTAATGTCTCTGCTTTTGAATATGCTATCTAAGTTGGACATAGCTTTTCTTCCAAGAAGCAAATGTCTTTTAATTTCATGGCTGGAGTCACCATCTGCAGTGATTTTGGACCCCCAAAAAATAAAGTCTGACACTGTTTCCACTGTATCCCCAATCTATTTGCCATGAAGTGACAGGACCAGATGCACGATCTTAGCTTTCTGAATGTTGAGTTTTAAGCCAACATTTTCACTCTCCTCTTTCACTTTTATCAAGAGGCTCTTTAGTTCTTCTTTGCTTTCTGCCATAAGGGTGGTGTCATCAGCATATCTGAGGTTATTGATATTTCTCCCAGCAATCTTGATTCCAGCTTGTGCTTCATCCAGCCCAGAGTTTCTCATGATATACTCTGCATAGAAGTTAAATAAGCAGGGTGACAATATACAGCCTTGATGTACTCCTTTTCCTGTTTGGAACCAGTCTGTTGTTCCATGTCCAGTTCTAACTGTTGCTTCCTGACCTGCATACAGATTTCTCAAGAGGCAGATCAGGTGGTCTGGTATTCCCATCTCTTTCAGAATTTCCCAGTTTGTTGTGGTCCCACAGTCCAGGCTTTGGCATAGTCAATAAAGCAGAAATAGATGTTTTCTGGAACTCTCCTGCTTTTTCCTGGTGGCTTAGACAGTAAAGCCTCTGCCTGAAATGTGGGAGACTCGGGTTCAATCCCTGGGTTGGGAAGATCCCCTGGAGAAGGAAATGGCAACTCACTCCAGTACTCTTGCCTGGAAAATTACATGGACAGAGAAGCTTGGTAGGTTACAGTCCATGGGGTCACAAACAGTTGGGCATAACTGAGCAACTTCACTTCACTTCACTTGCTTTTTCAATGATCCAGTGGATGTTGGTAATTTGATCTCTGGTTCCTCTGCCTTTTCTAAAACCAGCTTCAACATCTGGAAGTTCACAGTTCATGTATTGTTGAAGACTGGCTTGGAGAATTTTGAGCATTACTTTACTAGCTTGTGAGATGAGTGCAATTGTGAGGTAGATGAGCATTCTTTGGCATTGCCTTTCTTTGGGATTGGAATGAAAACTGACCTTTTCCAGTCCTATGGCCACTGCTGAGTTTTCCAAATTGTCTGACATATTGAGTGCAGCACTTTCACAGCATCATCTTTCAGGATTTGAAATAGCTCAACTGGAATGCCATCACCTCCACTAGCTTTGTTCGTAGTGATGCTTTCTAAGGCCCACTTGACTTTACATTCCAAGATGTCTGGCTCTAGATGAGTAATCAAACCATCGTGATTATCTGGGTCGTGAAGATCTTTTTTGTACAGTTCTTCTGTGTATTCTTGCCACTTCTTCTTAATATCTTGTGCTTCTGTTAGGTCCATACCATTTCTGTCCTTTATTGAGCCCATCTTTGCATGAAATGTTCCCTTGGTATCTCTAATTTTCTTGAAGAGATTTCTAGTCTTTCCCATTCTGTTATTTTCCTCTATTTCTTTGCATTGATCGCTGAGGCAGGCTTTCTTATCTCTCCTTGCTATTCTTTGGAACTCTGCATTCAGATGCTTATATCTTTCCTTTTCCCCTTTGCTTTTCACTTCTCTTCTTTTCACAGCTATTTGTAAGGCCTCCCCAGACAGCCATTTTGCTTTTTTGCATTTCTTTTCCATGGGGATGGTCTTGATCCGTCTCCTGTACAATGTCACAAACCTCCATCCATAGTTCATCAGGCACTCTATCTATCAGATCTAGTCCCTTAAATCTATTTCTCACTTCCACTGTATAATCATAAAGGATTTGATTTAGGTCATACATGAATGTTCTAGTGGTTTTCCCTACTTCCTTCAATTTAAGTCTGAATTTGGCAATAAAGAGTTCATGATCTGAGCCACAGTCAGCTCCCAGTCTTGTTTTTGTTGACTGTATAGAGCTTCTCCATCTTTGGCTGCAAAGAATATAATCAATCTGATTTCAGTGTTGACCATTTGGTGATGTCCCTGTGTAGAGTCTTCTCTTGTGTTGTTGGAGGAGGGTGTTTGCTATGACCAGTGCGTTCTCTTGGCAAAACTCTATTAGTCTTTGCCCTGCTTCATTCTGTATTCCAGTGCCAAATTTGCCTGTTACTCCAGGTGTTTCTTGACTTCCTACTTTTGCATTCCATTCCCCTAGAATGAAAAGGACATCCTTTTTGGGTGTTAGTTCTAAAAGGTCTTGTAGGTCTTCATAGAACCGTTCAACTTCAGCTTCTTCAGCATTACTGGTTGGGGCATAGACTTGGATGACTGTGATATTGAATGGTTTGCCTTGGAAATGAACAGAGATCATTCTGTCGTTTTTGAGATTGCATCCAAGTACTGCATTTTGGACTCTTTTGTTGACCATGATGGCTACTCCATTTCTTCTAAGGGATTCCTGCCCACAGTAGTAGATGTAATGGTCATCGGAGTTAAATTCACCCATTCCAGTCCATTTTAGTTCACTGATTCCTAGAATGTTGACATCCACTTTTGCCATCACCTGTTTGACCACTTCCAATTTGCCTTGATTCATGGACCTGCCATTCCAGGTTCCTATGCAATATTGCTCTTTACAGCATTGTACCTTGCTTCTATCACCAGTGACATCCACAGCTGGGTATTGTTTTTGCTTTGGCTCCATTCCTTCATTCTTTCTGGAGTTATTTCTCCACTGATCTCCAGTAGCATATTGGGCATCTACCAACCTGGGGAGTTCATCTTTCAGTATCCTATCATTTTGCCTTTTCATACTGGTCATGGGGTTCTCAAAGCAAGAATGCTGAAGTGGTTTGCCATTCCCTTCTGAAGTAAGGAGGCACAAAGTCATCTGGCTTCCAAGTTGAGGGCACTGATGATGAGAGACCAATAACAAGGTTTGATCTCTGGAGCAGAGGAAGGTAGTGGTTCCAGTAGGCATGAGAGGCTGGCAGCTAGCCCCAATACTGCTAAGTAAACTTGGTAAGGGCTCAAGGAAAGTGATAGGGTGGGTGAGGAAAGCAGGAAAGAGATTTCACGTTCTCATTTTTTCACTGACAGCATTAGATATTGTGAGATAGGTCATTAACTTATAAATTTGCCTCCTTTCCTTTTTTTCCCCCTTTTAAATGTGTGTGTGTGTGTGTACTTGTGGATAGGAGGAAGTTAGGTGTCGCTGTTTGAGTGTAACTGAGTATGAAATGTATTTATGGACTGTGGTGGTGGTATTAGTCACTAAGTTGTGTCCAACTCTTGTGACACCATGGACTGTAGCCCACCAGGCTCCTCTTTCCATGGGATTTCCCAGGCAAGAATACTGGAGTGGGTTGCCATTTCCTTCTCCAAAGAATCTTCCCCACCCAGAGATAGAACCTGCGTCTCCTGCATTGCAGGCAGATTCTTTACCACTAGCCACCAGGGAAACACTTACGGACTGTGGATGGCATTATTTTGTGTGTGTGTGTGTTGGCTACAAACTGCCTCTTCTCATTCTGCACTTCCCGAGCACCCTGCTCACTAAAGCCACAAGTGTGAAAAATGTTAGTCATACAGTTGTGTCCAACTCTGGAATTCCATGGACTGTAGCTTGCCAGGCTCCTCTGTCCATGGAATTCTCCAGGCAAGAATACTGGAGTGAGTACCAATTTCCTTCTCCAGGGTATTTTCCCAACCCAGGGATTGAACCCAGGTCTCCCGCATTGCAGGTAGATTCTTTACCATCTGAGCCACCAGGGAAGCAAAGCCACAAGGAGCCTCCCAAAGAGAACATCTCCAGATCGTCCTTCCCCAGAATGTGTCAGGGTTTCAAGAAAAAAAAAAAAAAGGCCATGAATCCTAGATCTTGGCAAGGATTCATAAGAAAATGCCACCACTGACATCTGATTTGAGTCTGAGAATATCTTGGAGGAGTCATTCATCATAGTACCCTGAGATGGAACAACAGAACTGATTCCAAATAGGGAAAGGAGTACGTCAAGGCTGTATATTGTCACCTTGCTTATTTAACTTATATGAGGAGTACATCATGCGAAATGCCAGGCTGTATGAAGCACAAGCAGGAATCAAGATTACAAGGAGAAATATCAACAATGTCAGATACGCAGTTGACATCACTTTTATGGCAGAGAGCAAAGAACTAAAGAGCCTCTTGATGAAGGTGAAAGAGGAGAGTGAAAAAGTTGGCTTAAAGCTCAACATTCAGAAAACTAAGATCATGGCATCCGATCCCATCACTTCACGGCAAATAGATGGGGAAACAATGAAAACAGTGACAGAGTTCATTTTCGGGTCTCCAAAATCAGTGCAGATGGTGATTGCAGCCATGAAATTAAAAGACGCTTGCTCCTTGGAAGAAAAGCTATGACCAACCTAGACAGCATATTAAAAAGCAGAGACATTACTTTGCCAACAAAGGTCCGTCTAGTCAAAGCTTTGACTTTTCAGTAATCGTGTATGGATGTGCGGTTTGGACTATAAAGAAAGCTGAGCACTGAAGAATTGATGCTTTTGAAATGTGGTGTTGGATAAGACTCTTGAGAGTCCCTTGGACTGCAAGGAGATCAGTCCATCCTAAAGGAAATCAGTCCTGAATGTTCATTTGAAGGACTGATGCTGAAGGTGAAACTCCAATACTTTGGCCACCTGATGCAAAGAATTGACTCATTTGAAGAGACCTTGATGCTGGGAAAGATTGAAGGCAAGAGGAGGAGGGGACGACAGAGGATGAGATGGTTGGATGTCATCACCAACTCAATGGACATGAGTTTGAGCAAGCTTCGGGAGTTAGTAATGGGCAGGGAAGCCTGGCATGCTGCAGTCCATGGGGTCGCAAAGAGTCAAACACAACTGAGCGACTGAACTGAACTGAACTGAACTCTGAGATGAAGCTTTAAGACAGAAGAGAAATAATGGAAGGACTGGGTCCACTGATGTTAAAAACTTATAGAATAAAATCCCTTTCACAGGTGGTAAAGAATCCACCTACAATGAAGGAGACCCCAGTTCAATTCCTGGGTGGGGAAGATCTGCTGGAGAAGGGATGGGCTACCCACTCCAGTATTCTTAAGCTTCCCTTATGGCTCAGCTGGTAAAGAATCTGTGTGCAATGTGGGAGACCTGAGTTCAATCCCTGGATTAGGAAGATCCCCTGGAGAAGGGAAAGGCTACCCACTTCAGTATTCTGGCTTGGAGAATTCCATGGACTGTATAGTCCATGGGATCACAAAGAGTAGGACACGACTGAGTGACTTTCACTTTCACTTTCTATAGGAAGAAGCA
Source organism: Capra hircus (assembly GCF_001704415.2). Classification (NCBI taxonomy): domain Eukaryota; kingdom Metazoa; phylum Chordata; class Mammalia; order Artiodactyla; family Bovidae; genus Capra; species Capra hircus. Next base: position 2,723,426 of record NW_017189517.1, read on the forward strand.
GCTTCTTATCAGAATCCTTTAGTTGAGAAGCAGAATATAAGCTGGGGGTCGGCACCTTTATGACCTCTTGGGCCACGCACTCTTACGCAGAGAACAGCCTGTACAGTTTTGCAATGGACTCGATTCCCACAAAGCCTCACTTACATTGCACAGAATTCAGCCATATTTCTGATTATCATGTCCTTGCATACTCTGTTATCTCAGCCAAGAATGACCTTTTTCCTCTCCTCAACCTTAAGCTCTGATTTGTCAATCAAGCCTTGGCTCAGAGAACTCAGTATGGAGCTGTGTGAGGACCTAGAGGGCTGGGATGGTGGGTGAGGCAGGTGGGAAGCTCAAAAGGAAGGGGATATATGTATACTTATAGCTGATTCACATTGTTTTATAGCAGAAACCAACATAACACAGTAAAGCAATTAAAAATAAAAATTTAAACTTGTTTTAAACCAATTTAAAATAAATTTTTTAAAAATCAAACCTTTGTTCAAATGTACTCTCCTTTGTGATGCCATCCCTGATCTCCAGGCAGCTGAACAGCTTCTTATTCCTTTGGAGTCCCATGATACTGTTTGGACTTCTGCTCTAGCACGTTAACACTGCTTTTGATCAGAGTTCTGTTTGCCGTGCTGGATCTCAAGCTCCTCAAAGAAAGGCGCCATAGCTAACTCAACATTGTGTCTTGTCTTGGCCCTCAATCTCACTTCCCCAATCCCACAACTACTTGAGCCACACAGAGCCTGGCACACTGCATTTACTCAGCAAATAAGGAAACACTGAACAAATATGAAACAATGTGAGGAATAGTAAGTGCCAAGTCATAGAATACAAAAAAAAGGAAAACTCGGATATATCAAGCTGATACCTCCTCTGGTTGATGAAGTCAAATTCTCACAAGCTCCAGATGAGGCCGTTTCAGTCAGAACTGAACAATTTCTTCAATTTGACTTTTGACCAAGCTCTGTACACTATTTCTTGACATTCAAAGCCCGATTGCCATATTCCCTCTTGGCCCATAGTTAACGAACACATTTCCTCCCCTGAGAGTGGAGCCAATCTGTAGGCCTTGTAATGGTTGGGGATTTTTTTTTAATTTATTTATTGCAATTGGAGGATAATTATAATATTGTGATGGTTTCTACCATACAGTAACATGAATCAGCCATAGGCATACATAGGTCCTCTCCTTCCTGAACCCCCCTCCCACCTCCCTCTACGGTGGTGCTTTCTGTAGATGCTTTCTGGAGGTCACCTTGGGAATAACCTCCATTCCTGCCACATTCTAAGCTTATTGCTGTGTAGTTAGAATCAGTCCTGAAGAGCTCAGGATCTCTGGGAGGCTGGACATAGCAGGAAAATGACCGACCTCTCTGTGCTCCAGCCCCGTCTTTTCAGGTCCATTGTCCATTCACAGTCAACAAATGGATGTCAGAGTAACAATTTTACCTACTCATGATGGCCAAGTTACCTTTTCCAGTATATTAATCTCTTTCTTTGCCTGCTGTTCTATTGGAATGAGAACCCCCAAATTACCAGGTGGCAGCTGTATCTTTAGGCTTATTAGGAATGATACAGTGTCCCCTGGGAGATGCATCTACCTTCTAGAAACCAGGCCATCTAGAATGACAGAACTTAAAGTTTCCAAGTGAGTCATTAGGAATGATGGTGAGTGGGGCCATTCCTTCCACTGTTTCCCACATATCTACGTAGTCTACCTGTTGGACAGAAAGCAGCATATAATGATTCAAGACATAGACTGCTTCATTAAAGAACACAGTACCCAAATCATAGGCATCATATTTAAGATGTTACTTTCTCTGATCCTTCAAGTGACTATGGCAGCGCTCTTTTAGGCTGGCAGCTTCCGGGTAATGTGGCATATGATAGAACTAGTGGATTACATCGTGACACACCCATTGTCATTCCGTCTTTGCAATGAGTGAATTCATTAATGCAGGGTATTCAGGACCTCATGTTGGTAAATCAGACTTCTTTGGAAACTCAGATGGTAGAGTTGGCTGATGCACTGCAGGCAGGAAAGGGAACTCCTTACTCAGAGTACAAGTAAGTCATAGGTAAAATAAATCATTGCTCCTTACAGGGCAGGAAGTAATCAACTTGCCACCAAATGCCTGGTTTATCTCTTCAAGTTAAAGTACCAAACTGAGGTTTTATCATTGGCCTCTGGTACTGAAAGATCAAAAAGATACTCCAGATGCCAAATGGTTGTAGCTAATAAGTCTTGGCAAGGGAGCATCCATGTTGTTGATCCAATATATAGTTTCTATATCTGATATCATGATTACTCCATTCATAGGTGCATTGTGCAAGTGCTGGTATGCCAAACGGAGAGGCTGGCTGATATCTACTGAACAAGTCATCCTGTTGACTTGCTTAGTGTTTCTTCTTTTTCAGTGGATGTCCTCTCGTGGGCATTGCCGTGAGACAAAGATCCTCACACTGTGTGCACACCTTAAGTTCCATCCTCATGCCTCCCTTTTTGCCTTGACCTTCCAGTCCTGCTTCTTCCAACAACTTGGCCAACCAGTCAAACTATTGGCCACTGCTCAGAAGTCCATACATATGCTTAGTTATGTCTTCACCCAAAGAGGATGATGGATCAGCTCTGTGGACCAGAAGCACGTCTCCTTACTACTGTATTTCAGAGTTGCCTGTGAGTGGAGCTGTAGCACAGCTGCCATTCATTTTTGGTTCACATCAACACAGGAACCAAACCCACGCATTTTCTTCCTCTGTCAACCAGGTATAGAGAATGCCTCATGAGGCCATAAATGTGATCCAAAAGAGAGGCCTTATTACAGCAATAAGGACTGAGGCACTGGTTCTATGACTTACTCATGCTCCCTGGACATAGATGTAATTCCAAATACATTACTTCTACCATACTATGGATTGCTCCTGTGATGGCCCAGTCTTATGGCCTGGTAGGTCTGACAGAACCCAGTTCATGAGGGCTGCATAGTCGATTAATGTCCCATGGACAAACACTCATTCATTCTCTATCAGAATGGAATGGCATGTATGCAGCTTCTTTCTGAATAGTATATATTTCTGTGGCAGACAGAGTGGACTTACTTCAGGATCCTAGGGATTTGTGCTTCACCTTCACTGTTCAGGTTCACCAAAGATTCTACCTAGCATCTTAATCTACCACAAACATCTCTGACACCATGGGATCTGCTGGGTGGTTTATCCCAAAAGACAGTGCCCCCCTTACTATAGGCAGAACTTCCTCAATGCCTCTTCTTGCCTTTAGCACCACTTAACATGTCAAAGTCATCACTTGGATGGGTCAGGCCAGTATTCCCAATTACAGTACATGTAATCTCCAAAATCCAAAAAGACCTACCAAGTGCTGTAGTACTTTCTCAGTAGTAAGAGATGCAAGGTACAATAGCACGTCCTTTTCAAGGAAGATGCATGCCTATGTGGCCCAGATAACTTGATCCTTTAAAAAATCACCAATGTGTCCCTGTGAATTCAACAAGTCCCTGTGTCCTTATGAGATTTATCTACCACCCTCTGGAGTCATGAATCCAGAACATTTGCCACTTCCTTTTTATCAGAGCCAAGGAAATTGATTATCAATATTAGTGGACTAGCATGAGATCCTATAGACTTTCCAGACTATCAAATTCTCTTGAGAATATTCTTACAAAGAGCTGAAGAGTTCAAATAGACCTTAATGAAGACTATTATTAATATAGGCTGCTGTCTATCCAGGTGAATGAGAATAACTTCTCATCCTTCTTTCTGATGAATATTGAAACAAATCCTTTAGTTTTATCAAAAAAAAGTCACATACCAAATATCAGAGGATATATTCAAAATGATTCATTAGAGTAAGAATACCATATCTGGTAGAAAAGCATGAGTAAGTGTTATTTCTTGTTAATTTTATATTAGCTCATCCTCATCTGGCAAGATGCATATGATTTTTGTCGGGTAAATTAAATGGAATCATAAAATAGATTACCATTCCTACATGTTTTTGTGTGGACATAGCTTTTCAAACCAGGACTTCTTGAAGAAATGGCTGCTCCTAACCTTGGCACAAGAATTATACAAGATTTGTTTTGAAGTATCTTGCAATGCCAGAAATTTTTTTTTTAATGCTAAAAAAAAATAAATTAAATGAGATAGTGTGGAAAGCATATAGGAGCTAACTGAAATACCTCTCAATAATCTAAGCTAGAACAATGCAAGAAGCAAAATAGTATAAGCTTGTAATCTAAAAGCATAAAACTTTTGATATAAATAAATACTGACATAAATTACTAAATAAACAAGAATAATAGGCAAATCTCAGGTGCAGAAGATTTCCAAATAACTTACACAGACGCTTCACCCTTAAGGAGGTAAAGCCCGACTTCCCAGTCCTAAAGTGTGGGCTGTGCCTAGTGACTTTGTTTCAAAAGAGACAGTATGGAAAGAGAGGGGAAAGGGGTAACTTTGCAGAGGAGAACTTGGCAAACATTACTTCAAACCAGATAACCAAGGTTAACGTATATTGATTACCTTTGATAAGATGTGGTGAGAATGGCACTTTATCTCTGAGGTATTCCATCCAAATATGTCACTCTAGTCTAGTTATGAAAAAAATAAGAAAATTATGAAATCCATCACACAAAATGCCTGACCAGTAATCGTTAAAATTGTCATCAAAAACAAGGGAAGTCTGAAAAGTTATCACAAGCCAGAGGAGCCAGCCCTGGTTTGAAAAGCTATGTCCACACAAAAACATGTAGGAATGGTAATCTATTTCATGATTCCATTTAATTTACCCGGCAAAAATCATATGGGGGCCCATCAAGTGTGGCCCCAAAATAAGCAGGGTTGGGACTCAGATAAGCTGAGTGAAGATATTTCCTGGGTGAAATATCATGGAACAGAAAGGAGACATCAGTGAAAAACAGAGGAAATATGAACAAAGTAGGAACTTTAATAATTATGTATCAAAATTGTGAAAAATGTGCCATACTATTGTAAGATGTTAATAATAGGAGAAACTGGCTGTTCAGTAGACAAAATCTCTGTGCTACCTTTGCAATGACTCTGTGAATCTAAACTGTCCTGACACAAAAACATTTATTTAAATAAGTATATAGTCGAAGAGAAATACTCAATGTAAATACCTTACAATGTGATAAAGCTACACCCGAATTATATTCTTGAAGCTTTGTGTGAGCACAAAAGGAATAGAGATTGAATTTGCAGAGGGACAGAAGTGTCACAGAGGATTCCATGGATGAAGTGGCTTTTGAAGTGGATTCATTTTATCCTTCTTTTCCTAATTGCTGGAAATACAACAGTGAGCAACATAGACATGATGCCTGCTTTCTCGGGGCTTCTAGTCTAGTGAGGTGTGACTCAAACATAACTAAAACATTTTAAAGTTGCCTTTAATGATAAGAGAGGAGGGGGTGGTGAAAACAAAGCAAACGCTGCCAAGGCACAGAGATGTAAAGCCACGTTGTGTGTTTGGGGGCTTAGGGCCCATCAAGTGTGGCCCCAAGATAAGCAGGGTTGGGACTCAGATAAGCTGAGGGAAGTACCCAGGATACAAACATTTAAGGAGGCATTCACTCTTACGTTCCTATCTTAGACACCTCACTCTAGTCCCAGCTTTGAGCACAGGGTTTGTAGTGAGGAGTTGGAGGAAGTTATATCAAGACACCAGACTAGAGCCATATTGTGAAGGGTCTTGTATGCTTTACTAAGAAACTGGAGCTTCAGCGTGTAGGTAGTGGGGAATCGCATCTGTGCTTTAGAAAGGTCATTTTACAAACTGTGGGGAAAGGAGTAGGGGCAGTGTGTGACAGGAATCAGATGGCCATTGAAAGGACAATTGCTTTTCTCTATATGTGAAACTCACGGCTGGCTTGGAGGGCTGCGAGGAAGGAAAGAGACGGTGCATTCAAGAACGGAAATGAGTGAGCTTCATGAGGGCAGGAATAGTTACTCTTTCATTCTCAATTGCAAATCCTAGTACCTTGGACAGTGACTGGAGCATAGGAATAGTTTAATAACTATTTGTGAATGAATACATAAGTAGGTGGAAAATATAGCAGCAAGATCCCTCAGGATCTTGGAGAGAAGAGATTTTCAGAGTAGGAATTTGTCTTATAAAGGAGAGGGACACCCTTTCTTGGGAGGAGAGACTAACACAAAGGTGATAATTCTCCGCCAGGAGACTTCCACTGTGATGACAGATGTGATGCCAATTGTCTTCTTAGCAGATGTGGGAATAATGAGATTGAGGATTGGAAGACAGTGAGACAAGATATGCATGGCCTTGGGTCAGTGGTAGGGTGACATGAGTGACAAAGTCTCCAAGGGCTTTCCATGGGCCAGGGAAGCTCCCAAGCTATTGAATAGTTCTGATTTTCACAGACACTATAGAAGAGGTATATAAAAATGAATATCTCCACCTTTCTGTCTCTTTTTCTTTCTTTCTCTCTCTCTCTCTTTCTGTTTCACACACAAAAATGCCCACACAAGAGAACCAGAGTCCTCTTATGATGATTGGGAATGTTTTCCCCTAAAAATTATTTACACCAACTTTGAAGGAAGGCAGCTGAGTAGTGCAACTCAAAAAGTTTCTCATTCTGGGAGAAAATAATAGCGAATGAAACAATTGACAAAGAATTAACCTCCAAAATATACAAGCAGCTCATGCAGCTCAATATTAGAAAAATAAATGACCCAATCAAAAAGTAGGCCAAAGAACTAAACAGACATTTCTCCAAAGAAGACATACAGATGGCTAACAAACACATGTAAAAATGCTCAACATCACTCATTATCAGAGAAATGAAAATCAAAACCACAGTGAGATACCACCTCATGCCAGTCAGAATGGCTGCCATCAAAAAGCCTGCAAACTATAAATGCTGAGAGGGTGTGGAGAAAAGGGAACCGTCTTACACTGTTGGTGGGAATGCAAACTAGTACAGCCACTATGGAGAACAGTGTGGAGATTCCTTAAAAAACTGGAGATAGAACTGCCATATGATCCAGCAATCCCACCACTGGGCATTTACACTGAGGAAACCAGAATTGAAAGAGACACATGTACCCCAATGTTCATTGCAGCACTGTTTACAATAGCCAGGGCGTGGAAGCAACCTACATGTTCATCAGCAGACAAATGGATAAGGAAGTTGTGGTACATATACACAATGGAATATTACTCAGCTATTAAAAAGAATGCATTTGAGTCATTTCAAATGAGGTGGATGAAAATGGAGCCTATTATACAGAGCAAAGTAAGTCAGAAAGAGAAACACCAATACAGTATCTTAATGCATATATATGGAATTTAGAAAGACAGTAACATTGACCCTATATGCAAGATAGCAAAAGAGACACAGATGTAAAGAACAGACTCTTGGACTATGTGGGAGAAAGTGAGGGTGGGATGATTTGAGAGAATAGCATTGAAACATGTATATTACCATATGTAAAACAGATGGCCAGTGCAAGTTCAATGCATGAAGCAAGGGACTCAAAGCTGGTTCTCTGAGATAACCCAGAGGAATGGAGCAAGGAGGGAGATGAAAGGGGGATTCAGGATGGGGGGACACATGTACACCCGTGGCTGATTCATGTTGATCTGTGGCAAAAACCACCACAATATTGTAAAGTAATTAGCCTTCAATTAAAATTTTTAAATTAATTTTTAAAATAAATAAATAAAGTTTCTCATTCTACCCAGGGGAAAATAATCAAACAGAACTAATGAGCTACAGTGGGACTGACAATTTTAAAAAAAAAACGTTTTTATGGGAAGAAGAAACAGGATGGATCACCTGGTATTCCCAACAGAAGCATTGTCGTGTAAAGTCAGCTGCTGCTGCTGCTGCTAAGTCGCTTCAGTTGTGTCTGACTCTGTGCGACCTCATGGACAGCAGCCCGCCAGGTGGGTACTCAAATAATCAGGGATGAAACAACACTGGAGAGACCAAAAGTTAGACCAAGGAGTTGATCCTTGGATGCCATAGTGTGTTAAGAAGTTGTTGAGGTCATTTGGAAGACACCCTCAGCTTTCAAGAGAATTTCAGGGCTAACCCAAGCCCTGCTTGCTCTTTATAACTGTCCTACATTGGACAGAGTTCAAAGTTGATCATTTATGAGTCATTTTATACACTGTGCCCAAAAAACACCATTCAGTAAGACTTTAAAGGATATGCCGTGAACAATAAGTTCTCTGGTCCAGTAAGTGTGGGAAATACTGGGCTATATACAATTAATATGTATGCTTTACTGCAGTATGTTTCAAAATTTTTAATATAGTAAATGGATACTATATACAACAAGAAGATAAAGTTTGCAGCTTCCCCAGTTATTTAACCCAGAATACCTGACTAGCGTTTTACATACTATCTCTTGGGAAACCTTGTCCTAAAGCATCATTCCTGGAAGGCTATTGTTAAAATGCAAATAGAACACTTTTGGGTAGTAGTAGTGTTAGTCACTCAGTGGTGTCTGACTCTTTGCGATCCCAAGAATACTGGAGTGGATTGCTATTCCCTTCTCCAGAACTTTCGAGTAAGTAATACACTATTAGCACCCACTTTCATATTTGAGGACAACGTGTTTGTAGAGGAATAGAGTATCAGAAATATACACTGTTCTCAGGAAGTTTACAGCCTATTGATGACAGAGAAGAATGAAGTATACAAGAAATATTATGGTAAGGAATTACATGGGCTTTCCCTGTGGCATTAGTGGTAAAGAACCCACCTAATGCAGGACATGTAAGAAATGTGGGTTTGATCCCTGGGTCAGGAAGATCCCCTGGAGGAGGGCATGGCAACCCACTCCAGTATTTGTGCCTGGAGAATCCCATGGACAGAGGAGCATGGTGGGTTATGGTCCATTAGGGTCACAAAGAGTCAGACACTACTGAAGCGACTTAGCATGCATGCACAAGGAACTACACGTGCTGTAAGATGGTGGTGTCTTGGATAAGGCTGATGGCAGTGAAAAGGGAAGGAAATTGACAGATGTGGGAACTATTTTAGAGGTAAGATCCATAGGACTTAGTAATGGATTGAAGAATGTAGGGTGAAACAAAGGAGTAAGTGAAAAACTGACCATAACAGGTGTGATTTTGCAACCATATGAATGATGATTCTACTCACTGTGATGGAGAGTGGAAAAGGAGAGAGGGTTGTGGGGAGATGATGAGTTTAACCTGTGGGAATTCTAAAGGCAGTTATTCTCAGGATCACCTACATGACTGTTATTACTCTCTCTGCTCTGCTACATGGTAAAATGAACCCATTCTCATGAGAGATGTCACATTAAAGATTCTGTCTAAGTCATTTATCCTCTTGTTATTTCTATGGTAGCTTAACTGATTAACTGAAATACCAGACATAGCCTACAGCAGTTAGGGCTTCACAGACAAAACAGAGCTATTCACAGAATAACACTGTTTCTGATCAAATATAGAAGATAATCAGATTAATGGATTAAAATGAACACAAAATTTTTCACATTAAATCGGTGAAAATACAGCAAATCACATGCAGTTCTTTACATTTCTATTTACTCAATTAACTGATATTTACTGTGTGTCCAGTAACTGTCAAGTTCAGTACTGACTTACACAAAGATAAACCAGTCAAAATTCTTGCTATTGAGTTGTTCAGAGTCTTGGGGTAGATGGGTGTCACAGATTTGTAAAATTAAATGAGATGAAGTTTTAGAAGTTTTGTGATAGAAGGCTAGATTGGACTTAGTAATGGAACAGTGGTGGAAATATGCCATCCCAGTTGAGGATGGGCAAAGAAATTGACAAACTCATTCTTGCAAAATAGAAAAGCTGTTTTCCAAGTGGACAAAATCATGAGATGGAATACAATCATGATGTTCTGGGAAAAAAGAACATTATCACAAAGACTTAGATGTCTAAATTGTACCTTGCAGGTAATAAGCTATTTAAGGATTTTAAGTAGAGAAGTAATAAATCAGATTTATGATTTATAAGGATAACCTTGGCAATTATATGGAGAGCAAATAAAAGAAAATAAGACTCTTCCTAAGGGCAAGAAAGCCAACTAAAATGTCCTGAAAGAGTTCAAACAGGAGACAATGGAGGAGTATCTGTGGATATGGAGAGGAGATAGATCAGAGAGATGTCAAAAATGTAGAACTTATTGACTTTCTGCATGTGCGATGGACATCAAGAATGGAGTTTAAACTTAATGCTCTTATTTTTTTCTACATGAAAAATTTAACTGATAATACTTCTTTCAGTAAGACGGGAAGATTGATGGGGTGAAGTTTGAGATGGAAGATGATTTCAATTTTAACATGAATGTGAAGTATCAGAGAGATGTAAAGATACTCATTACACATTTAGATGTGTTAACCTGGATTCAGACGAAAAGTCTAGCTGGAAATATATTTAAGAGTTGACAGTGTGTATGTGGTGTCTGATAAAAAAGAATGAAGGGACTTCTACTTCCTAGCGGGATAGACAAGCAGTCTTGGCAAAAACACTACATAAAAAATGGATGAAACATTAACACACATACCCAGGTGGCCCAGTGGTAAAGAATCCACTTGTCAATGTAGGAGACACAAGAGATGTGGGTTCGATCCCTAGGTCAGGAAGATCCCCTGGAGTAGGAAATGGCAACCCACTCCAGTATTCTTGCCTGGAAAATTCCAAGGACAGTGGAGCCTGATGGGTTACCGTTCATGGGGTTGCAAAGAGTCGGACACGACTGAATAATTGAGCACACGCACACACAAATGAATAAAGACAAAGAAAGTGTGATCAACATAATGAAACATGACCTTTTTGTTATACATAGAACAACTCCAACCAAAAATGGCAGAATTTATTTTCTTTTAATGGGTATAGGGAGCATTTAATAAAATTTCACAACATAGAAAACCTCAACACGTTTATAAAGATGGAAATCATTTGAAGCAGCTTCTTGACATCAGTGGAAATAGCTTAGAAACCAACAACAAAACAATAAATAGAATATATTATATAATACCTTATTAAATAATCAATGGATCAAAGGTGAAATCATAAGTAAAAGTATAAAATATTTCAAGACGAAATAGAATAAATACAATGAATATGTTAAAATTTTTGGTATATAGCTTTAATAGAAATTAGTGGAATATGTGTTATATATATATATATATATTCTCATATTAGAATCAAGGAAACACTGAAAATCATATTTTAAACTTACAAGAAGTTAGAAAAATAACAATAAATTTTAACCTTAGAATATTATAAGGAAGAAAATAAAGGTCAGGTTATAAATAATTGAGCTTTAAAAATATAAATAGAAAAACAAAAGAAGCAAAATTGTGTTCTTTGAAAAGCTGAAGAAAACTGATAAATATCTAAGAAGATTGGTTAAGAAAAAAAGAAAACAGAAATTACTAATATAAGGAAAAGAGGCGTATTGCAAGAGATCCTAAAGATATTTAGAAACTAATGAGGTTATTATGAACAAATATATACAATTAAATTTAAAATTTAGAGAGAAAAAGCAATTGCTTGAAAACATAATTTACCAAGGCAGAAAAAATAATGCATAGACAATTTTAATAGTCCAATATCTATAAAGAAACTTACTTCATTACTTAAAACTTTCCCATAACAAAAATCACAGATCCAGCATTTAAGAAAGAAATAGCATTAACTTTACAAAATTTATGTGCATACCCACATAAGAATAAAGACATCCCAACTTTTTTTAGGAAACCAGCAAAACTTTGATTCCAAAATCTGACCAGAACTTTGAAAGAGAGAAAAATTACAGACGAATCTCTATCATGAATATAGATGTTATAAAAACCCCTTACTAAACATTTAACATTTCAAATCTAGCAATAAATAAAATAATAGAATGTATCACAATCAGGCGATCTTCATTCTGGGTATCCAAGGGTGGTTTATCACTCAAAAATCATCCAATGTAACTCATCACAGTATAAAAGTTAAAAAGAGAAAAATCAGGACCATATTAATAGAAGCAGAAAAGCAGAATTGTTATCTGAGAAACTTAAAACCTGTTCATAATAAACATTTATAGCAAACTAGGAATATCAAAAAAGATTTCAGCAAACATTACATTCAGTGGTAAAAATAAAATATTTTACCATGACTAGTAGAAACAAAACACCCAGGATGACTTCTATTATCACTTTTAATCAAATTTGAACTGCAGGTCCAAATGAGTACAATAAAACAAGAAAAGGAAATTAAAGGCATAAGGATTAGAAAGGTTGAAATAAAATTTTCATTACTTACACACAAGATTGGATACTTAATGAACTCAAGGAATTTATGAACAAACTTAGAATTAAGTGAATTTAGCAAGCCAGGATATGAAAATCCATTTTTTTAATTTCAGCAACAGATATTTAAGTTGTAAAGGAAATTTTTATCATCTGAACAACCTGGACTCTCCATCTGAGCCATCTTCCTGTACCATTCTTTTACCGCACACAGGCGCCCCCACAACATCTGCTACCTGGGAGGGGTGCATCTTGGCCATCCTATTCCATCCTATTTTCATGCCACTCACCACCATTTTTCTTCTAAACTTACTTCCCCCACCTCAAGTTCATTAGACAGATGTAGTTACCCATCTCCTGCTTTAATTTTCTTCATGGCATTTATTACTATCTGATTTGCTTGTTTATAATGTCTCCACCATTAAAAATAAAGCTTCCATTACAATATAAATTTAAAAGTATATACATATAACATAAAATAAGTATATAAATATATTGCATATGAGTATATTATGTTGCAAATAATATAAATGTATTATCAATAAATATTAAATACAATATAAAAATGGAAAAGGAAATTTAATGACACTGTGATACAGTTCTGTGTCCACTTCGCTAGGTTCTAGTCTCCAGGTATTCAGATACAAATATATATGCTGCTCTGAATGTATTTTGTAGATATGATAATTAGTTGACTTGAAGTAAAAGATTGTCCTAAACACAGGTAGTCCTGATTGAGTTTGTTGAAAGAACCTAAGAGCAGAGCTGAGATTTATCTGAATATAATCTGCCTGTGGTTGCAACTTTAGCTGATGCTGAAGAGTTCCAGTCTGCCTGTTCAGCCTTCCCAGTAGATTTCAGACTTGTCCCCACATTCTCTCTCTTTAAATACATATGTATATATACATATATATTTTAAATGGTTCTATTTCTCTGATGAAACCTTGACTGAAAAAGACATTGCTTAAAATTATATAAGAAATCAAATGCCTAGATATAGCTATGAAAGTGTAAAAGAATTTTATATTGAATATTAAAATCATATTTTGAGAAAACATTGAAAGACATAAGTAAATGGATACATTACGGCTCAGAAGACTATTGTTAGGATATAAATTCTCCCCTAATTAATATATGGATTCAACACAATCCCAATGAATATCCCAGTATGTTTTTGGAAAATTTACAAGGTGATCCTGAAATTCATAAGGAAATGTGAAGGACCAAAAATAACTAAGGTTTTGTGAAAGATAGGAGAAAATAGTTACCAGAGAAGAATACCTATGATAAAAAGACAGTAATCAAGAGGCTGTAGTATTGCCAAAAGGTTAGACAAACTAATTCTTGGAACAAAATATAAAATCCAGAATCAGACACATACATATATGATGATCTGATCTATGAGAAGAAGAAACTGCAGTACTCTGAAGAAAAGATGGTGTGTTTAATAAATAGTTCTGAGTGAAGTGAATACCCATACGGAAAAAAAAAAAATCACCTTTGGGTAGACTTCCAGAATGGTAGTTTGAGGAGCACAGTAGATCCTATCCTCATTTACCTACAGAAAGCTATTGTACAAAAATATTTAAAGCTTCTGGAAATGTCCTAAGGGCCCAAAGCAAATGGAGGAACATCTAATAAAAAAAATAATCTAAACCTTGGCAAGAAAAGTGAGAGTCTGTGGCACGGCAGACTTGATGTGTTTATATCCCCACTACTACCAGCTTGGTATGATAAAAATTCTACTCCAAGCATCTGCAATCAAATAGATGGGCTTCCTCTCCACTTAGCTCCCAGCCTAGGACCACAGTTTTATACTGGGAGGAGTTGGCTACCAGTATCACTTATAATCCTAAGCTTCATATTGCAGAGATAATATTCTGGACAATCACAGTGGACCAGTCTTCCTTTTCCCACCCAGTCCCTAATCATAGGATGGGAACTCTCATAAGCATAGCAGGCAGAGTGTGTTGTACCCTGAACACACCTGATCCAACTCTCTAAAATGGCAGAGGTTATAGACTTTTAAAAGAGTTAAGCTTCATGCCCAGAGCTCTGCTCCAACAGCTAAGGAAAAGCATGCTTCTATCTCTACCCCTTGCTCCTTTGCATTGGCATATAAGTTCTTCCCAGGAAAATAGCAGACATAAGAACAAAAAGCTCCACAGATAAGACTAAAGGGACTAATTTTATTTTTAAAAAAGCATGAGCAAGTTCAAGTCCAAAGGCATTATTGAAAACAACTTCAATTTTACTGGTGGCCAATTAGGAGAAAACTGGTAGCTTCATTATCCATTAACAATAGACTAAAAGGTAGACCAACTAGAAGTTTATCACAGAGAACTAGGGAAAATACGTATCTATGAAAAGTCCTTAGGTCCTACGGCAACCTTGGATTTTAATAGAGCTCTTTGTCATATTGAGGAGCTTTCCTTCTATTAATGACTTGTTGAATGTTTTCCTTATGAACAGGTGTTGAATTTTGTCAAATACTTTTTCAAGGATTATTGACATAGATAATCATGTGGTTTTATCCATTATTCAGTCACTATGCTGGATTTGATTAATTTTCATATGTTAAACAAACCTAGAATTTCTGGAATAAATGCCACTAGGTCATGATGTCTAATCCTCCTTATATGTTACTGGACTCAGTATGACAGTGTTTTGACCCATATTTATATTGGTCTGAGGCTTAATTTTCTTACATTGTCTTTCTCTAATTTTGGTATCAAATGCTTTTTTGTCTATTGAGATATCTGGGGGTTTTGTCTTTTATTCTATAAATATGCTATATTACATTTATTTACTTTTGGAATCTGAACTAAATTCATATTTTTAGTATACATTCAACTTAGTCATTCTGAATTCACTTTGCTGATGTTTTCTTAAGAATCTGGTATTAGTGCATATATCATAAATTATATTGGCCTGTAGTCTCTTATGTTGTGTTTTTATTACTTTAATATCAGAGTAATATTGATCTCATAGTAGTAATTGGAAAGAAATGATTATATTCTATTTTTAAGAAGAATTTGACAAGGATTGGTGCTAATTCTTTAAAAATACTTTTTTTATTCTAAAGAAGCTTTATGGTAGTTACCAGTGAAGCCATTCAGTCTTGGGCTTTTATTTATGACAAATTATTGATGACTAATTCAAACTCTCTATTTTTCTACATATGTTTTCTATTTCTTCTTCAGTCATTTTTTAATAGTTTGTGTCTTTCTAGGTATTTGTTCCTTTTATCTTCTTTACTTAATTTGTCATTCATCATATTCCTTTATAATCCTTTCTATTTCTATGAAGTTGGTAGATATATTCCCTCTCTCGTTCTTCACTTTAGTAATTTGAGTCTTCTTTCTTTTTTTTTTTCTTGGTCATCCTAGCTAAGTAGTTCAACATATGAAAAACAGTCAATGTAATACAACACATTAATAGAATGAAGGAAGGAAAACATACCATCTCAACTGATGGAGAAAAGCGATTGACAAAATCTGACATTCTTTGAGGACAAGACACTCAGCAGATCCTACTTTTTGGATTAGAATGTAGAAAATCACAAAAGATCATCACCCTCATTCTATGAACAAGAACAAGCCAGATAACATGCAAAAGTATAGTGTTTTTTGTAATACCATCAGAGATTTGAGGCTAAAATGTTGAAAAAAAAAAAGATAACTATTTTTCCAGAAATGATAAACCATTCTTGAGAGACTCATGATAATTTTATCCCTAGAAGAACACCATGGATAATGGTAGGGAGAGATATGCCAAACTTCTTAAAGAAGCATTAAATGTCCCATGTTGACTGGGATGACATTTTAGATTCCCAAAGAATCTCATTCAATTAGCTAATTTTTACTCACTCCCTAACTACTTCCCAAAGCCTTCACTAAATGCATGGGAGTAATACACTAAAATCTGGTGATCCAATTAAAGCTGACAGAGATATCCCTCATCAAGTTGTGTTGTGCATAAAAACTGAGAAAAATGATTATGAATCACTGCAGGTCTTCTGTAAGTATAAATCAGAGACTGATAAAAGCCAAGAGGGGGTCAGGGTAGTTGACAGACATCTCTCCACAAAAATCTAAATCTTCAGCTAATACAAAGTAGAAGCTAAAGTAGTCCTTTGAAGACCGAGGGCGGGTGAGAGGCACAGTGGGTGGAGGCAGGGCATCAGTATAAAGTGGCATCTCCTGAAGCACAGAAAACCAGAGGGGAGGCACGATTGGAGACCTAAGAGAACTAATCAGAGAATCAAACAACTGTCATCCAAGCTCTGAGACAGACAGAAATCCTCCATGGTTCTTGAAGTGAGCAACAGGCCGTAGAGCACAAATCAATCTCCACAGTCATATCTGCACTTAGATTCTAAACTCTAATATAGGGGAAACTCAAATGCACATTACTAAGTGAAAGAAGCTAATCTTAAAAGGCTACATACGCACTGTACGATTCAAACTGTGTACATGACATTTTGAAAGGCAAAACTATGGAAGCAGTAAAAAGATCAGTGCTTGATAGGAATTCTGGGGGAGAGAGGAAGAGATAAGTAATCAGAGCATTTAACAAGATATTTGGGGCAATAAAACCATTATTTTGTATGATACTGTAAAGAGGAATGTACATCATTATGCATTTGTCAAAATGCTTATAATGTACAACACAAAGAGTTAACCATGGACTTTAATGATAATGTATTAATGTTGGCTCATCGATGGTAACAAATAGAGCACTGTAATGCAAGATATTAAATAAAGGGGAAGTTGGGGACATTGAAGAGTATATGGAATTTATGTACTTCTCCTCACTTTTTCTTATAAACTTAAACTGCAAAAAAAAAGCACACAAAGTCTGTTGATTAAGCAAAAACATAAAAATGCAGTGAAAGCAGTACTTAGCAGGAAATTGAGAAATGTATAATATACAATATAAAAGATGAAAAATCTCAAATAAACACTATTGCCTTCGACCTTCAGACACTGGGAAAAGAAAGGTAAAATAAATCCAAAGCAAATAGAAGGAAGGGATAAAAAAGGATTAGAGCAGAAATTTTAAATAGAAAAACAATGGAGAAAACTAAAACCACCCAAAGTTGGTTCTTTGTAAAGATCAACAAAATCAACAAACAGCTAAAATGACCAAGAAAAAAAAAGAAGACTCAAATTACTTTTGTAAAGAATGAGAGAGGGAATATGTCTACCAACCTTATAGAAATAAAAAGTATTATAAAAGAATACTATGAACGACAGAAACAAAGATAATAAGCATAGAATATTCTCTTTAATGAATGCTGTTCAGATAACCAAATATCTACATGCAAAAGAATGAAGTTAGACCTCTACCTCACATCTTCCAGAAATATTAACTCAAAACATATCATATACATAAACATAAGAGTTAAAACTATAAAACTCTTAGAAGAAAAAATTTAGGACTAAATCTTCATGATTTTGTTAGCATATGGCTTCTTTAGTATGAAACTAAAGCACAAATGACAAAAGATAAAACATAAATTAGAGTTCAACAAAATTTAAAACTTTTGTACTGTGAAGTATATAATCAAAGAAATGAAAAGACAGCTCACAGGATGGGAGAAAATACTTAAAATTATATTTTTGACAGAAGATAATTCCAGTATTTATAAACAGTACTTAAATCCCAATATTTAAAACATAAAATAATATTTAAAAACTTTAAATATATATTTCTTTGAAGAAAATACACAAATGATAATAAAACACACAAAAAGATACTCAGTATCATAAATCATTAAGGACGTGTAAGTCAAAAGCACAGTGAGATATCATTTTACACCAACCAAGATGGTTATAATAAAGAAAAAGACCAAGAATAGCAAACATTGGCAAAGATCTAAAGAAACTGGAAACCTCATACATTGTTTATGGGATGAGAAAATGATGCAGCTATCTTGGAAAGTAGTGTGACATTTCCTCAAAGTATTAATATTAAGCATAGAGTTTCTATTTGACCCCAAAATTACTCTAAGTATCTGAAGTGAAGTGTTAGTCAGTCAGTCATGTCCATTTTTTTGCAACCCCATGGACTACAGCCCACCAGGCTCCTCTGTCCATGAGGATTCTCAAGGCAAGAATACTGGAGTGGGTAGTCATTCCCTTGGAGAAGGCAATGGCAGCCCACTCCAGTACTTTTGCCTGGAAAATCCCATGGACGGAGGAGCCTGGTAGGCTACAGTCCATGGGGTCGCTAGAGTCAGACAGGACTGAGCGACTTCACTTTCACTTTTCACTTTCATGCATTGGAGAAGGAAATGGCAACCCACTCCAGTGTTCTTGCCTGGAGAATCCCAGGGACAGGAAAGCCTGGTGGGCTGCCATCTATGGGGTCGCACAGAGTCGGACACGAATGAAGCAACTTGGCAGCAGCAGCAGCAGTCATTCCCTTCTCCAGGGGATCTTCCTGACCCAGGGACTGAAGCCAGGTCTCCTGCATTGCAGGCAGATTCTTTACCATCTGAGCCACCAGGGAAGCCCTTCCTAAGTATCTACCCAAAAACTTGTAGAAACATGTTCAAAGTTCACTATTCATAGCACTCAAAAGTGGAAATAATCGAAATGCCCACCAGCTAGCTAATGAAGGGATAAATAAAATTAGGTATGTCCATAATATAGAGTGTTTCTTGAGAGTAAAAAATGAATCTAGTACTTACATATAAGACAACATGAGTCAATCTTGAAAACATTTTGTGTGAAGTAAGAGAATCTAGTGACAAAAGGCCACAGAATATTTTCTTTACAGAAAATGTCTACAATAGGTAGATTTATAAATACAGAATTTAGATTAGTGATTGCCTCTTGGGCTAGGGGCTAAGGAGAAGTGGGGGAATGACCACAAATGTGTATGGCATTTCTTTTAGAACCTAATGCTCTAAAATTAGGTAGTGGAGTTGGTCTCATAACATTATGGAACTGGTAAACCATTAAATGCATGCACTTAATGACTTTAAATGGGCATGTTTTATGGTGTCTGAAACATACCTCCATAAAGCTGTTTCTTTTAACTTTTTATTTTATTTTGGAGTATAGTCAATTAACAATGTTGTGACCGGTTCAGGTGCACAGCAATGTGACTCAGACATTCATATACATTCATAAAGCTGTTTTCAAAAATTAGGAAAGGAAAGAAATCTAGAATGGATATATTAATATCAGACATGTAAACTTCAAAACAAGCAACATTAACATGAATAAAAAGTGCCATTACATAATTATGAGGGGGTCAATTCACCAAGTGAACAACAATTCTAAATGTGTATGCATCTAACAACAGAGCTTTAAAATAGAGGAAGTAAATACAGAACTTACATAGAAATAAAGAAATCCACATTTGTAATAGGAGATTTCAACACTCCTTCTCAGTAATTAATAGATCAAGTACAGGGAAATAAATATGTATATAAATGACTTGCATAATAATTATTAATCAACTTATCTTAGTTGATATTTCAATGCATGATGCTGGATGCTTGGGGCTGGGGCACTGGGACGACCCAGAGGGATGGTACGGGGATGGAGGAGGGAGGGGGGTTCAGGATGGGGAACACGTGTATACCTGTGGCAGATACATGTTGATGTATGTCAAAACCAATACAATATTGTAAAGTAATTATCCTCCAATTAAAATAAATAAATTTATATTTAAAAAAAAAAGAAAATACATCACCAACAGTAGAACAAATATTGTGTTCATATGCACATACAATATTTTTCAAGATTTAACATAATTCTGGATCATAAAACAACTTCAACAAATTTAAGGAAATTGAGTCAGATAAAGGATGTTCTATGACCAAGTATATTTAAATTATAAATAAATAATGGAAAGGTGTCTAGAAACTCCCTAGTGTGAAATTAACACATAATTTTTTTGAACAAGAAGGAATAACAGAGACCAAATATACCATTCCACCTGAAAACCTTAAGAAACTGTCAAAATATATGAAAGAATCATTCCTCAAGACACTGGAAACCACACAACAAAGGACAGTGATCCCAGAAAGATGGGAAACAAATTCAAAGAGCTTGACAATTCTCCAGTTTTATGGCAATTTTATGAAAGACAAAAACCATATCGAAAAAGTTTTTATGTAGAAAAAGTGTTTGACAAAATTTAACATCCTTCATGATAAAAATTCTCAACAAATTGGGTATAGAAAGAAAATATCTCAACATAATAAAAGCCATATATGACAAACCCACAGGTAATATACTCAATGGTAAAAGTTTGAAAACTTTCTCGCTAAAATCAGGAAGAAGACCAAGGTGTCCACTCTCAACATTCTTATTCAACATAGTACTGGAAGTCCCAGCTAGAGCAATCAGGAAAGATCAAGAAATAAAAGGCATCCAAACTAAAAAGAGATGTAAAATTTGCAGATGATATTATCTTACAAATAAAAATTCTAAAGACTGCACCAAAAAAAAAAAACCAGTTGGACCTAATCAGCAAATTTAGTAAAGTTGTAGGATATAAAATCACCATATGGAAATCAGTTGTGTTTCTATGTGCTAACAGTAAAATAATGGAAAAAGAAATTAAGAAAGCAATCTCATTCACAGCAGCATCAAAAACGATGAAATATTTAGGAATAAATTTAATCAAGGAAGTGAAAGATCTGTACACTGAAAACTACAAGACTTGGATAAAAGAAATTGAAGACAGAAACAAATGGAAAGGTATCCTGTGTTCATGAATTGCAAGAATTAACATTGCTAAAATGTCCATACTGCCTAAAACCATCTATAGATTCAGAGCAATTCTTATCAAAATTCCAAAGACATTTTTCACAAGAATAGAAAAAAGCAATCCCCAAATTTGTGTGGAACCTCAAAAGACCCCAAATAGTTGAAACAATTCTGAAAAAAAGAAAAGGAACAAAGCTGAGAACATCATATTTCTTGATTTCACACTATATTACAAAGCTGTGGCAATCAAAACAGCATAGTACTGGCATAAAAATAAATGTGTAGGTCAACAGAATAGAGAAGAGAGCCCAGAAGAAGCCCTGCATGTATGGTCAACTAATATTTGATGAGAAAGCCAAAACTACAGTTGACTCTAGAACAATGTGGGGTTTAGAGGCATCAATCCCCATGCAGTCAAAAATCTATATATAATTCAACCAACCTCAGGTTGCACTGTAGTATGAGTTTATTGAAAATTTTCACATGTAAGTGGACCCACAGAGTTCAAATCCATGTTGTTCAAGGGTCAAGTGTACTCAAGGGGAAAACAATAGTCTCTTCAATAAATAACATTGAGAAAACTGGATAAACACAAGTGAAAGAATGAAATTGGAGGCCTATCTTATGGCACTCACAAAAACTTACTGAAAATGAATTAAAGACAAATGTAAAACCCCAACCTATGAAACTACTAGAAGAAAACAACATGGGGGAAATCTCAACACTGGTTTTGGCAACACTTTTTGGATACAACAGCAAAAGTAAGCAAGTTGGACTAAATCAAACTAAAAAGCTTTTGTATAGCAATAGAAACAATCAGCAGAATGAAAAGATAAGCTAGTGAATAAGAAAAAACATTTGTGAACCATATGTCTGATAAGGGGTAATATTCAAAAATATGAGATTCATACAACTGAAGGTTCCCAGATAGCTTAGTTGATAAAGAATCCTCCTGCAATGCAGGAGACACAAGTTCAATTCCTGGGTCGGAAAGATCCCCTGGCGAAGGGAAAGGCTACCCATTCCAGTATTCTGGCCTGGAGAATTCCATGGACTGTGTAGTCCATGGGGTCACAAAGAGTCAGACGTCAGTTTCACTTTCACAACTGAATAACCAAAACAAATAGTCCTATTTAAAAATGAGCTGAGGACTTGAAAAGACATTTTTTTCCCAAAAAAAAAAATGACCATTGACATACAAATGGTCAACACATACATTAAAAGGTGCTCAATGTCACTAATCATCAGGAAAATGCAAATCAAAACCACAATGAGGTATTACCTCATATACCTTTTAGAATGGCTGTTATCAAAAAGATAAATGATAACAAATGAAGGCAAAGATGTGGACAATAAGGAACATTGCACGTTCCTGGAAGAAATATAAGTTGGTAGAGGCACTATGGAAAACAGAATGGAGATTTCTCATAAAATTAAAATTACCATATGACCCAGAAATCCACTTGGGTACATATCCGAAGGAAATGAAAACAGGGTATTAAAAAATATCTGCACTCCCAAGTTTATTACGGCATTATTCATAATAGCCAATACATGGATACAACTTAAGTGTCCATCAGTGGATAAATCAATAAAGAAAATGTGAGATCTGTATCTATATCTGTATCTACACCTATATCTACCTGTTTAGGTAGACAAGTAGATACAGGCATAGATATATAATTAAGCTATATAAAAAAAGGAACTTCTGTCATTTGCAACAACAAATGATGCACCTTCAAGGCATCATGCTAAGTGAAATAGGTCAGACAGAGAAATACACACTGTATAACTTTACTTTATAAGTAGACTGTAGAAACATCAAACTCATAGAAAGAGTAGAATGGTGGCTGGGTTGCCTGAGAGGTGGGAAATAGGGAGGTATTGGTCAAAGGGTACAAACTTTCAGTTGTAAGATGAATAATTTCCAGAAATATAAGTACAGCATGGTAACTGTAGTTTAAGTTGCTAGGAGAGTAAAGAACTCTAATGTTCTCACCATCATCACCATTACAACAAAAAGGTAATTACATGAGGAAAACTATGTGTTAACTAGCCTTGTTCTGGTAAACATTTCGAGAAATAGGCATGTATCAAATCATCATGTTATATACCTTAAAGTTACACAATGTTATATTCAGTTATACCTCAGTAAACTGGGGGTCTGACAGAATGTGGTTCACTGGAGAAAGCAGTGGCAAACCACTTCAGTATTCTTGCTTTGAGAACCCCATGAACAGTATGAAAAGGCAAAATGATCGGATACTGAAAGAGGAACTCCCCAGGTCGGTAGGTGCCCAATATGCTACTGGAGATCAGTGGAGAAATAACTCCAGAAAGAATGAAGGGATGGAGCCAAAGCAAAAACAATACCCAGTTGTGGATGTCACTGGTGATAGAAGCAAGGTACGATGCTGTAAAGAGCAATATTGCATAGGAACCTGGAATGGCAGGTCCATGAATCAAGGCAAATTGGAAGTGGTCAAACAGGAGATGGCAAGAGCGAACGTCCACATTCTAGGAATCAGCGAACTAGAATGGACTGGAATGGGTGAATTTAACTCAGATGACCATTATATCTACTACTGCGGGCAGGAATCCCTTAGAAGAAATGGAGTAGCCATCATGGTCAACAAAAGAGTCCAAAATGCAGTACTTGGATGCAATCTCAAAAACGAAAGAATGATCTCTGTTCGTTTCCAAGGCAAACCATTCAATATCACAGTAATCCAAGTCTATGCCCCAACCAGTAACACTGAAGAAGCTGAAGTTGAACGGTTCTATGAAGACCTACCAGACCTTTTAGAACTAACACCCAAAAGAGATGTCCTTTTCATTATAGGGGAATGGAATGCAAAAGTAGGAAGTCAAGAAACACCTGGAGTAAGAGGCAAATTTGGCACTGGAGTACAGAATGAAGCAGGGCAAAGACTAATAGAGTTTTGCCAAGAGAATGCACTGGTCATAGCAAACACCCTCCTCCAACAACACAAGAGAAGACACTACACATGGACATCACCAGATGGTCAACACCGAAATCAGATTGAATATGCTTTGCAGCCAAAGATGGAGAAGCTCTATACAGTCAGCAAAAACAAGACCGGGAGCTAATTGTGGATCAGATCATGAACTCCTCATTGCCAAATTCAGACTTAAATTGAAGAAAGTAGAGAAAACCACTAGACCATTCAGGTATGACCTAAATCAAATCCCTTATGATTATACAGTGGAAGTGAGAAATAGATTTAAGGGACTAGATCTGGTAGATAGAGTGCCTGATGAACTATGGACAGAGGTTCATGACATTGTAAAGGATACAGGGATCATGACCATCCTCACGGAAAAGAAATGCAAAAAAGCAAAATGGCTGTCTGGGGAGGCCTTACAAATAGCTGTGAAAAGAAGAGAAAGTGAAAAGCAAAGGGGAAAAGGAAAGATACACCCATTTGAATGCAGAGTTCCAAAGAATAGCAAGGAGAGATAAGAATGCCTTCCTCAGTGATCAATGCAAAGAAATAGAAGAAAACAACAGAATGGGAAAGACTAGAGATTTCTTCAAGAAAATTGAGATACCAAGGGAATATTTCATGCAAAGATGGGCTCGATAAAGGACAGATATGGTATGGACCTAACAGAAGCAGAAGATATTAAGAAGAGGTGGCAAGAATACACAGAAGAACTGTACAAAAAAGATCTTCATGACACAGATAATCACGATGGTGTGATCACTAATCTAGAGCCAGACATCCTGGAATGTGAAGTCAAGTGGGCCTTAGAAAGCATAACTATGAACAAAGCTAGTGGAGGTGATGGCATTCCAGTTGAGCTATTTCAAATCCTGAAAGATGATGCTGTGAAAGTGCTGCACTCAATATGCCAGCAAATTTGGAAAACTCAGCAGTGGCCACAGGACTGGAAAAGGTCAGTTTTCATTCCAATCCCAAAGAAAGGCAATGCCAAAGAATGCTCAGCCTACCTCACAATTGTACTCATCTCACATGCTAGTAAAGTAATGCTCAAAATTCTCCAAGCCAGGCTTCAGCAATACATGAACCATGAACTTCCAGATGTTCAAGCTGGTTTTCGAAAAGGCAGAGAAACCAGAGATCAAATTGCCAACATCTGCTGGATCATGGAAAAAGAGAGAGAGTTCCAGAAGAACATCTATTTCTGCTTTATTGACTATGCCAAAGCCTTTGACTGTGTGGATCACAATCAACTGTGGAAAATTCTGAAAGAGATGGCAATACCAGACCACCTGATCTGCCTCTTGAGAGAAACCTATATGCAGATCAGGAAGCAACAGTTAGAACTGGACATGGAACAACAGACTGGTTCCAAATAGGAAAAGGAGTACGTCAAGGCTGTATATTGTCACCCTGCTTATTTAACTTCTATGCAGAGTACATCATGAGAAATGCTGGACTGGAAGAAACACAAGCTGGAATCAAGATTGCCGGGAGAAATATCAATAACCTCAGATCTGCAGATGACACCACCCTTATGGCAGAAAGTGAAGAGGAGCTAAAAAGCCTCTTGATGAAAGTGAAGGAGGAGAGTGAAAAGTTAGCTTAAAGCTCAACATTCAGAAAATGAAGATCATGGCATGTGGTCCCATCACTTCATGGGAAATAGATGGGGAAACAGTGGAAATAGTGTCAGATTTTATTTTGGGGGGCTCCAAAATCACTGCAGATGGTGAGTCAGCCATGAAATTAAAAGACTCTTACTCCTTGGAAGAAAAGTTATGACCAACCTAGATAGCATATTGAAAAGCAGAGACATTACTTTGCCAACAAAGGTCCGTCTAGTCAAGGCTATGGTTTTTCCAGTGGTCGTGTATGGATGTGAGAGTTGGACTGTGAAGAAAGCTGAGTGCAGAAGAATTGATGCTTTTGAACTGTGGTGTTGGAGAAGACTCTTGAGAGTCCCTTGGACTGCAAGGAGATCCAACCAGTCCATTCTGAAGGAAATCAGTCCTGGGTGTTTGGAAGGACTGATGCTAATGCTGAAACTCCAGTACTTTGGCCACCTCATGTGAAGAGTTGACTCATTGGAAAAGACTCTGATGCTGGGAGGGATTGGGGGCAGGAGGAGAAAGGGACGACAGAGGATGAGATGGCTGGATGGCATCACTGACTCGATGGACGTGAGTCTGGAGTGAACTCCGGGAGTTGGTGATGGACAGGGAGGCCTGGCGTGCTGCAATTCATGGGGTCGCCAAGAGTCGGACATGACTGAGCGACTGAACTGAACTGAAACTGGGGGAAAAATAGTCAGCTGGCATGCCCCAATTTAAAGATTTAATATAAATCTAGAGTAATCAAGAAACACAATACTTACATAAAAATAGAAAAATAGATCCATCAAACGGAGATAAAATGCAGAAATATACACAAAATGAATGGATGATCAACCAATTGTTGATAAAGTTATAAAGGCAATTAAAAGGATAAATTACAGTCTGTTCAATAAATGGTACTAGAAAATGTGCATATATGTGTAGAAGAAAAAAATGAGCTTCAATCCATGCCTCACACTATATATAAATTCAACTCCAAAAAATTTGTAGACACAAATGAAAAAACTATTTTTTTAAGTTTTAGTTACTTAATATGGTGTATTACGTTGATTGGCATTGCTAGTCTTCAGAGAGTGCACATCAAAACCACAGTGAAAAGGCATTCACACCACTAGAAGGACTGCAATAATAAAGATAATAAAAACTGTTGACAAAAATGTAAAGCAATTGGAAATCTCATGCATTGCTGGTAGGAACACAAAATGATACAGTCACTTAAAATAATTGATAGTTTCCAAAAATGTTTAAAAATCAAGTCATCATATCACCCAGCAATTCCACTCCTACGTACGTATCTGAGAGAAATGAAAACGTATCTCCACATAAAAACTTGTACTTGAATTTCAAAACAATAAGAGAAGAAACAATTCTTTTGGCTCTCAGCTGATTACTGGATAAATAAAACCACGAAACTTCTAGGAAAAAACATAGCAGACAACGGGACCAGAAGTAAAGTGAGGCAAATGAGGGACTTGGGTACAAAACTCAAGATGTCCTCACTCTCAGGGATTTGCACAACTTTGAGAGATACTCCTTAAATTTTATACCCTAGACCAATTATCTCCTCCGTCTGGTGCAGACTTTGAGAGAATGCTTAGTGAGTGTGGAGTAGGCAATGATTTCTTAGAAATGGCACCAAAAATAAGATCCTAAACTTTTTTAACATAGTAAACTGAGCTTCATTAAAATTACAAACTTCTGCTCTTGAGAAGATTCCATTAAGAGAATGAAAAACAAGTCACAGACTGGGGAAAAAAATTATCCAGAATATAGAGAAAAACTTTCAACACTCAATCAAAAACCTCAGATAAAAATTGGCAGAAGGGGAAATATGAAAAAAGTTCCAGGCTCCTCTATCCATGGAACTTTCCAGGCAAGAATACTGGAGTGGGTTGCCATTACCTACTCCAGGGGATTGATGCTTTCAAACTGTGGTACTGGAGAAGACTCTTGAGAGTCCCTTGGAAAGCAAGGAATTCAAACCAGTCAATACTAAAGGAAACCTACCCTGAATATACGTTGGAAGGACTGATACTGAAGCTGAAATGCCAATACTTTGACCACCTGAGGCAAAGAGCTGACTCATTGGAAAAGATCCTGATGCTGGAAAAGATTGAGGGCAGGAGGAGAAGGGGGCGACAGAGGACGAGATGGTTGGATGGCATCACTGACTCTCTGGACCTGAGTTTGAGCAAACTCCGGGAGACAGTGAAGGACAGGGAAGCCTGGCATGCTGCAGTTCATGGGGTTGCAAAGAGTCGGACATGACTTAGTGACTGAACAACTCTAGGGGATCTTCCCGATTCAGGGATCAAACCTGCATCTCTGGCATCCCCTGCATTAGTGGGCGGATTCTTTACCACTGGACCATGCGGGAAGCTCCAACATTATTGTTTTAGGTAACTATGAATCAAATATGGCACATTCATAATAATAATGGAATATTATTTGACATTTAAAAAGAATGAAGTTCTGAAACATGCTGTGACATGGCTCAATCTTGAAAGTATTATGAAAGAAGTCAGTCACAAAAGGTTACATACTGTGTGATTCCATTTATATGAAATGTTCAGAATAGTCAAGCCTGTAAAGATAGAAAGTAGTTTGGTGGCTGCCTATACTTGGGGGATAGGGAAGATAGAGTGTGACTGCTAATTAGTATGTGGTTACTTTGGGGGTGATAAAAATATTGTTAAATCAGATTACAACAGTGGTTGCACAACTCTGTGAATACACTAACAATATTGTACACTCTAAAATATAGATTGGAAACTCTGAATAAATTGGAAATATCTGAATAAAGTTTTTAAGAATAATCAGACTTCTGCTCAGAGCAAAATCACATAGCCCCCTTTCTCCCAAACTCCTCCCTATCAAGTACAACTATAAGCTCTGGAAATATCTTCAGAGAAAACCAAAGGAGAATCTAAAACATAGAAGAGGAAGGTTTAGGACCCTAGGACAAGAGAAACAGCACAGTACAAAGACATGTTATTAACTAGTGTGTGTGTGTGTGTGTGTGTGTGTGTGTGTGTTCACTCGCTCAGTTGTGTCAGACTCTTTGTGACCCCATGGACTGGAGCCTGCCAGGCTCCTCTGTCCATGGGATTCTCCAGGCAAGAATACTGGAGTGGGTTGCCATTCCCTTCTCCAGGGGATCTTCCTGACCCAGGGCAGGCAGATTCTTTACACTGAGCCACCTGGGAAGCCCTTATTAACTCCTATGCAACAGAAAAAGGTGACCTAGGTCTGCCATTTCCTGAACACAAGCTTAGTTATAGAAAGAGAAGGTGGCCTAAATATGCTCATCCTTTTTCTGGATGAAATGAAAGGCCCACCCATAACAGTGAGCCAGGCAGCACTACAAATCAGTAACAAAAAGATGACAGGAAAACTCGAAACAAAAAGTAAATTAACCTTTAGGAAATTTTAACAATATATTGAACTAAATGAAAATACAACACCTCAAAACTTGTGATACACTGTTAAAGCACTGAATATTTACATTAGAAAAGAGAATCAATAATCTAAGTTCCTACCTAAAGACTAGAAAAAGAAGAGGAAAATAAACAATCATAAAGCAGAAGAGAGGATGTATTTGGAATGAGTTAAGTTGAAAGAGACTGCTGTTTAAGGGGAATGATGTAGAAAATGGAATATGAACAGGAGGAGAATTAGAGATGGACATAACCTGGGGTGTGCAAGTGGATTGCTGAGTGGCCTGAGGGCCCAGTTGGCGTTGGAAATTCTATCAGATGAACCGATATTTGGAGGGTTCTCTACCTTTCTCTCACGGTGGTCATTATGAAATGGGAGAAATCAGATGCTTAAAGAGACCCAAGACTGAGAGTAAATAGTGCAGATGTGGTATTTCCAAGACAAGGGGATGAAGATACAGTCAGTCCTGAATTAATAATATGCCCTGAGATCCTGCCTGGATAAGGAAAGAAGGGAAGAGAAAAGAAAATGCTTGGGTTACTGGGCATCTCAACAGGACCAAACAGCAGATGATGTGGGATCCAGCTATAATGAGATTTGAGTCATAATGGGATACTAGAGTTGAGTCTTTTGGAAGTGAAATCATGCCCAGTGATGCAAAGTGGCTGCAGGCAGGTGAAATGCTAAGAAATTAAAGGGTGAAAGGCCACGTTGTGTGGGATGGGCCTTCTGTGTAAATATTGAGATCACCTAGAATGAGGACAGGACTTGAAGTGTCAAGGAAGCCTGTTGAGTTGGCCCTTTAAGTATGGGGAAGAGTGAGAATAATACCCATATCTACTCATCACTCTCAGTCCCAACTCCTTGGTTGGTGGTCAGCACTAGGGAGGACTATAGGGGAAGCAATTAGATCAGGAAAAAAACCTGGTGTCAGGGAAGGCCAGGAAGTGAAGGGAAGGTTTTGAATCAATCTACTCAGCTGCTTTAGTGGCTCAGACGGTAAAGAGTCTGCCTATAATGCGGGAGACTCAGGTTCGATCCTCTGGAGAAGGAAATGGCAACCCACTCCAGTACTCTTGCCTGGAAAATCCCATGGATGGAGGAGCCTGGTAGCCTACAGTCTATGGGGTCGCAAAGAGTTGGACACGACTGAGCGATTGCGTATCACCCCAGCTCAGTTTTCTCAACTGCAAAATGGGATAAATGCTCACCATATAGCACTATGGAGAAAAAGAGTGTGTGGAAATAACATCAGCAAAATACTTGGCACAGGGCCTCAAGCAGAGCCCCTTTCCCCCTTACTTCCTTCTGGTGTTGAGAAACAGGAAGGAAAAGGACTTGCTCAAGGTCATGCAGCAAGTAACCAAGTCAGAATTGGAAACCAGGTCTCCCAAACATCCCCCACAAAGGATGCTTTCCACTCCACTTCCTCCTCTAAGAAGCTGCCTGACTCGGGGAGGGGGAGGGAAGTGTGGGGCTTAGGAGCTGGACTTCCCTTTCAGGCGGATTGCGCCCCGCGCGTCTCGCCCCTAAGTGGCTCAAGAGCGCGCAGAACCTGCAAAGTTAAACAAAGCCCCGTCGCGCGCAAAAATCACTCTTGCTGCTTGCCGCTGCCGAGAATTTGAAAAATGCAATCTTCCTTGCGTGCTCCACGTTTGAGCCACTGAACGCGAAACGCTGGGCACCTTGCTCAGCACCCGCAGGCTTCCTCTCCCTCCCGCACGTCCGGCGCTCCGCTTGGAGAGTCCTCACCTCCCACTTAGCCCCTCGAGTGGGCTGCACTCAGGCCCCTGGAGCCCTGCCCCTGCACTACCTCTTGGCGACTCTCCCGGTCCGGCCACGGAATAAATGGCTGCGTGACCCGCTGGTCAGTCCTGCGGCGCGACTACGACCCGTCCTGGGACAAGCTGCAGGCTCGGCGCAGAGCTTAGCTCTACGGCTCAGATTCCCCGGCGCTCTCTCTGAAGCTCCCGCGGTGGGGCAGGGGCTGATTCATAGCAATTTTCTACGCAGCAGCCAACTCAGTGCCTTACGCATACCTGTTTCCTACATTCTCTGGGCTACTCCCACTCTTTCTCACCATACCCTTCAATCATCTCTCACTTTATTCAAAGCTGATTTCCCTGTCAAGATTCAGCCTGAGTCCCTTTATCTGAGGGCTCCCTTTCTCTTCCCCTGGCCGTGGCACACTGTCTCACATTATAAGGGACACTGAGGCAGAAGTGGAGGTTCAGATGGCTAAGAAACTTACCAAAGGTCATTGAGCTATTTAGTGGCCAAGCTAAGAGGAAGGCCCAGAATTCCTGGAACCCAGCTCAGAACGTGTGTTATTACCCCTCATCACTTCCACGTTCCCTCTGCCCTGACTTCTGTGGCATTGAAGGGCAGGTGGTATCCCTTTGGACACAAGGACTGCACAAGGAACAACCCCCAGAGCCTCCTTGCCTCACTCTTCTGACGCCTTGTTTGCCATCTCGTCCAGAGCCTCTGCTTTTCCAAACTCAGAGACAAAAAAGATCATTTTGTTCAGAGTTCAATAAACAGCAAGAAAAAGAAAGAAAGAAAGAAAGAAAGAAAGAAACAACAAGAGCAAGCAGAATTCTTCCCCCTCTCTGGATGAGAATGGTTTCAATAATCCCCTTCTCAACACACACAGAGTCTTCGTCTTTCTATCTTCTTGGCATCTGGAGCAGTCAGAAGGCCATTCACCCCTGCCCAAACCATCTTACCTTCTAATATTACTTCCAAAAATGCCTTGTTCTAATCTGCAGTCCAACAAACATATATTCAAATCACTATTCAGCCAAAAAAAATGTATTATTCACAAGCACTAAATATTCTCATCTGACGCAACAAGGGCAATATGGGGTTATAAAGGCAAGATCTCAAGTGGGGAGAATCTCAAATACACAGTTACACCCCCTCCCAGCTGAATTTTCTCCTCTCCTGGATGAAGCAAATGGATGGAGAGTGTTGTTGACAGAGGGAGTGGATGGAAAAGAAAAAGGAGAAGAAAATCAAGAATGCCAGAGACTGGATGAGCCCAGCAAGAGGGAAGGAGGCAGAACAGAGTCTAGGCAAAGGAGAGGAGGAAGGAAGGGGAGGAGAGAGGATACATATCCATAGGTGCTGGGGCAGCTCTGGAAGACATGAACTTATTCCCCAAAGGCTTGGAGTTGTGGCTTTTGGATTTGGATTGGAAATGAGATCCAGAAGCCCAGTGGCAAGTCTCTTTTAAGCCCTAGCAAAGGAAGAGAGCTTCTGGCTCTCGAATCAGCCTTGGTGGCACTCTTTTCACTTCAAGTACCACCTCAGCACCAGCAATACCAAAAAGGCGCCCTCTTCCCCTGCTCCTCTTTCTTACCCCTTCCTCCTCAGGAATTAAATCAATCTTACCCAACACAGCAGTGTAATTTGACTGCTCAGGGTGGTTTTCCCTTCCCTGGAAGGAGAGGATCTCTCCCTCTCCTGCTGAAAATGGGCTGGGTGCTGCCCCTTTATACATTCTAGAGCACCAGATGAGGAGAGGGGGAGAAAGGGAGGGAGCGGCAGTTTGGAGCTGGTCCAATTTGTCCTTGGCATCCTCTCTCTCCTTTTTCTGCAGCCCCTCCTTCTGTCCCTGGCAGCTCTGCTCCCCTTCCTCACTACAGCATCCTGCAGCCAGATCCCCCACTCTCAGGATAAGGGACGGATACTGGGGTGCAACTTGCAGGTGATGCTTGCTTTCTCTCGTGGGATCTTATGCTGATACGCCAGGGAAAGATCTGAGTTGGGGGTAGGTGGGTGTCATAGGAGATGAAAAGAGAAACCCACCCAGGTAACCAACTGCCTGTAAAGCAACACACGTTGGCATCAGGGGCAGCTGGGAGACATAATCTGAACCTGAGTGCATAAGAAGCCAATTTAGGCAGAGGGCTGACAGATAACTGGCTTGAGTTACCGTGATTGCCTTGGTAACATAAATACATAGAGATGGCATGATATATTAGAAAGCAGACGATTGCGTATCACCCAGCCTCAGTTTTCTCAACTGCAAAATGGGATAAATGCTCACCATATAGCACTATGGAGAAAAAGAGTGTGTGGAAATAACATCAGCAAAATACTTGGCACAGGGCCTCAAGCAGAGCCCCTTTCCCCCTTAACTTCCTTCTGGTGTTGAGAACAGGAAGGAAAAGGACTTGCTCAAGGTCATGCAGCAAGTAACCAAGTCAGAATTGGAAACCAGGTCTCCCAAACATCCCCCACAAAGGATGCTTTCCACTCCACTTCCTCCTCTAAGAAGCTGCCTGACTCGGGGGAGGGGGAGGGAAGTGTGGGGCTTAGGAGCTGGACTTCCCTTGTGGCTCAGATGGTAAAGCGTCTGCCTACAATGCAGGAGACCCAAGTTTGATCCCTGGGTCAGGAAGATCCTCTGGAGAAGGAAATGGCAATCCACTCCAGTACTCTTGCCTGGACAATCCCATGGATGGAGGAGCCTGGTAGGCTACAGTCCATGGGGTCGCAAAGAGTTGGATACGACTGAGCGACTTCACTTGGACTTGGACGCTTAATGTACAGACATTCTACCACTGAGTCCCAGCTTCAAGGGCTCACCTTTCCGCTTTACCCTCCTGATCATCACTCAGGTAACATCCCCTTTCCATCTTGGACTAATTCATCACCACTTTAGCACCACCTCTGCTGCCCAACTCTGAGACAGTGACTCACCTTTTAGCTGGCCAGGGCCTCTGACCTCCAGGAAAGAAGCTTTCTTCTTAATGGACTGCAGGAGCCTCAGCCACAGTGAGACAACCCCCCTTCCAGAGAATTTGAGGGCTGGAGGGCTTTGAGGAGGAGTGGAATAGCACTCTATTTAAAAGCCACTGCTCTCCATCCCCCACAGTGCCTGGGGTGCTACTATTGGAATCCTCTCTCTAGACCCTTAAGGATAACCCCTCTGTACCCTTAAGCCTGGGTGTTTCCAAGGGATTCCACCCAGGGCCTCGTTTGCCACATGTATACAGCCTGTGCTCTAGCTGGCACTGTGCTAGGCATTGGCAAGGCGCAAGTTAAGAGAAGTTGTCCTTGGCATCCAGTGAGTGTTCACTACTGTTAAAAAAATAAAATAAGGTGGCAACTTGGAAAGGGGGAGAAGAATTCAGGGTGGGAGTGGGAATGAATCAGGAAGTTCCTTTGAGAGGTGAGGTGATGGGCAGAGTGGTGGTGAATTGCAATGTCTTGTGGCTAGTGTATGACACCACTAAAATCACTGCTGTGGGTGTTTCCCTTCAACAAAGCACGTTGCTTAAGTACTTGAATGCTAACTGAACCCCTGTCCAGCCTCTGACTTAGAGGCACTACCTGGTGGCCATATCTCCAGCCTCTGATCCACTTCTTCCCTAATCTCCCAAACCTTTATCTCTAGTGAGGATGAGAGAGAGGGAATGGCCATCCTTGGGATCTTAACTGGAATAAGCATTTTGCATGTATTTCCTCCTTTAAACTTCACAATCAGCCTGCAGCCTAAGCCAGGTAATCAACTGCAAAGTGGCAGAGTGGGGGTTTGAACCTATACAGACTCTGAAGCTTGTGCACTTTGCACCGCCAGGCGCTTTACACAATGCGCCGCCTCAGGCGGAAGTCCTCTTCCTCCTCCTCGCTGACACCCGCGGTCCATCTCTACAGAGAGGAGGCAGGCGGAGGATAGGAGCCAGATGGTTATCTGGCCGCGGAACATTCTGGAGTGACCTTTGTAGTTCGCTACAGTGGGAGGGGACCTCAGAGTTTCCCGCGTTGGTTATGCTGCCCAAAGGGCAAAGCGCCCTCGGTGACTCTACCGCCCCCTGCCGCCGGTAGCTCCCGGGCCGAGGCGGCTGTCCTTGGGAGGGCTTGTGTGCCAGAAAAAAAGCTCACCGCCTGCCCAAGAGGGGTCGACGCTGGTGCTGGGCTGCAGACAGCCCTGCCAAATTTGGTGACAAAAGGCGCCCTACTATGTGTCCAACGCGGTGTCGGTGATTCCTAATAGCCATCGCCTTTTATGTGAAAATTAGTAGCTTTGCAAAATAGTGAGGTCTCTATTAAAAGACGTCTTCAAACTAGATTAGAAGGAATTTCGCAAAAAGCTTGTCTGCAGGTTCAAACTCCTTACTTCTTGAAACCAATAAAGCTTTCCACCCCCAACAGTTGCTCACTCTCCCTGGAGGGAGAGGAAGCAGCACCTCCCCCCTTCCTCGCCCCCATCCCCACCCCCACCCCCACCCCCACCTCCACCCCCAGTCGCAGGGAGCTGGGGTCTAAGTAGCGATGGGATCTGGGAGGGGGGCTGCTGCGGGGAGGAGCCTCCGGCAGGGTCGACCAACGCAGAATCAGGGTCTCCGCGGAGCTCACGTGCCCTCCGCCAGCCGGCGGATTCCCCGGGCCTTCCAGTTTTCCCGGGTTCCGATTGGACCCCATCTGGACCCAACTCACTCACTCCCTTTGCTTGGGGATGGGGAACAGGCGGGTTAATGGGGACAACACTCAGGTCAAAGGGAAAAGAGCGCCTGTGCCCGCAGCGCCTCGCCCGCCCATCCCCCCTCCTTCCTTCCCCTCCTCCCATCCTCGCCCCCTTCTCTTCCGCCCGGAGGGAAGGAGGGGGCGGGCTGTATGTGTATGTATGTATGCATGTACGGGTGTGTGTGCGCGCGCAAGTGCGGCTCGCCTGTGTGTGAGTTCCGTGTGTGACTGGGTGTGGGATGTGTGCTGCATGCTTTAGTTCGAGTGCTGAGTGTGAAGTGGATTTGGTTTGAGCTCGGATATGGAGCGTGTGTTTGTGCAGTGTTCGTGTGTGCACGTTTGTAGGTTGTACGGTTCTGCCTGGTTGTAGTGTGGCTGTGTGGGTGCGGTCTGGATGTGGGTGTGTTCGATGTATGCTTCTGCCGGGGTCCGTGGTCTTGCTGTAGTGTATATGTGTATGCAGTGTGTGTATGTTTGTGTGCCCGTAGAAGCTCGTGTGCATATGTTGGTTTGGTGTGTGTTTACCCTTAGCTGTGTTAGGTCAAGATGGATTTACGGGCGGTGATTGTTGTGGTGTGTAGTGTGTGTTCGTGACCAAGGTGTCTTTATATGTGAGCTTACTTAAGGCGTGTGTATTCAAAGGTTTGTGTCAGGGTGCACTGTGTGTGTGTGTTTGAGTGTGATGTGCTCTTGTGTGTGGTGGGGACGCATGCAGCCAAGGTCTGTGCTAGGGTGGAGGGCTGAAAACCCGGTGTGTGCGCCTTGGAGGGAGGTCGCCGCGTGGTTTTACAGGTGTGTGTGAGAGCATGGGGTTGTCTAAAGAGCCCAAGTGACTGTGTGCTTGGTGTTTTGTTTTTTTTTTTTAATTGGGGGTGGAGGGGGACTTTGCTCCAGGACTGGGACGAAGAAGGAGCTAGGGACCCGCGACTTCGGCAGAGTCGCCTCGTGCCCGGAATTGCCGGGTTTGGGTCCGACGACCCCCACGCTGTGCGCACCAGGCCCCCGGGGGGCTGGGTGTGAGCTTACCTGACTGCCTAGAGGAAAGAAGAGGAGGTCGTCGCCCGTGGTTGGCCAGGTAGGGCGCCTAAGGCGCTGTGCAGGGGCTGGTGGGAATAAACTGGAAAGGTTCTTGGTCACTGATCCCCTCCCCCATCCCCCAGGAGATCCCAGTTCCTGCCCAGCAAAGCCCAGCTATTTGCTCAAGGCCTGGCTGTTTCACAGTTCTTTGGCTTTGTGTGGGCACATACGGTTGCCTGGAATCCCTTTCCCCCTGGGCCTCGTGACAAACTCCTACTTATTTTTTAAGAACTCACTTAGGAGTCACAAAACTTTCTCTGCTTTTCTGTAGCCCTCCCTCCCAGTTGAGGGCTCTCTCCTTGGAGCCATCATAGTTGCTCTCTTCATACTTCTCATGATACCATCAAACGTAACTGCAATTATTTGTCTCTCCTTTTAAACTTTGAGCTCCTGTAGTAAATGCCTGGTATATGGCACAAATAATAATAGTCATCATGATCATTATGTTACCATTTATTAAGTACTTATTGTATACCAGGCATTGTGCTAGTGCATTGTCTGGAGTCTTCATAATGACCTCATGAGATAATTAGAGCTGTGACTTATCACTGTTTTGCACATCACACATCAAACTCAGAGTAGTTAAGTAACTTCTCCAGGGTCACACAGCCAGTGGGAGGTAGAGATAGTATTTGAATCCAGGTTTGCCAAGCTCCCTAAACCTTTCTTCTTTTCCAAGCAGCCTCACCAAGAATCCCTCATTTCTGCTAGGCACTGAGGTCTCTATGAAACAGTATCACTTCCCAACAAATCTTTCTTCTGAGCTTACTGACAGCACCAAGAGTGCACAGCATGATTATTTTCTTTGTCTCTGAGACAGCTGATAGCTTCTCCACCATACCTGCTTTGTTGACACCTCAAAATCTTTAATTACTCTAGGCTCATAAGCACCTCACAGGCTCCAGTTCTGGGAGCTCTCCTTAGGCTGGTGCTGAAAGAAGGAGCAGAGAAGGAGCACTTTCTAGCCATAGGGTCAGGGGAATTGAGCATGGATGGGAATGGAGGTGAGGGGTCAGGATGGAGTATGAATGATTTCACAGCTCCTCCTGATCCATTTTTATGGCACTACCACCAGAAATTGATATGTAGTTAATTTCAAGCAGACCAGTCATCTCCATATCAAACTACACACAGAAAAATAAGCAGAGCCCCCCAGTAGATTTTTGAATGGGCCCCCTTTTGTATTATTCATGTTTGAGGGGAGCACTGTGCCTACCTAGTGGGGTTTCTGCTGCTCTGATGCCTTCCAAGCAGCCTCATCTGAGAATTTCAAATTAAAACAATACATCGCATTTTTTTTTGGAACACATTTATTGGGGGGAGAGGGGGGTTGGCTCCATCACAGCTAAAGGGCCGCTGGAAGAACTGATTTCCAGCTCAGC
This sequence comes from Capra hircus, assembly GCF_001704415.2. Lineage (NCBI taxonomy): Eukaryota > Metazoa > Chordata > Mammalia > Artiodactyla > Bovidae > Capra > Capra hircus. The sequence continues at coordinate 2,761,414 of NW_017189517.1, forward strand.
CCCCCAGGGAACCAGCCTAGACTGCCGCAGAGAGGTCAGGGGGTGGATAGAGAGGGACAATTCAACAGTGGTGAGTCACTTTGCCACTTTTCAGGGGGGAAGCAGAAAGCAAGAAGCACGATTTAAATTGCCACTGTTATTATTGTGCCCTTTCAACTGGCACAAATGAGCCTGGTGTGCAGACGAGCAGCAGCTGTAACATCCATAAAGCTTCCCCGCCAGCTGGGCCTGGGTCAGCACCTCATCCTGGGTGGGCAAGAAAAGCATTGCCTAAACTACTACGTAGCCAGAAAGTGTTGTGTTTTGTTTTTGTTTTTAAGTGCAGTGGGGAAGGTGGTTCTAGAGAAATCAAAGACTAGCTGAAGCCCCTTGCTGAAGTCTGTCCAAGAAGTTCATGCAAACTTTGGTGTCTTCCAGCATCTGGTCTCAGGCAGGTGACTTTCCTGCTGCTGTGGGGGCCAGTCTGATACCTCCTCACCCTCCTCTGAATATAGCAAGTCCACTTCCACTTCCTCACTGCCATCCTGCGAGGCTTCTGCCTCCCACCCCTACACACAGACCACTCAACCACGGAACCGCCTATGTAAATTCTGTTGTCTGAGTCCCACCTGAATCCGTGAAGACTGTCTGATTCACTCCAGTCCAGTACTCTTACCTGCGAAATGGGGGACAAACTTCACCTTTGAAGAAGCCGAAAGCTCCAAGGCTCTAACTCCAAAGATGCACTTCTAGGCTGCATAACCCACATAAATGGTGGGTTAGGAGGGGCTACCCAGACCCTTGTCAACATTGCCACCACTGTGGGGTACACACACACACACACACACACACGCACACATGCACACACACTTCCCTTGGAGCTTAAAATCCCCACTATAAGTCTCTCTCTCTCTCTGGAGTTCATAACAGGAGGATTATACGGGGAATTGTAAAGGTGGAAAAAATGCTTTAACAACCTCCATTACTGCCAAACGTAAACAGAAATTTGCTTGTTTTCACCCTAAAAACAAGAACCCATATGGGCAAGGCACCAAAACGGGAATTTTATCAAAGAGAAAGATCTTGGTTTTCCCAAGAAAATGTGAGTAAAACCCTTAAAGATAAGGACCTTCAGACAGCTTTGAGTTTGTATCCCAGCTCCATCACTTACTTGCTGTGTGATCTTGGGAGGGTTACTTCATCTCTCTGAACCTCAGTTTTCTCATCTGTAGTTTGGAGATGTTAACACCTGCCTTAGACATGCTCAGATGACTGAAGGAGGTAAAATATGGAAAGTGTCAGCCAGATGTCTAACACATCTAGTAAATGTTCAAGAAAAGGATAATTCCCTCTCTTGCTTAAGTCGCCCCCCACCCACATAGCCCAAAGTGTCCTAACGGGTGTTCAGGGACTGAAGCTGACTGACTAAGCTGCCAATTTTCCTCATTACTGGTGTGTCTGACACTCTTGAAATAGCCCCTCTTCTTTTAGGGTGATGTTGTGATCAGCCTGATGCAGCCCGGAAGAATTGGCCCCTAAGTCCAATTCTCACTCTGCAGTTTCTCCTGGCAGTGTTAATGAGACCAAGGTTTCAGATGTAATATTCCATATAGGAAAGTTTCCAACTACCTGCTCAGCATCTGGACTTCCTCCCATCCCAGCTATGGACGGTGCTCCCCAGCCCTCACATCAGAGCCAGTCCTGACCCGTCAAATGTGTGCCATTGTACCCCAAAGAAAGACAGGGTGAATATTCCTTGGCTAAACTGCCCCCACGACTTCCGTTATGGTTTTTCTTTTGTTTTCTGAACTCTAACCTAGAAATTAGGAGAGGCTCCCAAGGCCACCCTTTTTCTAGCAGCCACCAACGTTGCAGGGTGTGGAGGGGGGGGAGTAGATGAAGGGAGAGATGATGTTTCTCTGAAATATACTTTGCAACACCTAAAATACTGTTCCAATTAGTTGTTATCTAACTGTTCGCAGTTAAAGTAAAACCTACCCTTTGGTAAAGTATAAGAGAAGACCCCAATCGGTGCCCTTTCCTCTCTGATGCTATTGCCTCCCTCTAGAGACAAAAACAAGTCACTACAAGCTGAAGCTGCATTTGGGCAGAGTCGGGGTGGAGGTAGGAGTGCAGGTTAAGAAGTTGAGGGGAGGGGGTGGATATAATCCCATGGAGGGATAAAGAGGCTATAGACTATTGCGATTTATGGCAGAAAAGCTCTGAGCGGCCAGGCTCCAGGTGCTCTCAGTCTCTGGAAGATGCCTTCAATTCCTCCCTCCTTACCTCTCGTATTCATCCTGCATGCTACCCCTCCCAGACCCTAGACTCCACCATGTGAGAGAATCTATTAGTGAGTCCCTCTGAGGATTTAGGAATTTAAGCTTTTCTCTCGTTCCTATCCCTGTCTGCTTCTGAGGAGGTCCTATAGCCCCCGCTTTGAAGAGGAAAGTGGGAGGGGTAACAGGGGTCAGCTACACCATACAGAGAATTGCTGGATTAGGGGTTCGAGAGAGGCCCTGGCCATTTAATAAGCATCACTGAGTGCAGGGACCTCCCAGTTACTGGGTAGCAGGTGCCTGTCCCGAGGAAGCTGTGTGGTTTTTCAAGAACTGTATCTGAGACATGACAGTAGCTGCCAAGGCTCATCAAACATGCCATCTACCTACTTCTGCTGATACATGTGAGAACAAATGATACTGCCAGAAGGAAACAGAAATCGTTTCCTAGTGACTCAGAGCCCCAGCAATAAGAACACAGGTGGTGTTTGCATTGCATCTTTCCAGTTGAAATGTGCACCTTTTCATAGAAAGGAATCTATAAGTAATCAAGCAGATCAAAGACCAGATTTTGGACTCTGGGCAAGGAAACATCATCATGTTATTGACCACCTAGTAAATGTCTGCTTCTGTACCAGCACAGTAATGGAAGCTTTGCAAATGTTATTTCTTTTGATCTCATGCAGGCTTTGAAATCAGACCAAAAGGGGTTGTGGTCCTTGCTCAGCTATTGTGTAGCAGTGAGCAAGTTACTAAACCTCTCTGAGTTTTTGTTTTACAGTGAAGATGATAATACCTCAAAGAGTTGTTACGAAAGTTAAATGGGATCATTTGTGTAAAATGACTAGTATCACAGCAAATATTTGGAGAAGGAATAAAACACATCTTTCGATACCTGAACCATAGAAGGCACTTAATAATGATATCGCCAATAACAGTAATACAACTACTATTAAATAGTTGTTAAAAATAATAACTATTATTTATAACTTGAAAATGTAGGCATTATTACATTATTTTAAGAGAGGTTAAGACACTTGCTCATTGCAAGACTGTGAAAGCAGGTCTGGAGTTCAAGCCCATTCCGCCTTTTCCCACCCAGTATTAGGGGACATTTCATGATCACTGGGAAGATCACATTTGGCTGACCTGATTTAGTCATTACATTTACTAGAATTTGAAGGAAAAATATCCCTTAAACTATGTATAGTGGGATTCTAGATAATTATAATTATTACATGGACTATTGTATGGACTATATTATACGGACTATTGTACGGACTATTTGCATTCAACTAGCATTTTAAGAATCTCTTTAGTCCAGGTTCGATGCATGATACAGGATGCTCAGGGCTGGTGCACTGGGATGACCCAGAGGGATGGTATGGGGAGGGAGGTGGGAGGGGGGTTCAGGATGGGGAACACGTGTATACCTGTGGCGGATTCATGTTGATGTATGGCAAAACCAATACAATATTGTAAAGGAAAAAAAATTAATAAAGAAGTTATGCTCCTCAAAAAAATAAAAGAATCTCTTTAAAATATAAGAGTAATTTAAGCACAAACTCGATAAAAATTTTGGGAAACAGAAAAAATAACTATTATCCTATCAACCTAATAGGGTCTCTTACTTGACCTTGTTGCTGAATTTTCTTCCAGTCTTTTAAAAAATGCATATTTGACAGATAAATCATACCATTTTCCATGTTGCTACATCTTTGTCATAAACAGCATTTTTATGGATGTAGACTAGTCTAACAAGTGGAGATGTCATATATTTTATTTAATCATTCCCCTACAGTTGGACATTTAGGCTGTTTTGGTTGAAAAGTTGAAAAAAGGAATGACGTTGCTTTCACTGTTGCCATCATCACCCTCAGGGACCTGATATCTTGCTCCATCAATGCCCAATATGCTTTCTGTCATTTGATATTTAAGCTTGATGAATGTCAGCTCTACTGCTGGAGCCTGAGATACACTTGCAAGAGTATCATTTTCTGCCAGTTTTCATCACACAGATGCTGCATTTTATACTATGATGGGTAAAGTGTGGCCTAACCTAGGAACCTAAGCTCTGGAGTGTCACATTTTTTTTTTCCTTTGGAGAAATGTCTTTTGAGGTGCAAACAAATGATTTTCAAAGGCACTTCAGGAAATCTTGCCATTGGTGGATGGGGGTGCTAGTCCAATGCCATGATCAGGGAAGCAGGGCGTCTCATCAAATTTGCCCCAGCTCTGGGAAGTAATCCTGTGCAATGCAACCCGGCCTGGTCTCAGTGCAATGATTGGGTCCCATCCCCAAGAAAAGATCAAATTTGTATGTAAAGTGGGCCCTAGGGTCCCTTTAGCTGTAGAGTTTTGGCTGCTTTACAGAAGTCCAATTGTCTGAGGCTAAATCCAATGCCAGGAGTGAACTGGGGACAGAATTTCAAGTGGGTCAATTGTGCTGTCCTTTTCCCTGGGAAAGAAGCCCTTTCTGGGTCCCCATTCTTTCCATACCTAATTGATGCTTCTCCCAGATGTCTTCATATGGTCATCGATTGCCCGTTGCCACCCTCAAACGATTGCTCTGACATACCAACAATGTCCCAAGCAAGAGGTGGTTAGGTGGGTAAAGGAACATTGAGAATGCTTCCCCTAGTCTTCCCAATCATCAGTCAGCTGCTCCCTCCCTCTGACTCGTGAGGATTTCTGGAAGGCATTTGAGAGGAGGCACCAAGGGCAGCTGGAGCCCTACAGAATATCAGTCGTTACCACAGAGTTACATTGAAGTGAATGAGTTCTTACCTGGTCAAAAAACTGTACCCCCAAACCAATTACTTATTTCAAAATGATGTTCTATGACTTAAGTGAGACCACATATGTAAAGGACTGAGGCTGGGGCCCAACATCTGGGCAGCTGCTCTGTACAAGTAATAGAACTGGTCTAGGCAATGGTATACCCCACTGGCATATGCAGGGGGACAGGTCTCACCAGATTGGAAATGCAGTAGCAAATATATGTCAAACAACTATAGAATACAGACTTTGAAAAGAACTTGAGTTTACTTTTTTCTTCAGGTGAAGAAAGTCCTTCCAATATAAATTAGTGATTTGTGTGAACTCTGTGGCGTGTACAAGGGATTTGTGTGTGGCATGTGCATGTGTGATGTGGTTATGTTGTGTGTGAAAAGTAGGTGATGCATGTGAAGTGTGTGTGCACTGGTGACATTGTAGGTGGGAATGTGTACATATGTGTGTGTTTATGGCTACGTGTCTGTGTACCATGAGTGCGAACCTGGTCTTCCAACAGAGGGAAAGTCAACCATCCAGGACTATATTTACAGGGACACAGCTGGAAATCCTCTTTGGGCCCGGTCATTGGGCATTCACAATTTGGAGCACATTCAAAAAAGAGCAGCTAGATGTGGGTAGGAGCCTTGTAGCCATGTCACGTGTTAAACAGATAAAGGAACTGGGGAGATTTGGCCTGGATGAAAACAGGGGTGAGTGGGGGTGGGGAACAGAGAGGGTTGGCACTGTCCTCTTGGAAGGATCATGAAGGTCAGCACCAGATCCAGAAAAAGAGATTTGGGTTCAGCTTAAGGAAAAACCTTCTAATTCTAATAGAAATGACTGTCTTTAGTTGGGAATGGGCTACTTGTGTGATACGGACCCTCTTCCCAATGGGGTTATTCATAAAGGAGACTTCATATCCTTGATCTCATTGGAGTCACAGCTTTCAGGCCAGGCAGGGGTGGAATGGTTCATTCCATCCCCTTTTCAAGGGTAGGGTGTTTGAGCTGAAAGGCTTTAAAAGGCATCTTATAAAACTCCTTTATAATTATTTTTGTCTTCTATATACCAGGATCACATAAACTAGAAAAAAAATATACAGAACAAAAAATGAAACTCTCTATGTGTATGCAGATCTTTCTTTCTTTCTCAGAGAACGTGTGGCCTGCCAGAGACTGCACTTGAGCTTGCTAAGCATGCTGCAGCCCCCTAGTAGTAGGCCAGAGTTCTGGGATGGTTCTCAGCCGGGTGCTCTGGCTGGCAAGGACTAAAAACAGTTTCTGCAGAATTAAACTGCCTAGGCCCCTCCTCTCCCTGCCTCCCCTCCCCTCCCTGTGAGGGGGCAGAGGAAAGAGGAGACAACCCCAGGTTTGGTCTATGGCTGGTGACCAATGACGCACTCTCACCAATATAGATTTTGGAGGTGGAGACTATGGAAAAACAGGTGGCAGTGGGGGCAGGTGGCAGCCTAGAGGGGGTGGGGCCTACCAAGGGAGAGTGAAGGACAGTGTGGGTGGGGGTCCTGGGAAATCTCAAACAGAAAATACAAGTCTCCTGAAACTTAAGGAGGAAGAAAATAAGTGAGTTTCCAAAATGTACTTTATAGAAGCAGTTCCCAGGAAAGGCCACCCACATAGCACACTGGCCCTGGGATCTTTTGTACACCTATGCCCTCAACTCCACAGGGACAAGGAAAACAGCACTGATCTCAAAGTATCCATGGGAAGACCCAGACTAAAGACCCCAGGCCTCTGCCATTGGGCAGTTTGGGGCAGTGGGCAGTTGACAGAGCCTCTGCAGAAACAGATAGGCTGCCAACTCCTTGTGTGACCTTGGGCAGGCCTTTGCCATCTCTGGCCTTCAGGGTCACCATCTCTTAAATAAAGGGGCTGAATTTGATGATCCTAAGGGGCCCCTTGTCGATATTCTGTAGTTGAGATTGGTACATGGGGGACAGGCTTCAAGGCAAAAGGATCCCCGCTCCCCCCCTCCATCTTCAGGGTTCCCAGGCCCGAGCTGCCGGGTCGGGGACATACATCCTGGGGCCTGTATGGCCCTTAGGTTTCCGGACTCTTGGTCCTAAGTGTCTGGCCCCGACGCTCTAGCTGTCCCCGAGGACGGCTGAGCCAGCGACTCCGCCCCCGCGCTCGACCCGCGTCCCGCCGAGCCATTAGCGCGATTGCTCGCTGTTCCCGGCAAAGCCGGTGATTTATGCGGGGCCTCGACGGGGCAGTCCTTGAGCCAGGAACAATTAGCTAAAAGCCCTCGGGAAGGGAGGCGAAGGGGCGGCGATCCAAGCCCCAGGGCGCCCGGCCGGGGCGGCAGCCGCCGGCAGCCCCGGGCCGAGGACCCCAGCCCCCCGACTCGGCGGGCCCCACTCACCACGGCGGGGGCGGGGCTCGAAGGCCGACGCGAAAAGGCAGTCCAGCATCCACGCCATGGCCCGCGCTCGGCGCCGCAGCCTCGCAGCCGGCGTCCGCGCCAGCCCCCGCGCCGGCGGCCCTAAGTAGCCCCCGGTGACCACGCCCTGAGCCGCACCCTGCACCCAGCGAAGAGTGTCTCAGTCACCGGACACCTCGGGCCTGTCACGAAAGGGGCAGGGCCTCAGGGGAGCCCCCCCTCCCGCCCGAGGAGAGGCGGCTGATCCCACAGCCCCTTCCCCCACGCGGAGGGAGGCCGAAATCCAGCTCCTGTCCGGGAAGCCCCGACTCTGAGGGCAGGACCCTGCCCCTATCCCGGGGAGCCCCGAGTCTGAGGGGAGACGCCATCTCAGCCCTGGTGAGCCCCGAAGCTGAGAGGGAAGGGAGGCCTCTGCCCCCAGAAGCCCCAATCGGGTGCGTAAAAGCGAGCCTGTCCCCCAGAAGCTGGTATTTGAGGGCGAGATAGTGCACCTGCCTCTGGGAGCTCAGATCTGAGGGTAAGATTGTATCCCAGCCAGAAAACCCCCACGTTTTAGCGGGCACATCATCGCCGGCTTCGGGAGGAGGCCCAGTCTAGGCGGGAAGTGGTGTCTGCCTTAGGAGCCCTGAACAGGAGGGGAAGGCCTGGCCTCCGCCCCTGGGGACCCCCTTGTCTTAGAGGAGGCATCACCTCAGCCGTGAATAACTCCGGATCTGATTTGTGATGTCACAGCTCTGTTCTCCAGGACCAAGAATGTAGGAGCCCCAAAGTTGAGAGTACTTTTACTGTTCCTGCGCTGTGAATCCCTCTGGCAAGTGGGGGATGCTTTCCTGTCTGGGATCGCTTGTTTTGAGGGGGTTGGTCCCCCCGAGACAAAAGAACATGGCATCAAGTGTGTATGAATATGGGGTGTCCATCAGTTGCCGCTAACTGACGGATTCCACTGCCTACACTTTTGCTCAGGGCACTGACATAGGAGGGGCACCAACATTTATTTTTAGAAAGAATTCGATATTTGATATTTCAATGGGGGGTGGTACTGTGTTAGATTTCATTGCACTTCTCTTATGGCTCTGGGTTTTAAAATTTTAAATGCATATGGGGGCACATACCATAATAGGTTCAGTGTTTGGGAGCCTCCGGTGCTAGTAAACCAGTCCTACCCCAAATCCTGGGGTAGAAGCAGCCACCAGGGATGGACCATTTGGGGCAAGAAGGGCATCTGAGAGAAATTTCCTTTTCTATACCTGTTCAGCCTTATATTAATCTCTCCCCCAATTCTCCATTGGCAGTTGTACAAACCTGACTCTGCCTTGTTTTTCTCTACTGGGAAAATGGGGCTCTGTCGATAAAACGCTAGTGAGGAGGTAGAAAGGAATATGAAAAATTCCCTTCCAACAGCTCGATTGCAGGCTTGAGGAGTGGAAGCTGCAATCAAAGGTCCTTTGGGGAGAGTAGTTATTACATTTGCTTTGCTAACCACTGATATTAGTATTAATGCAGCAAAAGGGGTGCATAAAATGGAAAAATCGCCTGTACTTCACCATGCAATTCTGAGTAAAACAGAGCTGTAGTCAGACTTTAAAGGGTTTCCACTCATTTCCCTTCCTTTCCGGGAAACATGGTACCTCTCTGCCTTTATACCAATTTCTAAATCATTTCCAATTTCTCTGTTTTCTAAAAGCAATCAGAGTCAACAAACATTCACCAGACCTGCTCTTTTACCAATTTCTGCTGTGCAAATACCCAGTCATCCAAGCCAAACAAGTCTGACATCTAGAAATGTCCAGTTTCAGGCGCTGGTTATTGAAATCTCTGCCTTACCTCTTCCCCTGAGCATATATACCACTAGCTTTTGTGATGGTCTCAATTGGTTTCTTTTTTTCCCTGCTGAATGAGATTTTGTGTGGGGGGAGGGGGTCCCATAAAGGCTGCCTGTCCAATCCAATCCAATGGCCTTCAGTAACTGAAGTTTCTCTCCTAAAATAGCTCTACCTGAAGTACAAACTCATGACCACTGTCCCTTGTGGTGATGTAGTAAAGGAACAAAGCTAAGCATGCTCACAGGCCTAGACTGGAAGCCCGATTGTGCTATGTACTGGCTCTGTAACTTTAGGAAGATATTTTACCTCTCTGAGGCTTAGTTTTCCTCATCTGTAAAATGGGGATATTAATAGTTGTGAAAAAGCTCTTGGCAAACCAAAGCCTACTCATTTGGAAAAAAAGAAAAGGGAAAATATGGAGTTCAGAATTCTCAAAAAATTTTGTTTAACAGTCAAGTTAGCAGTTTTCCCCAACTCTTTTTGCTTAGACCCATGTCCTCTGCCGCTTAATTACTTAGTGTTGTTTCCTTTGAAAATATTTACCCTTAACTAAATGTCACATAATAGGGGAATGCATTTATCCATCAATCCATCCATTCATTCAACAAATATTTATTAAATGTCCTTTGTGTGCAAGATATTGAACTGTGGATATAATGTTGATTAACTCAATGAATTATCATGCAATTATTTTTAAGTGTATAGTTTGGAAGCCTATATGATAATTTGAAAAAAATTTATGATTATTTTAAGTGAAAAATAATCAAAATGCAAAATGTATGCACACTATTATATAAACAGTACAAATAAATAATAAACTTATACATTAAAAAATGTTAACAGGAAACACATCAGAGTCTTAGTAGTGACTCTTATTTAAGCAATGCAATTATGGGCAATTTTAAACTGTTTTATTATTTCCATATTTTAGTATTTTCTAAATTTTCTTTAATAAATGTATATCATTTTCTGGAGTTAGAAAATACTACTTGTAGGGAAAAAAACTATAACTTTGTCTGTGGAGTAAAGAAAGAGGTTGGGGGAAAAAAAAAAAGAAAGAGGTTGGGTAAGGGAAAGACTGGGGCCTTTACGCTGGGGTTGTGCTCTTAGTACAGGGCTCTGGACCTGGCTGCGGGGACTCAGAAAAAGCTGAAACTTGGTCTGTGAGTAAAATACAGAACTCCCCTCCTGTGCAAGATCACAGAACCCGTATGGTATCTCCTTTCCAAGAGTGCAGAGGTTCATAAGACCCCAATTGAGCAGCCAAGAACCTGCTAGCTTGGACCTGCAACCCCTCACCCCAGGGTGTTCAAGGTGTATTGGGTATAATTGCCCTCATCCTGATAGTTTAAGGCTTAAAGCTTAACAACGTGCTGCCTCTTAAGGTTGTCTCAATTCCGATTAAAAACCAAGCACCCTGCTCCTAACTTAGGTCATTGTTTGCTGTGTAGGGAAAAAGCATATACTAGCTAAGAAGGCACAATGATGAAATCAAACTGGAGGCTCACTGACTATGAAAAGAAAGGTTTCCTATCTTTTTTCCTGAACTTCAAAAGTACTTGGCACCCAGGCAAACTGTTTGCTATTTAAACAAGATTCCAAGCATCAAAGGCCTGTAAACCTTGTCATGGATCAGCATTTTTTGAAGTATGGTCCATTGGACCAGCTGCATCAGAATCACTTGATGTGCTATAAATGAAGATTCCCCTGCTCCTCTCCAGATTTTCTTATTTACTCTAGATAAATACCCAGAGAATCTCTGGGCATGGGGACCAGGAAACAGCATTTGAGCTCACCTTGGGGGCTCCTGTACCCACAATAGTTAGAGAAACTCTAATACAGAGGAAAGATCACTCCCTTAAAACCTTCCACCACTGTCTCTTCCCATTGCACTCCAACTACAAGGAACCCTGGGACAGCCCTATGGAGAACTTGATCACTTTAACCTCACTCCACTTCCTTTGGGTATATGGGTAAATATGTAGCGTGAGAAATTGAACAAACCTCAAAACTTGACTCCTGATAGGGTCTAGTGGTACTCAAAATGAGCCTTCACTTGAATTGTCTAAGAATCCTTGTGTATGTTGATGTAGCATATTTTCAGTCAGGTTATCTCATTTGGACTCCCTGCTTGGGGTCCTTATGGGAGGCAAGAGGCGGTGGAGGCACCGTGGAAAGAATATGGCATTTAAAGCTAAAATATCAGGAGTGAGGCTGGGCATTTCGACTGACTGGCTGAATGGATGCTTCAAGTATGTCTGCTTCGCAATCTGAGCCCCAGGCTCCTCCTTTATGAAATGGGGATCCCCGTCCCCCTGCCCACTTTCCCAGCTGATCAGTATGAAGGTCTCTGCAATTTCAGAAGTGAGATAATAGAAGTAACTACCCCCAGATGCATAGAAGGAGGTGGGAGATTAGCAAGCCTGCCTCCCCATACCCGCTTTTGAGGAGTCCTATGAGAAGGTCCACATGGTGTGTATAGGGTCCTATGGGTCCTCTAAAGGGGGCTAGAAGCCTTAGGACCTCAGGATTTTGCCTCCCTGCTCTTCTATTTGGGAAGGGTTTATCTGAACTTATGGTGAACACATAGTAAAATCATGGGAGACCATTTGAGACCTCTCTGAGTCTCAGAAACGCATGGGTGTCCTCATTTTTTAAGTGGAGTTTTACAAGGAAAACTTGAAGTTCCTTTGCAGCTACTTAGCATTCCCAGGACACACTGCTTCTACAGCACTTTATTTTTTTTCCATAGCTCTATTACTTCCAAGCATTTTCATATCACCAAAGCCTGACAAGGTCCTGGCACCATCTTTGTGAGGCAGAAATGGGAGAAAATTATTCCCATTTTTTAAGTTAGAAAAGCTGAGGCAAAAGACAGTAAGTAACTAGCCCGCAGTCACCCGGCAGGGGAAAGATGAGCTGAGACCATCCCCGAGATCTCTCACTCCCCACCCATTCCTTTCTAGTACCCCTCCGCAGATCCCAGGAGCTGTCTGTCAGTGCGCTGACACCACTCAAGAAAATGCAAGTTTCATCCTGACACCAGGAAGACAGAGCTACGATTACGCTTCAGTCCCCAAGGAGGCAGAGAAATTGCTTTTAGTTGACAAGTGCATCTCCCACACACATACCCCTCTGGTTGAATGAAAAGATAAAATCAAGTTAAAAATCCCAAATGCTCACTTAATTTTGTAAAGCATTTTGCACTTTGAGCTAAAGGTAGGCAGGATGATAGAATTTTTAAGTCTAGAAGTCTCGACAGGGTGGGGCAGAATAGTAGGAATTAAGGGGGAGCACAGAAATAAAATGTCAGAAGAAAAAGTAGAGAGATGATCATTTAGTTTGTGCCATAATCAATAAGAGAAAATGGAGCTATCTGAAAAAAGAACTAGAAAGAACTGGGTGTATGTGTTTTTATGTCTTTGAAAAACTGCAAAATATGTGAGCCACTGAGATTTCCATTATAAATGAAAATTTTGTGGCTTTCAGTAATAAGAGTTTGGGGGCTGAGCAGCGGGACTATCAACTTCGTGTGTCACCAGGGAAGTTAATCTCTTGGTCTTTAGTAGCCCTGAAGGTCATTTCTGTAAATCTGCTGCTGCTAAGTCGCTTCAGTCATGGCCAACTCTGTGCGACCCCATAGATGGCAGCCCACCAGGCTCCTCTGTCCCTGGGATTCTCCAGGCAAGATCACTGGAGTGGGTTGCCATTTCCTTCTCCAGTGTATGAAAGTGAAAAGAGTCGTGCCCAACTCTTCGCGACCCCATGGACTGCAGCCTACCAGGCTCCTCCGTCCTATAGGATTGTCCAGGCAAGAGTACTGGAGTGGGGTGCCATCGCCTTCTCCTTTCTGTAAATCACTCACCCTTAAATGTTTAAGTGTGGCAGCTCCCCGTGTGTCCTGAATCTGTTTCCACATCTGAGCCTCATATAGCTTGGGAGATTGGCAGGACAGAGATTAGCACAATCCCCATTTTATAGATGAAGAAAGTGAACCCCAAGAAAGGGAAGTGACTTGCCCAAGGTCATTCTGCCTTTGGGACCACTGTGCCTCTTTCTCTTGTGTTTAGCTCCTTCTCACACCACCTATATGCAGACTTCAATCTGGTCTTTAGACCTCATATACTTCTTTTTAAAAAATATTTTATTTTTAATTGATTGCTTTACAATATTGGCTTGATTTCTGTCGTACATCAACATGAATTAATCATAGGGGTACATATGTGCCCTCCCTCTTGAATCTCCCTCCCACCTCCTGCCCATTCCCACCCCTCTAAGGTTATTACAGAGCCCAAGTTTGACTTCCCTAAGTCTAGACCTCATATACTTCTTAACTCCCTTTGGACTCTATGGAGACTGAAGATGTTCCCCTAACTGAGCATTGTAGGGCCCTTAAAAAGCTTTCCAGTAAAGGACACTCGTGTTCTTAGGCATTATGGGCTGAAGTATCTGCAAGTAAAGTGTCATAATGTCTATAATATAAGAGACGGGGGTAGGGAAGGAGAGAGAGAGAAGGGAGAGTATGCAAATGGAAAATTATTAATGAGGGTATGTACAAGTATTTGTGCCATTCTTTCAATGATATGGTATGTTAAAGAATTTGAACATATAAACTTGGAGGAAATCTATCCAACCCAGGTAGTCACCCTACCTGCTTATGCTAAAATCTAGGAGGTCAATGGCATATCCCCTTTCACAGGGAATCCTTCAGAATGGCCCAGCCCCAAGTCCAGACCTAGCTCAGCAGGAGGGACAAACTGGACCCATGACTGGTTTTGATGTCTTAGATGGAGCATGGGTGGTGGGAAGTGACTGCATGTATTGAGTTGGTGTTTGCTATAAGGGGTTTTGTGGCAGTGCAGCTAAATGGAAGTCCTAGAGAATCGGACCTTGATTTTTTTCCAGAAAAGAGTTTGCTGGTTTTTTAAATTTCAGGGTTCGCTTATCAGAGCTGGAAGTGTCATTAGAGATAATCCAGTCCAGCCTCTTCAAATGCCAGGGAGGACACTGAGATCCAGGGAGGGAGAGTGACTTACCCAACATCGCCCAGCGAATTAGTGGCTGAAATGGAATTAGAAGCCATGTGTCCAGCTTCCTTGTTCCCAGCTCGGTCCATGACATCGCACTGTCATCTCACCTTGGATTCGTGGGCTCTTAATAGGTCATCTGCCCATCCCAGGGATTGCCCTCTTCAGACCAGCATGGCACTTGGGGATTTGCAGTCAGCGACAGTCCCTGCTGCTGGAAGCAGAGCCAGGCGCCTGAAGATGGCACCTGTCACATCCCATTGGAATGAATGACCTCCCTCTGAAAGCAAGATGGGCCTGGCGGAATCTGGGAGTGGCACCTTGAGAGCAAGTGGGCCAGGCCTGTGTGGCTGGTGTGCCATGTACATTCATGGCAGAGGAGGTCATGGATCTGTCCTGAGAACTGCTGCTGGGGAGTCTTCCACCTCTTGCGGCCCCCAAGTGATTTATTATTTTGGGAGCAGCCACTCTAGTTCACTGGTTTAGCTTTCATTACTCCTGAGGGGGCGGGGTTGGGGGGGTGGTTGGCCTGCCGCTTCCCCTGCTTTGTCAGCTCACAGGATTGGTTCATCAGACAGCTTAGCTAGACCCTCGTGAGCCTGTCGGCATTAATGGCATCTGACTGTAAATCATGAGAAATCACATCAGTAGCAGCTGGTGGGAGTGGATGGAGGAAGCAGAAAGAGAGCACTGGATAAGGGAGAAGGGAAAACAGTAAAAGAGGAGGGAAGAAAAGGTGGAAGGAGAAGGGCAGAGGAAAATTCGATGAAGGAGTTCTCTTGAACACCAGCCGCTGACATTTTTGAGCCTGTAGCTTCTCTCCCTTTTAATCACCTTTGTTAATTGCCATTTGTCAACACAAGTAAGTCTTTCTCTGCTATAACTTAATCTTGGGGCAACTCAAGTCTTAAACAGGGACTCAAGGCTAAATCCAGAGGCCAGTCTTCCTTAGCTAGTGAGTTGTCTGTCCTTCTCTGCATTCCTACACCCCAGGCACTGTGGGGGCTGGTATGTGAACACCAGACCTGGCCTCAGAGCTAAAGATGCGAAAGTGTGAAAGTGAACATGTTAGTTGCTCAGTCATGTCCAATTCTTTGCTACTCCATGGACTGTAGCCTGCCAGGCTCCTCTGTCCATGGGATTCTCCAGGCAAGAATACTGGAGTGGGTTGCTGTTCCCTTCTCCAGGCGAGCTTCCTGATGCAAGGATTGAATCCGGGTCTCCCACATTGCAGGCAGGTTCTTTACCACCGTCTGAGCCATCAGTGGACAATTAGATTACTTCCATGTCTTGGCTTTGTGAATAGTGCTGCTGTGAACAGTGGGGTGCACGTATCTTTTCGAATTAGAGCTTTCATCTTTTTCAGATATGTGCCCAGGTTACCTATGGTTATCAAAGGGGAAGTGGGGAGGGATAAGTTGGGAGTATGGGATTAACAGATGCAAACTATATATATAAAATAAACAACAAGGATTTACTGTAGAGCATAGGGAACTATATCTTATAATAAACCATAATAGAAATGAAATGAAAAAATATATACATATGTGTATGTATGTGTATAGAAACATGAATCACTTTGCTGTACACTTGAAACTAACACAATGCTGTAAATCAACTATACTTTTAAAATAAAAGAAAGTCCCTCTTACCTTCGCTGTATCTACCATGTCTCAGAATTCTGCCTGCTTGATAGCCGTCTCATAATAACCTTCTTATTGACCTTCTTTTTCCCTGTGGGCTTCTTCCCATAACCCACAAAGATATTTAAATTCTCCTATGTGACAGCAAGCCTTCTTCCAGTTATCATCCCATCTTCATTTTCTCAGCCTTATTCCTTAGCACCTTCACAGAGCTGTGTGGACTTTCTCTCCTTACTTCTCACCACACCCATTCCTCAGTCCACAGCAAGATAAGTAACTGCTCCGTACACACACACACACACACACACACACACACACACACACACACACTTTACTGAAACTCCTCTCACCGAAGCTACCAATGACTTTTGGGAGGCCTAATCCAAAGGGATAGAAGAGTGTAGTCACTCAGTCGTTTCCGACTCTTTGTGACCCCATGGACTGTAGCCCACCAGGCTCCTCTATCCATGGAATGGGACACATATGTGTCCTAATTTTATTTGGCTTCTCTGTGGAATCCACATATACCATTCATATGTTAATGTGAACATAAACATGTTCACATTTATGTAGCATAAATTGTGAATCCCTCCACGTTTACTGAAACCCTGTCTTCCCTTGGCTCTGGGGACGCTGTGCTATAGTAGTGTCTTTATCCATGACTTTTCCTGGCTCTGCCTTCTCCCCTGGTACCCTAAATGGGAGCATCTGGTCCTGTCCTTAATGCTCTGTTCTTGTGTGGAGGGGCTCACCTTCTTTATTTGTCTGTTATCTCTGTATCACTTACAGGACCTGAAACAGTGTCCAGTGTATAGAAGGCACTTAATTAATGTTTACCTAATTGACTAACATTTGTTAATTGCATAGGTCTGGTACATAACAAATGTTCCGTAAAGCATGTTATTAGGGTCTTACAGTTTACAAACATTTGCTGTATACTTACCTGACTTCACCCTTATAATAACCTGGTGAGGTTAATTCTTTATTATTCCCATTTTTATAAAAGAAAGAGAGGGAATGGAACCAATATTTGTCCTCTGTCTATTCTGTGCCAAGTGCTTTATAAACATTTGAATTTAATCTTTACAACAGCTCGGTGACGTAGATGTTCTTAGCCACATTTTACAGATGGGAAAACTGAAGTTCAGATAGGTACCCAAGATCACAAAGAGTATATAATTTACCTCCTCTGCTCTTTCATTGTTCTGTGCATTTGATCATACCAAATTTAGTGAGCAATCCTGGGGAGGCATATAAAAGGTATCACAGAATGATATTATAATTATTGTTTACATCTAAGTTTTCTTTTGGAGTTTGCATTCCTATGAAATGTAATGTCAAGCATAAAAAGAACTGAAGAGGAAAATAAAAGCCTTGTATTTCCAAACACCCCTTGCCTTTCCCACTGCGTGTTATAATACTAGGAATTGATTATTGAGCGCTTCCCACGTGCCTGGCATTATGCTCAGTGCTCTACATGTGTGCTCCCATTTGATCCTCACCATCACCCTGTGTGGTCTGGGCTGCTATTACACCCCAATTTATACATAAAGTAATTGCCCCTCATAGGAGTTAAGTAACTTGTTCGGGGACCCCTAGTTCATTTTTGAGACAACTGAAATTTTAAGTCAGGTTGCTCTGACTCCAAAGTTAGTATTCTCTCAGTACTGCTAGGCTGTCTTTCTGAGAGGATAGGGAAACCAAGGCTCAGAGAGACTAAGTGACGTCAAGTCTCCTATCTTATATTTTTCCAGCTGCTTGCATCCCTTTGTTAAAGGGACTGCTTTGTACTGTCAATAATCTTTATACGTCTGTGGTCTGTCTCCTCAGCCACATTGTCAGCTCCGCCAAAACCTCTTTAGGTCCCCCCACAGAGGGTTCTTACGAAATACTTGTCAATTGATAAGCGGGGAGCTCTCCTCAGTTGAGAGAATTATTAATAAACCATCAGGCTTTGACAAAGCCCTTCTCATCACCAAAGGAGTTGAGCCCTTGGTGCTCAGGAGATGTATTGATTCCTCCCCTTCCCTCAGCTTGAAGTCCAGAGCCCACACTCTCCGCCTCCGCATGGCATCCATTCTCCAGGGAGCCTCAGTAGCATCAGAATCATTTCGATGAAGGCTGAATTATGCGTGTGACTCTGGGAGGAGGAGGTCTGAGACAAGGAGAAGAATGAGGGCCGTTTCTCATCATTTGAGATGATATGTCAACCTCTAGCAGCCACACTCCACAGAACAAACCCTAAAGATTGATTGTTACTGTTATTATTGGGAGTATTAATAATCTTTCCTACATTTGTGCAGTGAACTTCCATTTATACAGAAAGGTCCTGCACAAGATCTCATTAGTTTTAAATGTGTAGTGGCCTTCCACAAAGCCTTTATGGCTTCAGTATTCCTCAAAGAAACAAGTCCTCCATCCAGCTTTGGAGGACGGGACCTCCCCAGGGAAGCTGACAGCTGAGACCCCAAGAAGGGGAGCATTAGCCAGTTGGAACTGATCCTGGGGAGCAACACACTACTGGGACGTGTTTAGTGGTGATCCGCAGCCTCCTTCCTCTTCTCTGCCTGTTTCCCGAGCCAGCCAGTCCTTCCAGCCCAAGCAGAATCCTCAGCTCCTCCCACCATCAGAATTCATCCTTCTAGGTCCCATCCCCCATCAGTGGCCTCAGGGACAACTCTGCAGAAGCTGGCTCATCAATTATCTCTTCCCCACCCCCCAGACCAGTTTTCCCGTGCCTTTGTGTGAGTTCACTTGGTGCCCTGCAAAGAGACAGGCAGTAGTAGCAATCACAGCTAACACTCCAGGAGCTTTTACTATGAGCCAGGCACTATATTAAGCACTTTACATGCATAATCTCTCTCCATCTTCATAACAGTACTATGTGGAAGGTTTATTAGGATCCCCATTTTTATAGAAGAGAAAACTGAAGTGCCAAGTAAGTAAGAGGTCAGCCCCTAGGTCACACAGCTAGTCAATGCAGAGCCAGGATTCACACCCAGGCCTGTCTGACAGTATTCTGTCTCTCAGTGTAGGCTTCCATTTCCCAGATAGATGAGATCCACAGATCAGGAGGTCATCTTACATTCAGAGGAAAGAATCTCAGAAAGTCAGAAAAATAGAGTTTCCTTTCCATTTCTGCCAGTAACGAGCTAGATGACTCTGGGTGAGTCACATAAAAGCCCCTGCTTCTAAATTCGTAAGCAGGGTCCACAGTGTGTCAGATTCCAAAGTGATAAGCTAGGGAAGGTTAATCGCCTCCAAATTTATAAAGTTTAAAAGCACCATGCAAATCAAAGTGTTCCGTATGATAATCCTTAACATTATTATTCCAGCCTATTCATGTACCAATGAACTTGGGATAGAGTCCTGGCTCTGCCCCTGGATTCTGGTGCCATTTAAGTGCCAAGACAAATGGTCTCAGGGAGTCGGGGGTGATCCATTATCTGGATATGGATTATTTCTCAGGAGTAAATCGTTAGCCCTGTCGGGCGGCTGATGAATTTTCTCATCGCACCTGGGGGCTCATCGCTCTGCATGGGATGTGCAGGGAATGCCAGCAGCAGCTGGAGTCTCAGTGTGACTCTGCAGATGGGTCCTGGGTGGGCAACGGGCTTAGGTTCCAAGGAGCAGCAACAGCTCCACCCACCGTGAGTAAGAAGATGGATAATGAACCCCACCTACCCACGGCCCTGCTCAGAACAGGAAAAGATAACTTATTCTCTCTCTTGATGCTTAAAGCATGTTTGGAGAAGACAGAGCCCAAAAGAGACTGACAGATTCATACACAGGAACCTATTGATAGAAGAATGGGCAGCAGGGAGGGAGGTTCAGGATGGGGGCGGGGGGGACACGTGTATACCTGTGCTGGTTCACATTGATGTATGGCAGAAACCATCACAGTATTGTAATTATCTTCCAATTAAATAAATAAATTCTTTCAAAACTAAAAAAATTCAAGTGACAAAAAAAAAGAAATGAAAGATGGAGATAAAAAGAGGGAGAGGAAGAGAAAATGAAAACAGATTTAAAAACAAAATAAAAAGACACAGGGAATAAGAGGAATAGAGTAAAATGAGAAATTCAGAAAGAGGAGCTAAGAGGAACGGGAGAAAGAAAGAAAAACAGTAAGAAAGCATCTCCCCCAAAGAGAAAAAAGATAAACAGAAAATGAAATGAAAGTGTTTTCTAAGGAAAATATATGGAAAAAGCTAAATCTAGTAAGAAACAGGAGGAAGGAGAAATAAAGTAGGAAAAATGAGAAAAGGATATAAAGAAATAGACAGGTAGAACAAGAAGAGATAGAGTGAAAGAAAAGGAGGATGGGAGAAGGAGGATGGGAGGGGAAAAACAGATGAAGGAAGGAGAGAAACACAGACGAGATTGAGGCCTTAAAATGCACAGGAAATATTTTTTGTTTTTGTATTTCCTATTTGCATCTTTTCGCTTTTGCTTTGTGGCACATGCGATTTTAATGTGATGACTCAGAACATCAGAGTCACCAGGTTTCCCTCCTAGCTCCGAAAGCTCTCTTCCACTTCTACCATTAGTCATTCTTGAGGGGTAACGCATTGAAAGCAGAACCAGAAAGGTAGGGACAATTAATCTACCAAAATAAAAGTCACAGATACGGAGTGCTGAACACACAGAAGAGCACGTGCATATACAAATACACACACGTCTGCAAAATCGGGCAAACGCATTGACACATTCTGAGGCAAGCAGCTGCACAGGTGCTCAAAGACTTGAGACGTAGGCAGGGACAGACCCGAGCAGACAGGTGGCAGCAGAGTCAACCTGAGCACAAGGATGGGCACCAGCAGAAACCGACCAGGAGCTAGGTACACTCGTGTGAAAGGTGACGCAGAGGCACAGAAAAAGAGGGACATAGAACCAGACAGGTGCAGAAGCAGACACCAGGCAGGGCGGGAGGAGGAAGGGCTGCTTTAGCGCTGACCTTCCTCCCCTCTCTTTGCCTTCATAAGTGTCCTAATAAAAGGCATTTATTCCCTGTATCTTCCCCCACCTCAGGATTTTCCTCTGGGCATTGTGACTATGGGTAGCAGTGTGTTTTATTTAAATAAACTCACTCCCGCTAATGAATCTGTTCTGTTAGTTACTGTGCCATCCTTCCCAAGGAGCAGATGTCCCTAACTGTATCTAAAAGGCCCCTTCATATATGATATTAACGGGGAGGGAGGTGGGAGGGGGGTTCAGGATGGGGAACACGTGTATACCTGTGGCGGATTCATGTTGATGTATGGCAAAACCAATACAGTATTGTAATTAGCTTCCAATTAAAATAAATAAATTTATATTTTAAAAAAAGTCCCCTTCAGGCATGAGTTTAAATAGTGGAATATCAGGACCTGTGGCTAAGACAAATTCGGAGTCTGTCTTGAATCTTACTTCAAAACTAGGACTTCCCCCCCCCCCCCGCCCCCACACCAGTTTTCCCTGATCCTTTTTGACCTCATTGGATTTCCTTTTCTCCTCTGCAGTTTGAAGCAAATGAGAGGGGAAGGTCAAGCAACAAGAACTAATACCTGCACTTCCACTTGAGTGAGAGGAACACCATAAAATTTCATGGGATAAAAAGTGTTTCCCACAAAAGAAAAGTTTGAAAATCTCAGGATTACACAGGGCCAGATGAGTTCTAAGGGTCCCTCCAGCTCTGACATTCTAGGATTCTATGACTAAGAGCTAATTCGTTCAAATCTAAACCCACAGTAATTGGACAAAACTTGATTGAATTTTCTGAGCAAATATGGCGTCACTGTCTGCCCCAATAAATATTTAGCCATGGCCCCAGTTTATTGATTTTGTGCAGTATCAATATTTCTTGGCGCAGTTTCCGACACTGACTAGTATACCTGTAATGATAGGAAACATGCAAGCTCAAGATGCCCTCCCAGGAAAACCATAGATGGTTGTTGGCGTGTTCATCTGACTCACGCTGACACACAGACTGCACCACCTCCTCTGGACAGTCCTGGGCACGTAGAGGGCTGTGACAACTGCCTTTGAACGGGGCATAATGCTTGAGTTGGTAGATTAACTTGGTTTAGAAGCTCTGAGATAGTGTAGCCAACTGATTACAGAAAGAACCTAAGTGAATGGGGCTTCTTTCTGCTGCTTGGGCTCAATGATGGAAAATATCCCTTGGCACCTGTCTCACCCTTCAATTGTTCATTCATTCTACGATTACTGCTTTCTCTGTGCTGAGCTCTGTGCTACAGCTAGGGATGTAGATGTGAACAAGATACAATCAACTTTCTCTCAAATATCTTATTTATGAAGCAGAATTATGGTACAATCAGAAAGGGCCAGTATATTTGCTAAAGCCAAGCAATATTGCTGCTGCTGCTAAGTCGCTTCAGTCGTGTCCGACTCCATGCGACCCCATAGACAGCAACCAGCATCAACAAACTTTGGCTATGGATAAATATTTATGAGAAGAAATAATTTGGTAACACTATTACACTATATGCATGCTTTTAATTATTCCCAATGGCAAAACTGGTGAATGAGACCTTTTTTTGTATGCCGTATTCAAGATGCATAGAACTCTTGTAATTAGTTCAGGTAAAATAATCTAATTGTTTTCTAAGTACGATTCTAAAAACTACAAGTTAACTTAATACTTCTTATTTATCTTTTAGTTACACATTTTTGCTGACAGAGCTTCATTTGTTGGTGATGGTTTGAGATCATTGTGTGTGTGTGTGTGTGTGTGTGTGTTTTGAGAATTAAGGCATTTACTGGCAGAGAAAGGACGATTCATTCCTCTCTTTGATGCTGCCATGACATTAACCCTGTCATTTCTAGAGATAGCTTTGTGTAAGTTTATTTTCCCAGTCATTCATTCATTTTGCTTATTTGGTATTTCACTCATTCACCAACTGTACACCAAAACCGTGTCTGAAGTATGTACTGGGTCAGGTGTAGGGATACTGGAAAGATTTAGACATTGCCCTTGCCCTTGAGGGCTTCCCTGGTGGCTCAGTGGTAAAGAATCCATCTACCAATGCAGGAAACTCAGGTTCAATCCCTGGGTCGAGAAGATAGATCTTCAGAAGGAGGAAATGGCAATCCACTCCGGTATTCTTGCCCTCTCCATGGACAGAGGAGCCTGGTGGGGTACGGTCCATGGAGTTGCAAAAGTTGGACACAACTGAGTGACTGAACACGTACTTGCTCTTGAGGGACATACACTCCAAGAGGGGAACTAACACATAACTTGGGGACTTTATCAGGAATGCTGTAGCAGAGGTGTGCACAAAGGGAAGCTGTAAAGAATAAGGACTAAGAGATTAGGGTGGCTGGAGAACTTTGTGATACAAGATGACCCACTGGTGGGGGTAGGTCTGAAGGTCAGCCCCATTCATCATGACTACATGGAGCCATCCCCATTCCCCAAGTTGTTTTTTAATCAGTATGTGTTTGTATGAGCAACAGAGCTACACATCAAGCAGATCAGTCTGTGGCTGGGGTTAACTCAGTAACCTGCATCAGTTTAGCTATTTCAATTTAAGATGAAATATAGCCACTCCTTAACACACACACACATACACACACATACACACACAGAGTGAAGGAGTTGATCAGAAACAGGTTCTATCCCCTAACTCCAGCTTCTTGAAATCAGACTTTCCTGGCCCACTCTGTACCCCTTTCTAGCAGAATTCTTCTCTCACGAAGTAGGGAGGGAATGTGTTTGAGCCATACTCAAACCATGGGTACCATGGTGGCTTTCAGATTATTCACATTCCAAAAGAGCTTTAATGATTTCCAAGATAATTGGCTGTAGAAATAAGTCCTTCTAAAAATCCAGCAATAGAATATTCGTGATGCCACAGGATGATTCAGAACATTTGGCCTTAATTACTTTGATTGTCCGCCAGGATTTAATATATGAATATTATATTGAGATCTTCAATTTAATTTCTTGTGTAAATGGATTGTGGCAGAATCCTGTAGTCCTGGAACTGCCACATAATTCAGCGTGGGAGACACTATCTTAACT
This sequence comes from Capra hircus, assembly GCF_001704415.2. Lineage (NCBI taxonomy): Eukaryota > Metazoa > Chordata > Mammalia > Artiodactyla > Bovidae > Capra > Capra hircus. The sequence continues at coordinate 2,785,366 of NW_017189517.1, forward strand.
CATCTCATTACTCAAGCCATTTGTTGTCTTTCAGGAGATGGGAAAGTAGCAGAGGTGATGTGATCTCTCAACCTGGATCCAGACAGACATGAGCCAAAGTCTCTACTGATTACGTTGTTACACAGACACAGACAACACTTATTTTCAAAAGAAAAAAAGAACCCACTCTTGTCAACATATGGCTGTGGGTCCTGGTGTTTCTTAGCATACTGAGGTAGAAAAGGTATGCAAAATGCCTGGGTTCTAGTTCTAGCTTGGCCACAAAAATGCTGTATGACCTTGGACAAGTCCCATAATTGCTCACCATGGGAACTCAATTTCTCTGGGCATTCAGTTCCTCACCATTAAAGAGAGAACCACATGATCACTAAGGGCTTTCGAAAGTGAAGATTTTCTGACCTATGACAAATCTGACATATGTGACAAATTTGACATGGCAAATCTGATGGCCTTGGTTGGCATCATGGGTGAGATAAGGTGGTTTCTATTCATCCTGTGAATGATAAGCAGCCCCCCAAGAATGAGCAATGTCGGAAGGAGGGAAGAAAGAGACAGGGGAGATCAGTGGGAAAGAAGGTGATGGTTAAAAGGGAAGTGAAGGTGAAGGAAACAGCCTTGGGTGAGCTGTAAGCTAAGTCACTTCAGTCGTATCTGACTCTGCGACCCCATAGATGGCAGCCCACTAGGTTCCCCCGTCCCTGGGATTCTCCAGGCAAGAACACTGGAGTGGGTTGCCATTCCCTTCTCCAAGCTTTAAGACCTTAGCAAAATGGGGGTCGTTTGGGTCCCAGGGGGCTGATAGAAATTAGAGGGAAAGAGTGAGACTCAAAAAGTATTAAGTGAGAATCCATGGTACTGGAGAATTTATTTGCCACATATGAAAGATGAAGTGCTTGCATCTAAAATGCATTTAACAATCCCTAGAAATGAATAAAAAAGGACAATCTAGCAGGAAAAAAATGGAAAGAATACTTAAAAAGGCACTGTGCAAAAAAGTGTATCTGAAAGACCAATCAATAAACATATGGACAAGTGCTCAATCTTATTAGTCACCAGAGAAAATGCAAATTAAACCTCAGTGAGATACCACTGCACGCCCACCAGAATGATTACAATTTCAAAAGCTGACAATACTAAGTGTTGATAATTTGGAGCAATGGAAGAGTGTAAATTGGCATAACACTTTGGAAAACTGTTGAGCAACATCTACCAATGTGGAGCATGTGCAGTCCCTATGACTCAGTGATTCTGCAAATAACAGAAACGCATGCTCACATGCACCAACAGTCAAACAAAAATATTCCCAAAAATAGTAGACCTAATAGCTCCAAACAGGGAAAGGTCCATATTCCCATTACAGTAGAAAGGACAGATTGTGGCATAGTCACAAGTGGAATAGTAGAGAGCAATGAGAAGGAAAAAAATAAGCTTCACGAACATGTTGAATGAAAAGAAGCCATACACAAAAGAGTACCTACTGAACAACTGTGTAAACAGCAATAACTGATAGAACCATCGGGTTTAGGGATGCGTGCTCAGGAGACAAGTATAAATGAAAGCACAGAAATCATTTACGTAAGTGTCAGAAGAGTAACTTTTAGGAGGTGGGAAAGAAGTTGTGATTAGGGAAAGGGGCACAGGGGTGCTGATAATCTTCTATTTTTTGATGGAGCGTGAGTTAACACAGGTGTTTCATTGACTAAGCTGTGCATTTATGACCTATGCCTTTTTCTTTATGTGGGGCATATTTCACACACACAAGGAAAAGCTTTAAAAATACAGATATAGGAGAAATCCAAAGACAAATGTTTTTCTCACACTAACATCACCACAAGTTCTGTCCATCCTCTCAGGATCCTGCTTCTGGCTAACAGGATTCTAGACTTTAGACAAAGAGAAGGCCAAGATTGTGCCCCATTCCTCTGTGTGTGTGCCACAATTCTCCATCTTTAAGGCCAGACTGACCCACCTTTGTACCTAAACAGCTTTCTGATAATTGACAAAGTCAAATAGTCAAATTTGTCAGCCAAAACCAATAGTCAAAGATACTATCCTGGCTACTGTCTAGGCCCCTTTTCATCCCTCACATTCTCAAACTGTTCTACTTCCATTTCAGTTTTTCTCCCGAGTCTTTACTTTGTCTTCTATTTCAGCCTTGTTCATGCCTTTGGACCTATGACTGAGTGACCCAACTGGGTTTCCTTAGCTTCAACCTCAGCAAGCCTTCCCTCTCCAAAGCCTCCTTTGTTCCCACCCAGCTTAGGTAGGGTATCCACCCCCAACTTGCCCCCAGAGCTTACCGGGCTAAAGTGCCTCACTGAAAACCTCCAAGGCCAGATGTTTCAAAATGCAGAGTTTGTGAGATTTTTACCAAGGTCAGTTCAGTTCAGTTCAGTCGCTCAGTCGTGTCCGACTCTTTGCGACCCCATGAATCGCAGCACGCCAGGCCTCCCTGTCCATCACCACCTCCCGGAGTTCACTCAGACTCACGTCCATTGAGTCATGATTACCGAGGTACTCCTCTGCATTTGCCTATATTACATAATACCTCTAGCAAGTCGTGACATAGCTCCCGAGAATCAAATACATTAATATTTCTGTCATGAACTACATGAATATTCATACTGAGACAAATAAAGACTATCAATATCTTAACATGACTTAAAATCAGTTTTAGCATCAAGCTTGTGAGGAATTTTTTTTTTCAGAACTTTGTGAATTTGGAAGTGCAAATGAGGATTGATGGTCTGTAGTAGGAATGACTTAGTGACTGAACCACCACCATCCACGGAGTAATTTTTAGGGCTTCCCTCATAGCTCAGTTGGTAAAGCATCTGCCTGCAATGCAGGAGACCCGGGTTTGATTCCTGGTCGGGAAGATCCCCTGGAGGAGGAAATGGTAACCCCCTCCAGTATCCTTGCCTGGAGAATCCCATGGACAGAGGAGCCTGGTGGGCTACAGCCCATGGGGTCACAAGAGTCAGACACGACTTAGCGACTAAACCACCAGTAGGAACCCAGTGCTGTTTTGGTGGATGGATGATACAATATGTTTACATATGTTTAGCCTCCCAAATAAGTGACAAATGTGCATTTAACAAGAGTCTTCACAGCTTTCTTTAGACAAGAGTAGCCAACTGTGGGAACATTTTGAATCTGTTGCTAGCAAGAGGTGCACTATTAGAAAAATCTACCACAAATGTCTGCTACCACATCATGGAGGGCCTGCCGGGGGTCAGGTGACTAACCCAGGCCAATGAGTGGCCACTCCTGTTAATAAATCAAGCAGCCTTTTCCCTAACAATGGTACTTTGGGTGAGGTAGGCCTAACTAGAAGGAAAAGATGGGCAAGGCAAGTACCTGGGGCTGTTCTGTTGAGTCCAGTGTGAAAGGAATGGATGGGCTGCATTCATCTTCAGGTTATCCTCCTTAAATAGTATTGCTCTCAGTCATGTTTTGCAAAGGTATGGAGGCAGTGAGTTTGAAATCGCCCTCCCCAGGAAGTACTTGGAATACAGTGAGTTTAAATTGCAAGTTAAGTGTAGAGCTAGATGTTTTTAGTTCCAGTCACCTGGGGGCAGAGATGCTACGTCCTATTGAACTGAGATGCTCCAGAGGCAATGCAGAGAGTTAGCAAGGGGCTCGAGCAGCAGTCAAAGCTAAACCTTCAGGCTCCACCAACCAGAAGACTCCAAGGAATCATGGGACAATTCAACAGGTTGAAACTATGCAAATTCTTCCAGGACCAATGCCTAGAGGGGAAACCCAAGGGAAGGGAAATCAAGTAGAAGTTAGAAGGCTCAGTCTCGGAGCTCCAGGCACTAGGTTGTTTGCTCCTAGAAAGTGGAGACTAGGAGTTACTCACTTGCTCTCACAGCCATGCCCCAGGCTTTTCAACCTTAAAACAAGGAAATGGGACTTAAATGATCTCTAAGCTGTCTTCCTGCTCTAGTTTTTAGCACCCATGCCTCTATGATTTTCTTTATCAAATGTTTATTGTTTCTCATAAAATTAATGCACACTCCTTATTGAAATTTTGAGATAAATATATGGGAGTTTACACTCATCTCTCCTTCTACATCTTGCCCACTTGAACATATGTGCTTTTTGCTTGCTTGTTTTATTTTCCATCTCTCTATAAAATTGTGATCATAGAGTTTTGTACTTTGAGTTATACACAAGTATATCATGAGCATTTTCATATCATTAGAAAGCTATGATTCCAGTCTAATTTGAATGTCTACCAGACATTGTAGAGCACACTAAAAAGTTCAGCATGTGTACCTTGCCCTTATGGACCTTATAATCTGGTTGAGAAGTTGAGACTAATGTACATGATACCAATAGTGAAAAACTAAAGATGGAATATCGTTAAGTGTCATTTCTTGGGACAGGCTGGAAGGATAGTAAGGACCCAAAAGAAGGAGAGATTGATGTGGGCAACACTAGTGAGGGAAGGTTCAGAGAGAAGGCAAGCCTTCAGTTTCCCTTTAAAGGATAAGTAAAGGAGAATGAAGAAAGCAGAGGCATCAATGAAACAGCAGCAATCAGGGGAAGCTGGACGGACACTCAAAATCGCTTTATGCTTTTTTGTTGATGGTGATGATTCAGAGCTACCCATGGCCAGGATTTCAGGACTGTCCAGGGGCTCATCTTACATATGAACAAATAAACCCATGTCTCCAACTTAAAGGGAACTTGGAGAATAAACGTATGAAAAATGAAGCACTCATATTAATGTGGCAGTGGCTTAGGCTCAGACCTTTTCCAGTTTAGTAATGACTTGCTTCTTTGCTATCTCAAACAGTAATGTTTCAGGCATCATGGTACTAGTGGCTAGAGTCCCCAATTGAACAGCTTCCTATGTACATAGCTGATTAGGTGATTCCAGAGCCCTAAGAGCCAGTTCACTGCTGTGGGCTGATAACCACAAGAAGAGAAAAATGAGAGAATGCTTATGGCAAGCCTCCTTCATCCACTGAAACACATAAAAATTCATTGAGAAAGTTAAATAAGCCTCATCTGTGGTCTAAAGAGCTCCCCAGTGGGACTGGGAATTTCTCAGGGGCAGCAAGCCTGTGCTTTGAAGAACACTAGAAAGGCATGGTTACATGAAATACCACAGTTCTAGAATCATTTGTGCTACATCAGAAAGTGCCCTTGCCTCTGGTCAGGAGACTTGCCACTAGTTCGCTGTGTAACTTTGACCAAATTCCATTACCTGTCAGAGTTTACTTCAGTTTTCTTCTTCTTCTGTAAAATGGGAAATATTCCAAGGTTCCCTTTTGGGCACAAAAATTCTATGAACGTATGATTTCTTTAGATTATCACAGCCTTTCATAGTTCAGGAATCCCCTATGACAGTGCAGATAACCCTGAGAAAAGGCTACTTCTTACCCTTGTGTTGCCGGTCACCACCACACCTGGGAATCGAAGTCCTTTGGGGAATGGGACCAGGAGAGCGAGCAGGCCCAGCCCAACGGGAGAGGCACAGAAAGGAGAAACGGGTGGGCCCCCGAGATGTCACCAGTTAAGCAGAGGGGAGGATCTTGCTACCTCCTCCTCTAGCTGCCTCTTCCTTCAGTGCCCAGCAGCAGGCTGTGCTGGACTGCATGCCTGCATAGGTGCCTGCCCACCACAGGATGCCCTGGCTGCCAGCATGCTGTTCCAAGCCAATGGGAGAGCCCTGAGGTAAAGTACCTTGGGGCCAATCATAGGTGGAAGTATCTCTTTAATGGCCAGAGAGACTGCATCTTTGGCTCCTTTTCATTGGTTCAGGCCAACTGAAGCCTCCCTGGACTCTCAGCCAATACTGAGCCGTCAGCCAACAGGAGTGTGCTCGGCTGCTGGCTCCTATTTTCCTCTGAGGCTGATGGGTAGCCCTCCCTCAGGGGCTGCCCTCTATCCCCATTGTCATTCCCGATTGAGAACTTTTGCCCTGAAGCACAGAAGGCTTGAGCAGAGGGACCTAATCAAGGCATGCTGGGGGCCAGGAGCCATGCCCAGGCCCACATCCCCTGCAGGTGAGTGCAGGTGAGCCGGCAAAGGGAAAGAACAAGCAAGTAGAACTGGTGGGAGTGGGCACCGTAGGACTGAAATGAAGGGCAAATCCTGACGGTGAAACTCTTATTCCTTCCTTCCCACAAGCCATGATTATCCAAGTGGTTCATCCAAAACCCTATGGTGCCTTCTCTATTCTTTGCCTGTAGCTCAAACCACAGCCGGGGAAGAGATCCTCTCAAGAGACCAAGAGAAGTTTGCTGGAGAAAGAGCGCTGGCTCCCAATAAGAACCTGTATTTCTTGCCTTTGGATTCTCACAAAGCCCAGAGATAGACTTAGTGGCTTTGGATTCCAAGGATACATGGATCCCATGGTCTTTGCTTCTTACATCTCAGACTGCAGTCTGACCAATTCCTTATGTCCTGCAAGGAAGGCTAAGATTGTAAGTTCAACCCTCAGTAGATTGGCTAACTTTTGTTTCACTCCCTGACCACTGACATTATTATTAGTGCCACCCAAGGCCAAACCCCAAAGCTGAGAAGCCACTTAAACAATGAGTAGAGAGGAGGCATAGAGTGTATAAGGGGTTCAGTGCAAAGCCCTCTCTATTTCTGGAGATATTCAGTCATTCATCAGATACTTGTTGAGTGCCTTTTTATGTGGCAAGCACTCTACTAGATGTTAAGGGGACAAAGAGGAATAAGACACATGAGCTTTTGGTGAAGACCACCCTGGCAGGGCCAAGGGAAGTATATTTTGAGCATTGGTGATAGATTGCTTTATGTTCTTTAGTGATTGGTCTGATATTGTAGTTGGCTTTGAAATGCTCCAGAACTGGCCCTTAGTATTAAATAAAGCCAATCAGAAATGTTTATCTTCAATGCCTTTAAGGTACTCCCCTAGTAAAACTTTTTCTTTCAGAAGAGAATTTACTACTAAATTGCTGTAAGACCTTGGGAAAGTCAGTTCTCCAGTCCTTCCTCAAAATAAGGAATTGGGATAGGGACTTTCCAAATCTGAAAGACCATCCAGGAGTCTGCAGCAGCAGTCATTTACTCCTTAGTATAAATCTAAGTGTCTGTGCTTCTTTTTCCTGGCCTTAGCTACATTTTAAGCTAATTTTAAAGCTCCTCCCCAATTGTGGAATGAAAGGCTTTGTCAATGGGCGAATAAATTTCAGGGATCTACCTACAAGAGGAGGAAGTATTTGAGGAAAGGCAATGAGAAGGAAAGAAGATATATTTTCCCAGTATTCTAATATCTTCTTGCCTTAGGCTTAGGACATTCTGTTGAGGCTAATCCCAAATCATAGTTACTGATTTAAAAAAAGAATCATTAAAAAATAAAGCCCTCTTTGGGGTTTATACAGTGCTTTAACACCAAGGAGCTCTTGTAACCATGAGCACAAAGGGCTTCGAGAAAAGCTCTGAGTACATATCCCACAGGCTCAGGATTCAGGGATCACAAGAGATCTTTGACCACTAGATCAAAGTGGAAACAGGCAGCAGGAATTTCAGTTTCTCTGAAATTTCTGTTTCAGGTTCCTCTGGAGTCCAGATCTCACTCCCACTGACCACGAATATTTTAAATGACACAAGGTCAGGAAAAGGGACAGCGATTCAGAAATGCACATCACTCCTTAAGTATATTTAATGGTAAAAGACAAATAATCGATGCAGCCCCATGTCGGAACATGGCAGCTAGAAGAGGCAAAGCAAAGCTTTTGCATTTAACTTCTAACCAAAATAAGAAGCCAAAGGGAGGAGGGAGAGGGGGTGGGATCAATGAATGCAATCAATGGTCTATATTAATGTTTCTTATACGGTAGTGCTGATTTGCAGCTCTCCAGGTGCCAAATGGCATCTGGGAAACATTACTCCATCCCCCAATTGACGTAATAATTAGATTGCATAAATGGCTCCTCTGTGCTCACTGCCAGCACAAGAGACAAATGTTATTGGCAAGCCAATGAATCTTTCCCCCGTTAAAATTTCAACCTGCGTCAGCAATTATGCCGTGGAGATCGAAAGCCAACCAAATGAGTGAAAAGTGGCAAAGATGAATTTCAGGAGTGGATTATACTGCCCTGCTTCCCATCAGGGTATGCTTGGAACCTGAGCAGGCACATGAATAGATTCACAACTAGACATACCACCAGGGGCCAAAAGAGGGAAAGAAGGCTAGTGACATCTTCCGCAATATTTTGCTTTTCTCTGTTCCAACCAATTATCTGCTTCATACTTAGATAAACCAAGGAGCTGAGAAAAGTATGACAGAGAAGAGTTATTTGGTATTAGCCTTTGTGGCTGGTTGAATGATGCCCCCCCCGCCCCCACCGAATACCTATGTTCTAATTCCCAGAATCTTTGAATATTACATTAAACAGGACTCTGCAGGTGTGATTAATTTAAGGATCTTGAGATAGAGAAATCATCTTGGATTATCTGGCTGGTCCCTGAATTTAATTGCAAGTGTCTTTATAAAAGTGAGTCAGAGGGATATTATAGATGAAAGAAGAGGAGAGGCAACATGGTCAGGGATGCACAGATTAGAGTGATGTGGCTACAACCCAATGAATGCTGGTAACTACCATAAACTGGAAGCGGCAAAGAACATAATCTCTCCTAGAGCTTATGGTGGGAGTGTGGCCCTGCCAACATTTTGATCTTGGCCCAGTGAGACTAACATCAGACATCTGGTCTCTAGATAGTGAGCTAATAAATTTCTGTTATGTTGAGTTACAAAGATTGTGGTCATTTTGTTATAGCAGTCATAGGAAACTAATACTATCCTCCATTACTAAGCTCAGGTCACAGGTAGAATGATACAGCATCTTCCTGCTGTAGTAGTAAGAGCATCAAAATCCTCCTCTACCCAAAATATGCCCTCCATCTACCACAATGCAATCACTAGCAACCCAAAATTCACATGTACGTACCAACATTTCTACTTTTGGAATAAGTCTTTCTTGCTGCTACGTTGCAAACAGTACATATAAGCCCTTGTTTTCCATTAGTACTTTTGCATGAATTTATATATCCAATTACCTCCAGCCACCAGGCAGGCCTTGGGGGGACAGGGAGGGACAGTGAGCAGGTAGGGGAATACAGTAAATATGTCTAAATTGAAACCACAATTGGAATCAAATCAAATCTGTTTTAGTAATAACACTAAGTAGGGCCTTTAGGAAAACAAGTCATGGCAGAACTAACTTAATTTACTCTTCTGATAAGGTTAGAAGGCTTGTGGATCAGGAGAATGCTGTAGACAGGATGCATCTGGATTTTAACAAGACTTTTGACTTAGGCTCTCATAAACCCTTTGGAGATCAAGTGAAGAAACACAGGCAGCAGGTGAGACTCCACGACTAGCAGGAGACTGTTGACAGCAGGTCACTGTCTTCAGTGCCAGGTCACAGGTTTCTGCATTAGTCCCAGTCAAGTCACCATTGCTATCCATGCCTCACACAAAGATCAAGACTGCATACCTTCTGAGAGTGAGGATGCTGGGAGGCCCAAGGGTCCAGCCGACAGACTGGATGTGAGAAGCAGGACACAAAACAGTATCAGTAGCCTGGAACATTGGCTGACCCCCATGAAATGCAAGGTCCTGCACTAAAAGTCCAAAATTCACATATACAAAGAGAGGTTTATATACAGAGCAGCCATCAGGGTGCAAAAGGCAGAGGGGGTCAGCAGACAGACAGCTCAATGAGTCAGAATGATGGTGATGCTGGAAAAAAAAAAAAAGAGAGAAAAAGCTAATGGAGCCAGAGTTGTGTCTCCAGAAACAGGAGAGAGCCCTGCTCTCACTGGAATATTCCTCATTGTCCAGGCCATACCGGGGTTCAGTCTGACTCCTTTCCAACCTTTAATCCCAAAGGTAACCTGTTAACAGAATAGTTAAGTGTCCTTCCACACTTATTTGCCTATAAAAATTTTAATTTTTAAATGATTATGTGACATTATTTATTATGTAAATTATATGCATGAGTAAAAACATGTTATACATATTGTTCCTGACCTTGCTTTTTATTTCACAATATGTCATGGGTGCCTTACCATGTGAATGATTATAACAGCTGATAATTATTGGGCATTTTCCATGTGCCAAGTAAATTCTGCAAACATTTCATGTTTTACTTTATTTTAAACTCACAGGAACCCCATAAGATGGGTACTATTTTTACTATCCCCACTTTAGAGAAAAGAATTCAATTTAGAGCACTTTCTCAAGATTACATAATAGTTAAATGACATAGGTTGGGTTTGAATTCAGGCCTCTGTAATTCCAGAGCTTGTGCTCTTAACAGCTGCACCATGCTGCCTCTCGGTACTTTGAGCTGAAGTGAAGTGAAAGTTGCTCAGTCGTGTCCAACTCTTTGTGACCCTATGAACTATAGCCCGCCAGGCTTCTCCATCCATGGAATTCACCAGACAAGAATGCTGGAGTGGGTTACCATTTCCTTCTCCGGGGGATCTTCCCAACCCAGGGATAGAACCTGGGTCTCCTGCACTGCAGGCAGATTTTTTGCAGTCTGAGCCATCAGGGAAGCCCAGTACTTTGAGGGCTACCTCATTAAAAAAAAAAAAAAAACAGCATAAGAGTTTATTGTATCTGTAGCATTGTTTACTTAATCTTATTTTAGTGGACAAAAGATTGTTTCCTTAATGAAGAACTTCTTAGAGCTTTTAATATGCTAATGTGCACTATGACCTTCCCAAGAGGGGAACACAGTGGGCACTGTGTCCCAAACTTCCTTAATCATGTCATTCATTTTTTTCACAAAGCATTGCAAGGACTGGGGTTTGGGGGACAAATTTTGGTGCATCCAAGTGCATCTGCATTGCCTTGGATGCTTTTCAAATGTAGATTCCCAGGTTCAGCTAAAGTGCTTATTATATATGTAGTTCACGGACCACACATTGAGCAATGCTGCTGTGTGCTATAGGATTAATCTTTGGTGTGGAACATAAATATGAATGGCTACATAACTGCAGTTTTAGATAGACCAAGTGTATGAGTAGATGGAGGAGAGAAGAACACTTTCCCCTTTCCATCAGGCTATCTAGTCATCTAAACGTTATCCACTCCAATGCCAGAAAACCACAGCTCAATGAAGCATTAATCTAAGATTCTTAGTGATCTGTGTTCCCCAGGAACTAATCCACAAATGCCCACACATCGTTTCATTCCCCCTCAATGAAGAACTGTGCCACCACTGAAAGCAGAAGCCAACAATGGGTGAATATTTGTGGGGAGTTCATTCCATATAGATCTGAACTCAGTACTGGGACCTCTCCCTTCAAGTTTATGTCATCTACAGAAACATTAAGAACAAACATCTACAGACCAAGATTAACCCAATATAGAAAAAAGCAAATATGAGAGAATAAAAGTTTCATTTTTTAAAACTGTGGCCTTGGAAAAGTACAAGATGACCTATTCATACTCTCAAGTTATATTCAATAGTATCAAATCCCATTCACCTTTAAGCAGATTATTGCTTAAGGGTCACCTGAGCTTGGACTGGAGATAGGAGGGGGAGGAGTTGAGAGAGAGGACTTCACCGCACTCCAGTACTCTTGCTTGGAAAATCCCATGGATGGAGGAGCCTGGTGGGCTGCAGTCCATGGGATTGTGAAGTCGGACACAACTGAGCAACTTCACTTTCACTTTTCACTCTCATGCACTGGAGAAGGAAATGGCAACCCACTCCAGTGTTCTTGCCTGGAGAATCCCAGGGACAGAAGAGCCTGGTAGGCTGCCATCTCTGGGGTCGCACAGAGTCGGACACGACTGAAGCGACTTAGCAGTAGCATGGGAGGGGGAGTGTTTAGCAGGGATGTTCCTGGAAAGATTAATGTCTAGTGAGTGGACAGGGGACTTACTAGAGAAGGGTCAAGAGTAGCTTATTATTGGTTTAGCCCCAAGCCCTGTACTTGACACCCTCTCCACATGTCACACATGCTGAGATTTTCAAAATACCCTTGTCTTTAGAATCTCTAGGCTTCCTTACTTCAGCTGTAAGCACTGATGGGATATTTTACAGGTTTGGAAGAGTTAACAGTAAAAAACAGAACTACACAGATCACAGTGTAGTACAAAGTATACTGATATACACAATTTTACATTTAGCAGAATCTCAAGCATGTCAAATTGCATTAAAAAGCTGTAAGGATGTATGGATCCAATATTCACAGTAATTTCTGAGAGTTTGGATTATAAGGGATTTATGTTTTCTTTACACTTGGTAGAGTCTTTCTCCTCAAACGTTCTACAATGAACCATTGTCTTTATGCAGAGGAGAAAAGGTGAATATTGTATAAAAATAGGGCATCACACTACAGTTCAAGTTTCAGCTCTGACCCTTGTACAAGTTTTTTCACTCTCTCAGGTTTCTACAACTTTCCCAAGGCTCAAAAGTTGAGTGAAGATTATCTATTGAGAGAAAAGGTTAAGAGAGGAGAGGAAAGGTTAAGACTGAGGTGCTGCTTTGGTTGAAGTTCTCTTGAGAAGCAGAAGTACTCTTCTCCAGCTTCAGAGGTAGTAGCTGTGAGAATGCTTTTAAGCTGTCAAAGGATAGGATGCAAGTGACAAGAGTTTATTGAAGTGGGGATGGGCAAGATAGGGGCATGGGATTAGGAAATACGAACTACTATGTATAAGATAGATAATCGACAAGGATATATTGTACAGCACAGGAACATACAGTCATTTTTTAACTCTTTAAAAATTTATTTTTAATTGACATATAATTGGTAGATCATTGCTTTACAACATTGTGTTGGTTTCTTCCATACAACAATGTGAATCAGTCATAATTATACACATATCCCCTCCCTCTTAAGCCTCCTTCCCTTCCCCTCATCCGACCCCTCCAGGGCATCACAGAGTGCCAGACTGGGTTCCCTGTGTGATGTAGCAACTTCCCACCATCTATCTATTTTACACACGTATAGCCAATATTTTGTGGTAACTAAATGGAGTATTTAAAAAACTTTAAATGGAATATTTCAATGGAGTATAATCTATAAAAATATTGGATGACTATCCTGTACATCTGAAACTAATACCATATTACAAATCAATTATACTTCAATAAATACAATAAGGGAGAGCATATGGTTAAATCATAATCAATATGAACCCATCTCTGATATACTTATGAACATTCAATGACAAATGGTGTTTGCTATTATTTTTATTTCAAATAATTAAACAAAGTAGCCATTGCTTTAAAAAAAAAAACTCATTGCTATTAGTGACCCCTGATCACCCCTCAGACACATACACACACAAGCACATGCAACACGCCTTCCCCAACTCCCTGAAAATAAACACTTTGACTCAATTTTCTCTTCCATTTCCCTGCAGTATTGCCCTGATGATCTCATTACCAACTCCAGGCAGACTTGTTACTAGCCAATCTAGTTACCTTGGACTCACCACCATATCTGAGCTCATCCCCCTATAGATTGTTCTGTCATTAACAAGTGTCATCTACATAACTCAAAGTCATGCCCCAAAGCTTTGCAGCAGCCAGCATAGTGATTAAAAAGCAGCCTGGTCCAACCAGGACAGGATCCAGATCTCCTTATTTCAAACCAGATTAATTGCCTCATTAATGACAGTGCCTCACCTGACTCAAGTCTATTTTTGCAAAAAAAAAAAAAAAAAAAAAAAAAAGAATACTGCATAAACTGTATACTCCATATCTTTCTGGGGGCTCCCAGCAGCACTGGAGAGGGACACTTCCATTTACAAAGCAGAGAGGGCAAGTGACCTGTCCTAGATTCACAGAGAATAGGTAACAGGCAATATCAGAATTCAAACCCAAACCATATCCAGGCCAGACTCTTTCCCCTACATCATGGCATTAGTTCACAGTTGGATGGGGAAAAAGAAACACACAGAAAATACATTTGTAGACACCTGACCAATGAGAAATTTGGCACGATATATAGCAAAACAAGACCCATGACTTGTAATATGACCTGATTTATAATCTAGGGGCCAGAAATGAGAAAATTCTCTCAGATCAGCAGTGAGCTCTCCCACAAGTCATTTATTCACTCATTCATTCTATGAAATATATTGAAAGCCTTGTACATACCAGCCACTGTGCTTGGTGCTAGTGGATAAAACACAAAGAAAAACAGGACATGGTGGATGCACTCAAGGAATGCACCATAGTCTACAGAGAGAAAGTGGAAACAGACAAGGATAACTCTAAATGCATAGCAAAGTAGGATTCATGCCATAAGGGAACAAAAATCTCTGCTAGCCTAGAAAGAGCACTCAGATTCTCTTTGGGGGATCAGGAATGACTTCATGGGGTATAAGCTTGACTTACAAAGGTTGAGTAGAATTTGAAGAAATGGTAAATGACTGGGAATAAGGCGCTGCTGGGGAAAGAGAATGGCGCAGCAGTAAGAAATCAGATGTTCAGTTCAGCTCAGTTGCTCAGTCATGTCCGACTCTTTGCAACCCCATGGACTGCAGCATCCCAGGCTTCCCTGTCCATCACCAACTCCTGGAGTTTACTCAAATTCATGTCCATCAAGCCGGTGATGCCATCCAACCATCTCATGCTCTGTCATCCCCATCTCCTCCAGCCCTCAATCTTTCACAGCATCAGGGTCTTTTCTAATGAGTCAGTTCTTCACAACATGTAGCCAAAATATTGGAGTTTCATATTCAACATCAGTCCTTCCTGTGAATATTCAGGACTTATTTCCTTTAGGATGGACTGGTTGGATCTCCTTGCAGTCCAAGGGACTCTCAAGAGTATCCTCCAACACCACAGTTCAAAAGCATCAATTCTTCGGTGCTCAGCTTTCTTGTTCAACTCTCACATCCATACATGACTACTGTTCAACCCCCACATCCATACATAACTACTGGAAAAACCGTAGCCTTGACTAGACGGACCTTTGTTGGCAAAGTAATGTGGCTGCTTTTTAATGTGTTGTCTAGGTTGGTCATAACTTTTCCTCCAAGGAGCAAGCCTCTTTTAATTTCATGGCTGCCGTCACGATCTGCAGTGATTTTGGAGCCCAAAAATAGAAAATCTGCCACTATTTCCCCATCTATTTGCCATGAAGTGATGGGACCAGATGCCATGGTCTTAGTTTTCTGAATGTTGAGCTTTAAGCCAACTTTTTCACTCTCCTCTTTCACTTTCATCAAGAGTCTCTTTAGTTCTTCTTCACTTTCTGCCATAAGGGTGGTGTCATCTGCATATCTGAGGTTATTGATATTTCTCCTGGCAATCTTGATTCCAGCTTGTGCTGCCTCCAGCCCAGCATTTCTCATGATGTACTCTGCATATAATTTAAATAAACAGGGTGACAGTATACAGCCTTGACGTACTCCTTTTCCTATTTGGAACCAGTCTGTTGTTCCATGTCCAGTTCTAACTGTTGCTTCCTGACCTGCATACAGGTTTCTCAAGAGACAGGTCAGGTGGTCTGGTATTCCCATCTCTTTCAGAATTTTCCAGTTTATTGTGATTCACACAGTCAAAGGCTTTGGCATAGTCAATAAAGCAGAAATAGATGTTTTTCTGGAACTCTCTTGCTCTTTCAATAATCCAGTGGATATTGGCAATTTGATGTTCCTTTGCCTTTTCTAAGTCCAGCTTGAACATCTAGAAGTTCACAGTTCATGTATGGCTGAAGCCTGGCTTGGAGAATTTTGAGCATTACTTTACTAGCATGTGAGATGAGTGCAATTGTGAGGTAGTTTGAGCATTCTTTGGCATTTGCCTTTCTTTGGGATTGGAATGAAAACTGACCTTTTCCAGTCCTGTGGCCACTGCTGAGTTTTCCAAATTGACATATTGAGTGCAGCACTTTCACAGCATCATCTTTCAGGATTTGAAATAGCTCAACTGGAATTCCATCACCTCCACTAGCTTTGTTCGTAGTGATGCTTTCTAAGGCCCACTTGACTTCACATTCCAGGACANATGCTAATATTCTACTTTGTTGATAAATAAAGGCACATTTTAAATAAAGCATTATTTTATATCTACTAGCTTAGTAAAATGTTTAAAAATTGATCTTTACTCAGTGTTGGAAAGAAGTGAAACCAAGAATCCCCACAAGGCTTTCAGCAAATGTCTCAGTAGAAATCTATAGGACAGGAGAGTGGGACGATATATGCAAAGTGCTAAAAGAAAAACTGCTAACCAAGAATACCTTACACAGAAAAATTGTCCTTTAGAAATGAAGTTGAGATAAAGACTTTCCCAAATAAAACAGAAACTGAGGGAGTTCCTCACTTCTAGACCTGCCTTACAAGAAATGCTAAAGAGTTGTGCAAGCTGAAATGAAAGGATGATAATTATTAACATGAGGCATATTAAAATATACAACATACTGCACTGGTAAGTATGTAGTCAAATTCATAATACTCTAATACTGTAATATGGCAGTGGTGGTATGTTAACCACTTAACACTAGTATAAAGGTTAATGGGCAAAGCATTACAAGTAACTATAGCTAAAATAATTAATTGAAAAATATACAATATAAAAAGGTATAATTGTGACATAACAAAATAAAAAGGTGGGAGTAAAAGGAGAGACTAAAAGGTAAATTTTGGTATGTTATCAGCTTAATATAATATAATACTATACCTGTAAGATATTTTTATGTAAGCCTCATGATAAATACAAAGCAAATACCTACAGTAAACATACAAAAGATGAAGATAAGTTAGGTAAAGTAAACCATTATGGAAAATCAACACAAAGGAAGATAGCAAGAGAGGAAGGGGCAAAAGATAAATGCAAAACAGCCAGAAAACAGTAAGCTGGCATTAGTAAGTCCTTATCTATCAATGATTACTTTAAATGTAAATGTATTAAATTCTCCAATCAAAGGTCATAGTGTCTGGGTAGAGGAAAACAAACATACCAAAAACCCAACAAGACTCAGCTACATGCTGCCTACAAGAAAGTCACTTAAGCTTTAAGTCCAGACATAGGCTCAAAATGAAGGAATGGAAAAAGATATTACATGCCAATGGAAGCCATAAGAGAGCAGGGGTCAACCCCAGGTCTACTGCATTGCAGGCTGATTCTTTACCATATGAGCCATCAGGGAAGCCCCCAGCCATACTTATGTCAGACAAAATAAACTAACTCACAAGCTGTAACAAGGGACTAAGAAGGCCACTATATGATGTAAAAGTGTCAATTCATCAAAAGGATATAAAAATTATGAGTAATATGCACATAACCTCAGAGCACCTAAATATATTAAGCAAATACTAACAGATATGAAGGGAGAAATAAAAACAATACAGTAATAATAGGAGATTTCAATGACCACCTTCTACAGTGGACAGATCTTCCAGACAGAAAATCAATAAGGAATATCAAACTTCAGCCAAACTCTAGTCCAAATGGGACTAACAGACATGTACAGAAAATTCCATATAAGATCAGCAGAACATAAATCCTGTACTCAAGCATAGATGGAACACTCTTCAGGATAAATAATCTGTCACAACACAAAATAAGTTGTAGGAAATTTAGAAAGTTGAAATCATACCAAGTGTGTTTTTCAAACATGATATGAAACAAGAACCAATAGTAGGAGGAAAACTGGAAAATTCACAAATATATGAATATTAAACAACACACTCCTGAATATCCAGTGGATCAAAGGAAAAATCAAAAGGGAAGTATGAAAAAATCTTCAGTTCTGTTCAGTCGCTCAGTCGTGTCCGACTCTTTGCGACCCCATGAATCGCAGCACGCCAGGCCTCCCTGTCCATCACCATCTCCCAGAGTTCACTCAGACTCACGTCCATCGAGTCAGTGATGCCATCCAGCCATCGCATCCTCGGTCGTCCCCTTCTCCTCCTGCCCCCAATCCCTCCCAGCATCAGAGTCCTTTCCAATGAGTCAACTCTTCGCATGAGGTGGACAAAGTACTGGAGGACGTTCACCCTTGCCATCTCTTGTTTGACCACTCTTAAAGCAAATGAAAATGAAAATATAATGTATCAACATGCTGAAAAAATAGTACTAAGTAGGAAGTTTATGGCAATAAACCCCTGCATTAAGAAAAAAGAAGAATCTCAAATAAACAGCCTGACTTTATACCTCAGGAACTTTTTCTTCTTTTTACAAATAAGAACAGACTAAGCACAGAGTTAGCATAAGAAAGGAAACAGCAAAGATCAGAGCAGAAATAAATGAAATAGAGACCAGAAAGGCAATAGAAAAAGATTTTTGAAATCCTGTCATTTGACAACATGGGTAGACCTTCATCATATTATGTGAAATGAAATAAGTCAAATGGAGAAAGATAAATATTGTATGATCTCACTTATATATGATGTCAGTTCAAAAAAGCTGAGCTCATAGAAACATAGAGGAGAGTGGTGGTTGCCTGGGACTGGGGATTGGGGGAAATGGGGAGATGTTGGTCAAAGGGCGCAAACTTCCTGTTATAAGATGAATGTGTTCTAGAGATCTAATATACAGCATGGTCAATACAGTTAATATTAGAAGGGCTCTAGTTGTGGCTCAACTGGTAAAGAATATGCTTGTAATGCAGGAGACCTGGGTTTGATCCCTTGGTGGGGAAGATCCCCTGGAAAATGGAATGGCTACCTACTCTAATATTCTTGCCTGAAGAATAACATGGACAGAGGAGCCTGGTGGGCTACATTCCATGGGGTCACAAAGAATCTGACACAACTGAGCGACTAACACTTTCACTTTCACTTCATGATATATTAGAAAGTTGCTAAGAGAGTAAACCTGAAATGTTTTCACCCCAGACATACACACACACAAAAGGTAATTTCAGGCAGACTTTGTTTTGTTTGACTTCACTTTATTGCATGTCACAGACAACTGTTTTCCTGTTTTGTTTTGTTTTAAATAAAATGAGAGTTTATGATAACCCTGCATCAAGCAAGTCTATCAGCACCATTTTCCAACAGCGCTTGTTCACTTCATGTCTGTATGGTCACAATTTGGTAATGCTAGCAATAATTTAAATTTTTTCATTATTATATTTGTTAGGGTGATGTGATTTTTATGTTACTATTGGAAAAAGATTACAACTCGCTGAAGGTTCAGATGATGGTTAGCATTTTTTTAGCCATAAGGATTTTTAAATTAGGGTCTGTACAGTGTTTTTTTTTAGACATAATTCTATTGCACACTAAATAGACTATAATATAATGTAAACACAGCTTTTATATGTATAGAGAAACTAAAAAAATTGTGAAACTTGCTTTTTTATGTTATTTACTTTATTATGGCAGTCTGGAATTGAAGCCACAATATACCCTAGCTATACAGGCAGGTGACGTAACGGGTGTGTTAATTAACTCTTTTGTGGTAACTGTTTAGCATTATATACATGTATCAAATAGTCTTATTGTACACCTAAAGAAAGCTAAAGTGTTAGTCACTCAGTCATGTCTGACTCTTTGCAACCCTATGGACTGTATAGCCTACCAGGCTCCTCTGCCATGAAATTCTCCAGGCAAGATTACTGGAGTGGGTTGCCATGCTCTTCTGTAGGGGATATCCCTGACAAAGGGATCAAATGCAGGTCTCCTGCATTACAGGCAGATTCTTTACGGACTGAGTCATCAGGGAAGGTCATTGTACACCTTAAACTTATATAATGTTGTATGCCAATCATATGTAATAAAATTGGAAAAAAGAAAGATTCAGTGAAGCTGGTATAGTTTTAGTGGTGGTAGTATAAATTGATGTAACTCCTTTGGAAAGTAAGTTAACGATATTAATTAATAGAATATGCATACCCTTTGACCCAGTAATTATATTAATAGAAATGTAATCGAAGTAAATAATCAAAAAACAAACAAAAAAGAAATGCTGTAAATCCAACTGTGTAAATTACTACATCATATTTTCCTCATAATAGGAAAAAAATGTATCTAATCAAGTTGTCTAACAAGAGGAAAATGGGTAAGCAAATTATAGTATATCTATACTGAATATTATATAGTTATTAAATATGGTGATTAATAACATTTTGCACAAGGCTCATAATCTAGATGATTTTAAATGTGAACTTAGTGACATTTTAATGGTATTTAATAGCTTCCACATTCAGAGCATGAAAATTATCTTCTCTTCCCTACCCTCATTTTAACCATCCCTAAGCCCTGGTAGCTCAGCTGGTAAAGAATCCGCCTGCAATATAGGAGACCCCAGTTTTGATTCCTGGGTCAGGAAGATGCCCTGGAGAAGGGATAGGCTACCCACTCTAGTATTCTTGGGCTTCCCTGGTGGCTCAGACTGTAAATAATCCACCTGCAATGCAGGAAACCCGGGTTTGATCCCAGGATTGGGAAGATCCCCTGAGGGAAGCATGGCAACCCACCTCAGTATTCTTGCCTGGAGAATCCTTATGGAAAGAGGAGCCTGGCGGGCTTCAGTTCATGGGGTCGTGAAGAGTTGGACAAGACGGAACAACTAAGCACAGCAAGTACAACACAAGCAACAGTTATCTCCCTCTGTTCCTTATAATGGCTAACAACACTGCCATTCATTCAGGCCCCTATCCTAGAAACCTGAGAATTATTTTTAATTCCTCTGTCCTCATCATCCTCACTGTCAAAGCAGTCATCTACATTTCCTGATATGCATATTTTTTCCTTATGTCTACTTTGTATCAGGCCTTCATTGTCTTAAAAATAAATAAATAAATAAAATGGACTCTTACTTTGTTTGGGTTCCCAGTCTAGATTTTCTTTTTTCAGATCTTGAAAACACCTACTGTCAATCATCATCTCAAAGTATAAATCTGATTATACCATTCCCTGATTCAAAATCTTTCAATGACTTCTCATCCCCTATAAAAAGTTTTCTTAGTACAGTATTCTAATTTTCATACAATTTGACCTGAATGTAGGAGCATACTGGAGATGGCTCATAACAGCTTGCTGGAGCCCATTCTGACCATCCTTTTCCAGTTCTACCCTTTTATTAATTAAAATAATTTTCTTCTGAGTGTTCCCAGACACCCTCCCCAACTACCAAGCTGAAATATATCTTTCCCCTTGTCTTCCCAGAGAATAGTCCTTGTCCCTCTCATAAAAACTGGTATAATTGTTGGTCTTATTTGATGCTTAATTGTGTATGTTGCTGCTTCCTTAACAATTGTGTGAATATTTGTACAGCCTAGACAGTTTCATATTCATTCTGCTTTCCTCACCAGAACCCAACAGAATACATTGTACTATGGAAAGTGAATGATAATAATAATCATAATAATAATTGAAATGTAATGGACTGAAAAAAGCATGACTCATGATCTTATCTTGGAGCAGACACTTGAAGATCTTTTAAATGACAAAGGGAAGAAAAATACAACAGTTGAAAACAAAATAAATATTCCCTTTTTAGACTGTATCCTTATCATTTTCTCCAAACTCCATGATACAATATGATATTAAATATTTTTAGTGAACTTGCTAAAGAATTCTTTATATCACAAAATATTTTTCATAACAAATTGACAGTTATCCAGGCTCAAACAGTTATGCCGCCATTCCACTTTAGTTATTGTTGAAATCTGCATTATATTTAGACAATTTAGAGTTACCATTATTCATTTTTCTACTCATTGTCTTAGTCAGTTGGTCAATTAGCATACCTCTCTTTTATTGCAGTGACAGTTTCAGAAGTACAGAAACGTGATTTATAAATGGGTTTCCAATACATTGCCCTTTGGATTCAACTGCTTTATCCACTTGGGAGTATAAAGTCTGCAGTTTGTAATGGAAATTATTTTAATTACATTTATCTTATTGCAAAATCAATGGGTTCTCATTAACTAAAAAGCAAAGATGCATATAAACAAAAAGAAAAAGAAAATAACCTACCATTTTTTTTCATCAGAGAGAAGTACAGTTATATATCTTTCCTTTTGCATGTATTTACTCGTTCATTAATCACCCATCAAATATTTGTGTACCAAGAACATTTCTAGGTCTTGGAGATAGACAATTGAACAAAATAGACAAGGCACCTCTACTAATGGAACTTAAGCTCTAGAGATGAATACAAACAATAAATAGTTTATGCATATCTTTACAAATACTAGATAGCTTCTAAGAGATAAATAGACTAGTGCCAGTAAAAGAATAGAAAGTAGGGTGATGGGGTGTTAGATTAGACATAGTAGTCATGGAAGGCCTGTCTGAGAAGGTGAAATCAAAGTAGATATCTAAATCAAAAGAGAGAGAAAGTCATATGGATATCTGAATGAAGGGCACTCGAGGCAGAGAATGTGCAAATGCAAAGAAGTAGAGATCAACTTGTTACATTTAAAGAAGGATAAAAATGTCAAATGTGTTTGGAGCACAGTAAGTGAAAGCACAGAAAGTGGAACACAGAAAGTGACATTAATAAGGGATGAAGTCTGGAATATGCTTGGTACCAGAATATGTAGTGACCTGTCTGCCACTTTAAAGACTTTGTATTGTATTTTAATTATTAAAATGGGAATACATTATAAAGTTTAAATCGGCATAGAACATAATCTGATATATATATATGTATATTCATATATATATAGGATCATTTGGTTGCTGTATAGTCCAAAGGTGAAGGGAGGGTGAATTGAAAGCAGGGTGATGAATTGAAAGCAGGTTGATGAACTGTCTCTGGACAGCTTTTGAGGGCAGAGTTGACAGAATTTGATAACAGAGCATGGAGTAAAAGTGAAAAGGAAGTCAAGGATCAATTCTAGGTTTGGGGCCAGAATAACAGGTTAAATGGAGTTGCTATTGGAAAACGAGCAGGCTTGAGTGAGGAAAATTCTGAATTTTAATTTTGGACATGTTAAGTTTATGATTTTTATTAGACAACCCAATGAAAATGTTAAATAGATACAGAAATACAGATTTAAGTGGATTGTTACTAGCTAGAAATAAAAAAAAAATTGAGAATCATAAGTGGAAGGATGAGATATAAAGTCATAGGACTTGGTGACTTCACCTAGAGGGGGGGAATAAATAGAGATGAGAAGATGTTCTGGGGTGACCCTTGGAACACCCAATATTTAGAGATCTAAAAGAAATCAGAAGAAATTATATATGTATGTATATATATATATATATATATATATATGGCAAGGTTGTGGCATTGAAATAGGAATAAATCAATGGATTTAATATTGTAGACACCAATGAAGAAAATATTTTAACAAAGGAGTGATCAACTCTATCAAAAGTACTTATATTGACAGTTGAATTTGGCAATTATGGTACTTGGTGAAATTGTCAAAATCATTTGTGTTAGTTTAGATTTTTGGCATGTTGTATTTAAATGTGAAGGCTTCCCAAGGGGCACTAGTGCTAAAGAACCTGCCTGCCAATGCAGGAGACATAAGACAAGTGAGTTCCATCCCGGGGTCCAGAAGATCCCTTGAAGGAGGGCATGGCAACTCACCCCAGTATTCTTGCCTGGGAAATCCCATGGACAGAGGAGCTTGGTAGGCTATAGTCCATGGGGTTGGAAAGATTCAGACATGACTAAGCAATTAAGCACACAAGGAGAAAAATTACTTCCTTTCCTTGGGATTGCAAAGACTCACGGCTGAAGTGACTAAACAAGAACAAGAAATGTGCCATCTACTGTTCTGAGTGCTGTGGGTGGGGCATATAGAAATAAGACAAAAGTCTTAATACAGGGAGCTTATTCTAATGGGGAGACACAGATAATCAACTAAATAAGTAAACTAAATGGTACTTCAAATGGCAATAAGTGTTATTTAAAAAAAAAAAAAAGAAAGAAATGGGAAAGGGGCATAGTGAATACCAAGGTGGAAGAAAGGTTGTGATTTTTTTTTAAATTTTTCCCAACTTTATGTATAATTAGCAAATAAAATTGTAATATATTTAAACTGTACAGTGTGATGTTTTGATGTATGTTTGCATCGTGAGAGGATTCCCACAATGTTTTTGTTCAGGGAAATCCTTAATATCTACACTCTTAGCAAATTTCACATATACAATACAGTATTATGAACTAGTGTCATAGGATGGTTAAGGAAAGTTCCTCTGATATGCAGAAAGTTGAACAAAGACCTGGAAAGAGATGAGGCATTTGGAGGAGCAATTTTCTGGCTAGAGGAAACAGGAAATGCTAACAGTCTGAGGAGGGAACATGTTGGAATTATTCTAAAGAAGGTAGGAAGACCAATGTCTTTTATAAAAATTATTATTATTATCATCCTTACTATGATTCTATGAAATATAAGCCCAGTCCATATTTTAATGGCAAAACACAAGAAAATTATAAATAACTATAAACATCTATATATACACTCACACAAATCAACATATACATACTCCCTTACGCAGAAAGCAGAAGGCTATTGGCAGAAAAATATTATAGGTTTTGCCTAGATATATTATCTCAAAGGAATTTACCATTCTGAGTATAAGTTTCTACTCTGTAAAATACTGAGGAAAATGGTTTTCATGGTGTTGTTAAGATGCTCAAAGAAAATAATGTG
This sequence comes from Capra hircus, assembly GCF_001704415.2. Classification (NCBI taxonomy): domain Eukaryota; kingdom Metazoa; phylum Chordata; class Mammalia; order Artiodactyla; family Bovidae; genus Capra; species Capra hircus. Next base: position 2,809,900 of record NW_017189517.1, read on the forward strand.
ACTGTTCATTGTATAAACTATGAAGTGCCATGCACGTGTAAGGTTTTTGTTTTTCTTCTTTTCTTTTACAAAAGTCTGGATATAGAGCCAAGTCAAAAATATTTCTAGAATGAATCTATACATTCATAGGACATACTTTTATGTAAGTAAGGAAAAGGTAGGTTAGTAGTACTGAGGTCAGAGAGCAAAGAGGAGGCAAAGGCAGGAGAAAGGCAGATCTCCCCGGGCCTTTTAGGAAACTAGAAGATGGCAGGTCAGGACAGATAACATTGCCTTGTGAATGGTGCTTTACCAGGAGCTGTGAGATAGTCCAGGTGCTGTCAGTGCTCACAGTGCTGGGAGACTGGGTCTTTTTATGGAACTTCAAATCCAGTCTGAACCCTCCAGTGGCTGCAAGACTGCTAATTTTCAGAGCAACCATGATTTAGAGGCTGCCAGTTTGCATACCTACAGCAGAGCTCTGGAGTAGGGGATTGGAGGAGATCAAGTTAAAGTGCTACAAACCTTACCATTTTTTTACCATAGGTCAGCAGTTATTCTTATATAAACCCTCAGATTATTGAAAACCTTTGATTAATTTCCAGAGTTCAGAAAACATTGATTTTGACAGTTTTTCCAGTATTTTCATTGCTTTTATAAAGGAGCAGATTGTGGAGGGTCTTAGTCTACCATGCAGGAAGTCTTTACTTGTTCTATAAGGTATACTTAGGATGGAGTGTTTTAATTGCCACCCATCTTAGTGGACTTGTGTATTTATCTTTTCACCTCTTCATGCATTGACCCTGTTATCAGTGTGCAATGAATTCCCAATGGTAGTATTCATTGTTCCAGTTTCTGTTTTCTCTGATATTAATATAACCTCTGCATCTTTAATTTGATTTGTATTTGTATGGTATGTATTTCCCTTATACTTTGATTTTTATTCTATCTGTCTTTAAAGTGGATTCTTGTATGTGTAGCCATAAACCAAAGACACTGAAGTTTGGTTCCAGGTCATCACAATAAAGCAAATATTGCAGTAAAGCAAGTCACGTGATTTTTTTCTGGTGCATATAAAATTATGTTTACACCATACTGTAGTCTATTAAATGTGTAATAGCATTGTGTCTTAAAAAACAGTATACAAACCTTAATTTAAAGCACCTTATAGCTAGAAATGCTAACCATCATCCGACCCTTCAACGAGTCAGAATCTTTCTCCAATGGTAACATCCAACATCACTGATCACAGATGACCAAAGGAAATATGATAATAATGGAAAAGTTGGAAATATTGCGAGATATACCAAAATGTGGCCTGGAGAAAAAAAGTGATCTAAAGCTGTTAGAAAAATGGTGCCAGTAGAATTCCCTAATGCAGGATCGCCAGAAAACTTCAGTTTATAAAAAACGCAGTATATATTAACATATTAAAGTTGTTGATGTTCAGTCTCAATGTCGTGTCTCTTTGCGACCCCATGGACTGCAGCATGCCAGGCTTCCCTGTCCTTTACCATTTCCAAAAGTTTGCTCAAACTCATGTTCATTGAGTTGGCAATGCCATCCAACCATATCATTCTCTGTCACCTCCTTCTCCTCCTACCATCAGTTTTTCCTAGGATCAGAGTTTTTTCCAATGAGTTGGCCCTTCACATCAGGTGGCAAAAATATTGGGACTTCAGTCTCAGTATCAGTCCTTTCAATGAATATTCAAGGTTGATTTCCTTTAGGATTGACTGGTTTGAATTCCCTGCTGTCCAAGGGACCCTCAGGAGTCTTTCAAATACCACAGTTCAAAAGCATCAATTTTTCGGCACTCAACCTTCTTTATGGTCCAACTCTCACATTTCTACATGACTTCTGGAAAAATCACAGCTTTGACTATTTGGACCTTTCTCGGCATCCTCTTTTTCATGCACTATCTAGGTTTCTCATAGCTTTTCACCCAAGGAACAAGCATCTTTTAATTTCAGGACTGTAGTCACCATCCTCAGTGATTATGGAGCCCAAGAAAATAATTTCTTCCCCATCTATTTACCATAAACTAATGGGACTGGATGCCATGATATTAGTTTTTTGAATGTTGAGTTTTAAGCCAGGTTTCTCACTCTCATCTTTCACCTTCGTCAAGAGGCTCTTTAGTTTTTCTTTCCTTTTTGTCATTAGAGTGGTATCTGCATTACCTGAGATTGCTGATATTTTCTCCTGACAATCATGATTCTAGCTCATGGTTCATCCAGCTCAGCATTTCACACTATATACTCTGCATAGAAGTTAAATAAGTGAAGTGACAATATACAGCCTTGATGTTCTCACTTCCCAATTTTGAACCAGTTCATTGTTCCATGTTCAGTTTTAACTGTTGCTTCTTGACCTGCATGCAGATTTCTCAGAAGGCAGGTAAGGTGTCTGGTATTCCCACCTCTTTAAGAATTTTCCACAGTTCATTGTGATCCACAGGCTTTAGTTAGTTAAAGGCTTTAGTGTAGTCAATGAAGTAAAGGTAGATGTTTTTCTGGAGTTCCCTTGCTTTTTCTATGATTGAATGAATGTTGGCCATACAATGTCTGATTCCTCTACCTTTTATAAACCCAGCTTGAACATCTGGAAGTACTCAGATCATGTACTGTGGAAGCCTAGCTTGGAGAATTTTGAACATTGCTTTGCTAGCATGTGAAATGAGTGCAATTTTCTGGTAGTTTGAACATTCCTTGGCATTGCCTTTGTTTGGGATTGGAATTAAAACTGACCATTTCCAGTCCTGTGGCTACTACTGGATTTCCAAATTTGGTGGCATATTGAGTGCAGCACTAACAGCATTATCTTTTAGGACTCGAAATAACTCAGTTGGAATTCCATCACTTCCACTAGCTTTGTTCATAGTGATTCTTCCTAAGGCGCAGTTGGCTTCACAATCCAGGATGTCTAGCTCTAGGTGAGTGACTGAGGTTAACCACACCATCATGGTTATCTGAGTCATTAAGACATTTTTTGTATAGTTCTTCTGTGTATTCTTGCCATCTCTTCTTAATCTCTTCTGCTTCTGTTATGTCCTCGCCCTTTCTGTTCTTTATTGTGCATATCTTTGCATGAAATTTTCCCTTGGTATCTCTAATTTTCTTGAAGAGATCTCTAGTCTTTCCAATTCTATTCTTTTCCTCTATTTCTTTGCATTGTTCTTTTAAGGAGGCTTTCTTATCTCTCCTTGGTATTCTCTGGAACTGTGCATTTAGCTGAGTATATCTTTCCCTTTCTTCTTTGACTTTCACCTCTCTTCTTTTCTCAGCTATTTGTAAGGCCTCCTCAGACAATCACCCTTCCTTTCTGCATTTCTTTTTCTTTGTGATGGTTTTGGTCACCATGTCTAGTACAATGTGATGAACCTCCATCCATAGCTCTTCATGCACTCTGTCAGATCTAATCCCTTGAGTCTGTTCATCACCTCTACTTTATAATCATAAGGGATTGGGTTTAGGCCATACCTGAATGTTTTAATGGTTCTCCCTACTTTCTTCAATTTATGTCTGAATTTTGCAATTGGGATTTCATGATCTGAGTCACAGTCAGCTCCAGGTCTTGATTTTGCTGACTGTATAGAACTTCTCCATCTTCGACTACAAAGAATGTAATCAATCTGATTTCGGTATTGTCCATCTGGTGATGTCCATGTTAGAGTTGTCTCTTGTGTTTGTGTTTGCTGTGACCAGTGTGTTCTCTTGGAAAAACTCTGTTAGCCTTTACCCTGATTCATTTTGCACTCCAAGGACAAACTTGCCTGTTCTTCTAGGTATCTCTTGACTTCCTACTTTTGCATTCCAGTCCCCTATGATGAAAAACACATTTTTTTTTTCGTGTTAGTTCTAGAAGGTTGTGTAAGTCTTCACAGAATTGTTAAACTTCAGCTTTTTGGCATCAGTGGTTGGTGCATAGACTTGGATTACTATGATATTGAATGTTTTGCCTTGGAAACGAACAGAGATCATTCTTTCATTTTTGAGATTGCACCCAAGTACTGCATTCTGGATTCTTTTTTTTTTTTTTTTTTCTTATTATGAGGCCTACTCCATTTCATCTAAGGGATTCTTACCCATAGTAGTAGATATAATGGTCATCTGAATTAAATTCGCCCATTCCCATCCATATTAGTTCATTGATTCTTAAGATGTTACCATCTCCTGGTTGATCCTGTCTAATTTACCTTGGTTCATGGACCTAACTTTCCACGTTCCTATGCAATATTGTTCTTCTCAGAATCCGACATTACTCATTAATGTTGCACAGTATAAAACCAGATAGGCCTGTAGCATGTATTTGTGTTTAATTTTATTACATAATATGACAAAATGACTTTTACTTGTGTGTTCACATCATTTAAATTTAGTGTAATTATTGAAAGCCTTGGGTTTCAGCCAACTATGTTGTTGTATAGTTTCTCTTTGTACTACTTGTTCTTTATTTCATTTTCCGCTTTTTGTGCTTTCCTTGGACACTTTTTTATGATTTCGTTTTCTCTCCACTGTTGAGTTTTTAGCTCCTCCTCTCTGCTTTTTTTTTTAAATCCATATTTTGGTTCCTTTTAAGATACAACATAGCATTTTAAACGTACTACTGTCTACCTTTAAGTATGTAACTTCAATTTTGTGAAAAGATCTGAAAATAGTATATTTTCATTTTTTTGTCATTTCTGTAGGACTTTGTAAAAATGAAAAAAAAGTTATTTTATATTTAACACATATTTAGTATTTTTAGAAGTCTTCATTTCTGTAGATAAAAATTTTTGTCTATCATTTTCCTTTAGACTGAAGCACTTCCTTTAACATTTGATGTAATACAAACATGATAGCATTGAATTATATTACTCAAAATAAGATGCTAGAAAAATTAAGACACTGAAAATGTCTTTATTTTCCTTCATTTTGAAAAATATTATTGTTAAGGAATTCTAGCTTGATAGATGTTTTTTCTTTCAGTAGTTTTAAGATGTTGCTCTATTTGCTCCTGTCTTCATAATTTTGATGAGAAGTTTATTGTCATTTTTATCAGTGTTCCTCTGTATATGATGAGTCATTTAGCTCTGGCTGTTTTAAATTTTTATCTTTTTCACTGTTTTTCAGTAATTTGATTATTGAAATTTAATCAGTAGTGTGGTGTCTTTAGGTTTATTTTCCTTGGCATTTGTTATATTTCTTAGATCTGTGAGTTCATAGTTTTTTCAAATTTGGAAAATATCCAGCCATTATTGCAACTTGTCTGACAATTCACTGATGCTCTGTGCATATTTACCTTTCATTCTTTTTTTCTCTATGTGCCTCAATTTGGATAAATTCTTTATGTGCCTCAATTTCAAATTTATCCAAATTTAGCATAGCAAGACTATTGCTGTATCTTCAAACCCACTGATATTTTCTTCTACACAGTCTAACTTGCTAATAATCACATTCAGTGTATTTTTCATTTCAGGTATTTTTATCTCTAAAAGTTTCATGTGACAGTTTTTTCTCCCTTCATCATGCTCCTGTTTCTTTCTACCCACTTGAATATATGAAGCATATATGCATATATACACACACTTACACATACACACAAGCATGCACATATTAATTATTTTGACATATCTCTCAGCTAATTATATTATTTCTGAATTTTGAATTTGTTTTTCTATTGATTAATATTTCCTTTGTGGCTCAGACAGAAAAGAATCTGCCTGCAGTGCAGGAGACCAAGTTTGATCCCTGGGTCAGGAAGTTCCCTGGAGAAGGAAATGGCAACCCACTCCAGTGTTCTTGCCTGGAGAATTCTATGGACAGAGGAGCCTGATAGGCTGCAGTCCATGGGGTCACAAAGAGTCACATACAACTGAGTGACTAACACATAAACACACCTGCATGCTTGGGGAATTTTATCTGCTTAAATACTGATTTGTTGTAAGTTTTAAATTGTGTTGAGTTTATTTTGGATTACAGTTGAGTTACTTTGAATCAGATTGTTTCAAGGCTTGCTTTCAACTTTGTTAGGTGTGATTCATAGCAACTTTTAATCTAGAGCTAATCTAGATTCACTACTAAGGTGATGCCATTCTGAAAATTCAACCTTATGACCAATATATTATTAAGATTTTCTTTTCTGATTTGTGGAAGGATGAAATCTTCCTCATTGTGTGTGAACTTTAGTAACTGGTCTCTTTACTCTTCTTTGCTTGTTCTATTCAAGACCTCAGGTAATTTTCTCTCATGTATGTGCACATCCAACTTACCTGGTGACTCAGATCATAAAGAATCTGTCTGCAATGCAGTAGACATGGGTTCAATCTGTGGTTGGGAAGATCCTCTGGAGAAGGAAATGGCAAACAACTTCAGTATTCTTGCCTGGGAAATCCCATGGACAGAGGAGCCTGGTGACCTACAGTCCATGGGTTTGCAAAGAGTTGGACACAACTTAGCAACTAAACAACAATGACAGTGCATAGATCAGTACTCAGCCAAGACATAAATGTTCTTCTTGCCCTATCTCCAGAATCCTTTCATTCTCTTTATGCAGCTCCCTATTCTCCAGTGATATGTCCCAAAAATTGTCACCCCACTGGTCTTCCCAGGTTCTTAATTTATATATTCTTAGATCAGCAAGACTGCAGTCCCTGTTTGGGGTCCCACTCCTGGAGATATGGCCTAGAATCTGCTCCTAGGAAATAAATTGGTGAAATAATAGTGTTATTTTGTTGTCTTCCTGTCAGGTATCACATTCCTGACTGTTGTCCAGTGCCTGAAAAACTTTGTTTCATTTATTTTTTTTATATTTTCCTATTGCTTAAAATAAGAGGATTAGTCTGAATCTTGTTAGTCCATTTTGACTGACATTTATTTTGAAACAATCTCTCTGGCTGCTGTGTTGAGAGTAGACTAAAGGGAAGAAGGAGCTCAGCAGAGAGAACAATCAGGAGGTTGTTATATAGAAGACCAGACTAGAGAAGATAATGGCTTAGATCTGGGTGGCAGAGGTGAAGGTTGAAATTACTGGTCATAAACTGGATATCCTTTGAAGATAGAAATGATAGGATTTCCTTACTGAGTGAGTGTGAGTTGTGAAAGATAGAAAGGAACCAAGAAAAAATAAAATATTTCTTTAATATTTATTTTCTGATTTACTTCATGATTTTTAGTTTACTTGAATTTTCTAGCTCTTTTTAACTGTCACTTATTTTCTTAGAAAATTGTCCATTTGATTGGAATTTTTAAATGTATTAGCATAGAGGTATGAAATAATTTTTACTTCCTTAAATTTCTAACTCTGTAATTATACCCACTTTTTCATTTCTAAAAATGTATAATAATTTTTTTTTTCTTTCTCTTATTCTCAACTGGATTTCCAGGGCTGTGACTGTTTTAACTCACATCTGTTACACAGTATGTAAAAGTTATTAGCCACACTAGAATGAAGAGTCCACAACATGACATGGAAAATTCCTTCAGAGTTATATAGAGAGTAAAAGTATGTCCTATGAATGTATAAATTCATTCTAGAAATATTTTTGACTTGGCTCTATGTCCAGACTTTTGAAATAGAAAAGAAGAAAAACAAAAATCTTACACATGCATGACACTTCATAGTTTATTCAATGAAGAGCCACATTATTTTCTTTGAGTATCTTAACACCATGAAAAACATTTTCCTCAGTATCTTATGGAGTAGAAACTTAGAATGGTAAATTCCTTTGAGATAATATATTTAGTAAATGGCAAAACCTATAATATTTTTCTGCCAATAGCCTTCTGTTTCCTCTGTAAGGGAGTATGTATATGTTGATTTGTGTGAGTGTATACATAGATGTTTATAGTTATTTATAATTTTCTTGTGTTTTGCCATTAAAATATGGACTGGGATTATATTTCATAGAATCACAGTAAGGATAATAAAAAATCTCTGATGCTGTATAAAATAATTTTCATCTATTAGGCTGTTTGGAAATTTCTACTCTATTTTTTAAAATTATCTATTATAAAATCTTTTTTGAATGTTAAGTTCTAATTAAGTATAATGCAACTATTTGTTATAAAGTTGGAGTAATTTGAATTAATTATCTAAACCATTGTACATCTCTGTTTTATATGTTCATTTCCCCATGGATCTGAATGTGAGTGAAATGAAAAGAACACAAATTATTTTGAAGCATATTGGAGTAAAATTTGATTCTAATGACAGAGAATAGTGAGAAGGAAGAGAAGGAAAGACATATTTGATTTTATCAGGTCCCTATGTACATTTATTCCTATTGAGTGTTGTGAAATAGTAATCTTAGAACATGACATGGTAGCATGCATCCACAGATGAGGTAGTAAGTCAAATTAGAAAGATCCATTTTGAAAATTATCTTTTAAAATGATAGCAGTCTTGTATACTAAGGCACAATTTGGTTTCCATGCTTGTGTTTGGATTGTTGCAGTTCGGAGTTGCCACATGTGATTAATTCAATAGAAAATTTAATTTATGAAAAACTGCTCTATACCAGACAGATAGTGCTCCCTTTTCAGCCATCTCATAGAGAATTTTATGCTATCATAAGGTATCAAACAATAAAATCATTTTATTGTAATTTGGAAAAGACACCTAACACTTGAATCTGTGAGTCAGAGAATGCAATTTGCAGAGAATGAAGCATTTTACAGCATTTTAAAGATAAAGAAAATAAAGCATTTTAAATTCTGATATATTCTCTTTGCCAGTCTAAGACTATTTCCAAAAGTAAAGCACCTGACTCTCATTTCACATTGTGCCATATACATCTGGTTATGTATAGTTAATATGAAGAGAACAAAATGACCTAAAATTCTTTGTATTTCAGACAGAGATCATCGAGGTCCTCTTAATTGAACATCTTTGCTTGCTTTGTTTATAACTCTCCAGAACAGTACATAAGACACTCTCACTTGTACATTCAGTAGCTAGAAGCCGGTATATTATATGAACCAGCAAGGGGAGGTGGGTTTACATTGAGATAAGCATCAGGCCACATTAACTATTCTCACTGAGATGATTACATTAGATAAATAATAGGAAATAGTTGACTTCATTAGCAATGTGTTACAGCTAGAGTGATGATGATAGGTGACAGTTCTCACAAACATTTGATAAGGCAAATTTCTATTATAAGCATATTCCTAGAAACACACACACACACACATCACTTTAAAATAAAAGGTACAGGTGTTGAAAATAATTTACTGAAAATAAAAACTTTTTTATTAAAGCAAAAAAAAAATCCAAATTTACTTAGCTCCGCCTGTTTTTTTTGCCAATAACTCTACCAGCTGGCCTGTGGGAGATGTTTGCAAAAATGTTTGCATTTCCCTTATGTCCCCTCCAAACCTTTGTTTTCACCACAATAATGAAAGGAACAAATGTTCACATTTTCCAAAGGTTTAGCATTTTCAAGAAAAACACACAAGCTCATCTGAAATAAATGAGTGTTCACTTGCTGATAGGTAGCCAAATACAAACAGATGTTTAACTTTTGTGAATTAACTTTTTTGTTTGTTTGTTTCTGGGCTTGATGCTACTTAGAAGCATGCTTTTTGTTTTTAGACAAGGATTGAGTCTTGATATCAGAATACTGTGTCGGGAAAGGGATGATTAAGCAGCCATATCCTGACTTATCCTAAAGGTAGTGCACTTCATGATGTTTGACAGTTTAAGAACAAATTCTGTGTCCTCTCAATAGCTATAGAAAGAGCAGCCTAGACTCTACTCCTTTGCTTCTAACACCTTATGTGACCTTGAGTAATGATCTTCCCTCTATAGATTTCCTGTGTGTATTACTTTATGTAAATCTAAAGCCTCCATTTGTGTCTTAATCCTCATAGGGAAAATATTAACTGCTTAAAATTAATTAGAAGTAAAATCTTAATACATGAATTCATCTTTATTCTCTTTATCAATATGTGCAACAAATTTATTGCATGGTTTGCAAGTTTAAATAAAAGTCCCAGTGAGAGAGATGATGCCCCTGGTGCAAGTCGCAGTCTCTTCTACTTCCCCTCTGTGTGAAAAAGGGGAAGTCCCTTAAATCCTCTGGAAGCTCAGGACATTTCAGTTTTTTCTAAATCCTCTGGAAGCTCAGGACATTTCAGTTTTTTCGTCGGTAACTTGAATATCATGATAGTACCTACTGCATATGGTGGTTGTAAGAGTTAGATGAGGGAATAGTTACTATAAGTAATAATTTCTTAGAAGAGGAAGCTCTAATTTCTCGGCAAAACTATTTTATATGCCAAGAAATTAGAAATCACATAGAGAATTGTGAGGAAAAGATATGCTTCAAAGTTAGTGATAAGAAGTGCAGTCATGTTAGGTCCACTATCATCCAACAACACTATATTTCTACCATCATCTAATGGCCTTCCTTGTGGTTCAGAGGTAAAGAATCCACCTGCAAATGTAGGAGACACAGGAGATGTGGGTTCGATCCCTGGGTGGGGAAGATTCCCTGTAGTAGGCAACCCACTCCAGTATTCTTGCTTGAGAAACCCCATGGACAGAGGAACTTGGCAGGCTACAGTCCATGGGGTAGCAAAGAGTCAGATGTGAATGCACATGCACACACACACACATTAGATATATAGATGTATCTCCCAGGGAAGATCCCCTGGAGAAGGGCAAGTCTACCCACTCCAGTATTCTGGCCTGGAGAATTCCATGTACTGTATATAGTTCATGGGGTCACAAAAAGTCAGACACGATTGAGCAACTTTCACTTTACTCACAGTGGTTCTGTTCCTATGGCAAGCCCTGACTAATACAGGGGCCTAGACTGTTATCACAACTGTCCTCCTGGCACAGACATTGTTTTCTCTACTAAAAAAATAAAATAGAGAGGGCAAGAGAGAAACAATAGATAACATATGGATCTATTTGTAGCTGGTGTTGATTTGATGGCAGCAATGCACTTTATTCAAGGATGGGGGAAAGGCTGGCAGCCTTTGGTGAAGCCCTTCCCTTTTTCTGGGTACCTAGAAGAGAGCTGCATGTAATCTTGCTCATGTTTCTTTTGCTTTTCAATTACTTTGTAAGAGGGGTAAAAAGGAAAATTCATCCTGGCATTTTAATCATTTTTCTGTAATTTATTTAAATATTATTTTATAGATTTGGTGCCTTATTTTACTAACCATTTTTTTCTCTCTCTTTTTGTCTTGGCACCGAATAGACTATATGGATCTTACCTTGTATTCCTCTTGTGCTAGAGCCCTGAGAATCCAGACAGTATTCAACATAAATCCTCTAATTGTGAATGCCTCCTAGAAGGCAGCAGAATCACCAGGCATGTCGGTACTGCCATTTCTTTCACTGCACATACTGACCCACTATAAGCTCAATTTTCACATAATTGGGAATAATTTGCATGGTTTGTTGTATACTGTACCTATAGATTAGCTGTCGGGCCTTTCAAGGGAGAGTTCTCTTCAATTTTGACATAAACTGATATAGCAAATGTAAACCTCAGTCCAAACATTTAAGTATGCAAGAAAAATTACTTTTCTTATTCCTCTCAAATCAACTCATTGCTGACATTGAGGCCATGTGCTTCCGGATTGGTATGAAATTCCATCTGAATTATTACTGCTCTCCCTTTGTCAGACTAATAAGAGACTCTGCAAAACCTCAGAGTTTCCCAAGAAAATATTTATAACCACCACTACCACAAAAATTCACAAATATATAAAAATTAATTTGTGCCAAGAAATGTTACATGTGTTTTTTTTATATTAATATGAGGGGATTTAACTCAGGTCTGTTACACTATGTTATGGGCTGAGTTGTGTCCCCTTCCCCTGCAAATTCCTATGTTGATGCCCAAACCACTAGATACTTCAGAAGGTGAGTGTATTTGGAGATAGGGCCTCTAAAGTCAGTTAAGATAAAATGAGCTCACAAAACTGGGCCCTACACCAACATGACTTGTGTCCTTATAATAAGAAGAGATTAGGACACAGACACATATAGGGAAGACCATGCAAAGACTCACATAGAAGATGGCCATCAACACACCAAGGACAGAGGCCTCAAAAGAAACCAAGCTTACTAACACCTTGACCAGGACTTCTAGTCTCCAGAACTATGAAAAAAATAACTTTCTGTAGTTTCAGCTCCACAGTCTGTGGTATTCTGTAATAGTAGTCCCACCAAACATGCTCCAAATCCTATGACCTGCCATTTATTACTCTTAATCCTTTGCTCACCCCTAATCTTTTATATAAAACAAAGCTCCTTATAATTTATTTTGATAATGATGACAAAGATTCAAAGAGATTTTTTGCATTATTTTAAAAATAAATTCTTTATTTTGGAATAATTTTAGATTTACAGAAAATAATACAAAAATCAGTTCAATTTCCTTATATCATGCACCCCTCATGTTAATATCTTACATTATTTTGGTGCATTTGTAAAAACTAAGAAACCAACATTATTACTAACTAAACTTCCAGATGTCATCTGTGTTTCACCAGTTTGTCCACTAATGTCCTTTTTCTATTTTTCTGTTCCAGGATTCAATCAAGGATAGAATATTTTTTTAGTCGTCATATTTCCTTAGGCTGCTCTTGGCTGTGATAGTTTCTCAGTCTTTCCTTATTTTCCTTGATATTGACAGTTTTTAAAAAGGACTGGTCAAGTATTTTTAGAATGTCCTTCTGTTGGAATTTGTCTAATAATTTTCTTATTATTAGACAGGAGTTAGTGGTTTTCAGAGGAATACCACAAAGTCAAAATGCCCTTTCCATCGCATCATATCAGGGGGCACATGGTATCAACATGACTCATCACTGGTGGTGTTATCCTTGATTACTTGCTCAAGATAGTTACAATGGACTGAAGGTTTGTCGCTCCACAAAATTCATATGTTGAAACACAGAAGACGGCTCTCACCAGAATCCAACCACGTTTGAACTTTATTCTTAGACTCCTAACCTCCAGAACTGTGAGAAATCGATTTCTGTCATTTGTAAGTCAACTCTCTTACTATGGTTCTTGTTATAGCAACCCAAACTGAGTAAGACAGTAATCTTTGCTAGGTTTCTCCATTGTAACGTTACCATTTTCCCTTTTTTGTACATCACTGAATCAAGCCCACACTCAATAGGGATTGGGTAATAAACTCCACTGCCGGCAGACAACAGCATAGAGAAATGCTGATGAACCATGAAAGATGCCGGGATTCTTGGCCTCTGGAGGAGAAGAATTCAATCCAGGGCCAAAGTTGAGGCTTGACACTCAGAGTTTTTGTGTAATAAAGTTTCATTAAAGTATAAAAGGGATAGAGAAAGCTTCTGACATTGATATCAGAAGGAGGAAGAAAGAGTACCCCTTGCTAGTGTGAGAAATGGAGTTATGAAAACAACAGATTGGGAAAGACTAGAGATCTCTTCAAGAAAATTAGAGATACCAAGGGAACATTTCATGCAAAGATGGGCTCGATAAAGGACAGAAATGGTATGGACCTAACAGAAGCAGAAGATATTAAGAAGAGGTGGCAAGAGTACACAGAAGAATTGTACAAAAAAGATCTTCACGACCCAGATAATCATGACAATGTGATCACTAATCTAGAGCCAGATATCTTGGAAAGTGAAATCAAGTGGGCCTTAGAAAGCATCACTACAAACAAAGCTAGTGAAGGTGATGGAATTCCAGTTGAGCTGTTTCAAATCCTGAAAGATGATGCTATGAAAGTGCTGCACTCAATATACCAACAAATTTGGAAAACGCAGCAGCAGCCACAGGATTGGAAAAGGTCAGTTTTCATTCCAATCCCAAACAAAGGCAATGCCAAAGAATGCTCAAACTACCACACAATTGCACTCATCTCACACGTTAGTAAAGTAATGCTCAAAGTTCTCCAAGCCAGGCTTCAGCAATACCTGAACCAAGAACTTCCAGATGTTCAAGCTGGTTTTAGAAAAGGCAGAGGAACCAGAGATCAAATTGCCAAAGTCCGCTGGATCATGGAAAAAGCAGGAGAGTTCTAGAAAAACATCTATTTCTGCTTTATTGACTATGCCAAAGCCTTTGACTGTGTGGATCACAAGAAACTGTGGAAAATTCTGAAAGTTATGGGAATACCAGATCACCTAACCTGCCTCTTGAGAAATCTGTATGCAGGTCAGGAAGCAACAGTTAGAACTGGACATGGAACAACAGACTGGTTCCAAATAGAAAAGGAGTACATCAAGGCTACATACTGTCACCTTGCTTATTTAACTTATATGCAGAATACATCATGAGAAACGCTGGACTGGAAGAAGCACAAGCTGGAATCATGATTGCCAGGAGAAATGTCAATATCCTCAGATATGCAGATGACACCAGCCTTATGGCAGAAAGTGAAGAGGAATTAAAAAGCCTCGTGATGAAAGGGAAACAGGAGAGTAAAAAGTTGGCTTAAAGCTCAACATTCAGATAACGAAGATCATGACATCCGGCCCCATCACTTCATGGGAAATAGATGGGGAAACAGTGGAAACAGTGTCAGACTTTATTTTTGGGGGGCTCCAAAATCACTGCAGATGGTGAGTGCAGCCATGAAATGAAAAGACGCTTACTCGTTGGAAGAAAAGTTATGACCAACCTAGATAGTATATTCAAAAGCAGAGACATTACTATGCCGACTAAGGTCCATCTAGTCAAGGCTATGGTTTTTCCTGAGGTCATGTATGGATGTGAGAGTTGGACTGTGAAGAAGGCTGAGCGCTGAAGAATTGAGGCTTTTGAACTGTTGTGTTGGAGAAGACTCTTGAGAGTCCCTTGGACTGCAAGAAGATCCAACCAGTCCATTCTGAAGGAGGTCAACCCTGGGATTTCTTTGGAAGGAATGATGCTAAAGTTGAAACTCCAGTACTTTGGCCACCTCATGAGAAGAGTTGACTCATTGGAGAATACTCTGATGCTGGGAGGGATTGGTGGCAGGAGGAAAAGGGGACAACAGAGGATGAGATGGCTGGATGACATCACGGACTCGATGGATGTGAGTCTGAGTGAACTCCGGAAGTTGTTGATGAACAGGGAGCCCTGGCGTGCTGTGATTCATGGGGTCGCAAAGAGTCGGACACGATGGAGAGATTGAACTGAACTGCACAGAACTGAACTAATACCTTTTAATTAGTTATTGCAATGAATCAAAAGAATGTCTCAAGTTTGTGAAAATTTTACCAGACCCACTCCCACAATATACATTTTAGGATAACAAGATTAGAATTTAACAATAAAAAGATCCTACCATACCCACTCCCATAATATACATTCTAAAATATCAGGATTAGTCAGGAGGTTTTCAGGAAGGAGAAACTGTCCTCAAGCAGGATAGATTGTTGTTTTATAATCCCTAGTACAGAGTTTAAACTGAGTTGTGTAATTGACTAAGACTAAGGAATGTAGACAAAAAGTGTGTCCTTTCGTCCTCCTTGAGAACTCCAAACCCCTTTCTCCTTGGGCCCCCAGGACTTCTTATCAACCTGCCTAGGAATTGACCCTCAATAGGCATATACTATTTGGATCATCTTTCCATTGAAAACCTGTCTGCTTTCACATTGGTCCTAGTTCTATCACATTCTTCCTCCTTTTTACTGACCTACTATAATCTCATAGCCTTCAGAATGAGAGCCACAATCACAGAAAGCTAACCAAAATGATCTCATGGATCAGGACTTGTGTAACTTAATGGAATTAAGAGCCATGCCATGCAGGGCCACCTAAGATGGACGGGTCATGGAGAGTTCTGACAAATTGTGATCTGGGTCATGGTTGAGGGTTCTGACAAAATTTGGTTTGGGTATTAGTGGAGAGTTCTGACAGAACATGGTCCACTGGAGAAGGGAATGGCAAAACACTACAATATTCTTGCTTGAAGAACCCCATGAACAGCATGAAAAGGCAAAAAAGATGACATGGGAAGACCAGCCCACCAGGTGGCTAGGTGTCCACCTACTGGGGAAGAACAGAGAAATAGTTCCAGAAAGAATGAAGACAATGGGCCAAAGCAGAAACGACACTCAGTTTTGGATGTGCCTGGTGGTGAAAGTAACGTCTGATGTTGTAAAGAACAATGCTGCATAGGACCTTGGAATGTTAGGTCTATGGTAAAGGTCTATGATAGGTCTATGTTAGGTCTATGGTTAGGTCTATGTTGACTTAACATAAAGTCAAATTAGGTAAAAAACATAAAGGTAAATTGGGCGTGGTCAAGCAGGAGATGGCAACAGTGAACATCAACACTTTAGGAATCAGTGAGCCAAAATGAATGGGAATGGTCGAATTTAATTCAGATGACCATTATACCTACTACTGTGGGCAAGAATCCCTTAGAAGAAATGGAATAGACCTCATAATCAACAAAAGAGTCTAATATGCAGTACTTAGGTGCAATCTCAGAAATGACACAATGATCTCTGTTCGTTTCCAAGGCAAACCATTCAATATCACAGTAATCCAACTCTATGTCCCAACCACTGATGGTGAAGATTAACAAATCTGTGAAGACTTGTATGGCCTTCTAGAACTAACATGCAGACACACACAGACACACACACACACACACACAGACACACACACACACACACACACAAGATGCCCTTTTCATCATAGGAGATGGAATGCAAAGGTAGGAAATCAAGAGATTATCTGGAGTAACAGGCAACTTTGGTCTTGGAGTACAAAATGAAGCATGTCAAAGGCTAGCAGAGTTTTTCCAAGAGAATACACTGGTCGTATATAGCAAACACCTTCTTCCAACCACAAAAGAGATGATTCCATACATGGACATCAACAGATGGCCAATACTAAAATCAGATTGATTATATTCTTTGTAGCCAAAGATGGAGAAGCTCTATACAGTCAGAAAAATCAAGACCTCGAACTGAGTGTGGCTAGATCGTGAAGTTCTTATTGCAAAACTCAGACTTAAATTGAAGAAAGCAGGGAAAACAACTAACCCATTCAAGTATGACCTAAATAAAATCCTTTATGATTATACTGTGTCGGTGACAAATAGACTCAAGAGATTAGATCTTATTAAGTGCCTGAAAAGCTATGGACAGGGGTTCATAACATTGTACAGCAGGCAGTGACTGAAACCATCCTAAAGAAAAATAAATGCAAGAAGGCTCAAATGTTGTTTGAGAAGGCCTCAAAATAGCATAGAAAGTAAGAGAAATGAAAGGCAAAAAGGGAAAGGTATACCCAACTGAGTTCCAGAGAATACCAAAGACAAGAAAGCTTTCTTAAGTGAACAGTGCAAAAAAACAAGAAAACAAAAGACTGGGAAAGAGTAGAGATCTCGTTAAAAAAAAAAAAAATTGTGATACTGAGGGAACATTTCAGGCAAAGATGTGTACAATAAAGAACAGAAATGGCAAGGATTTAACAGAAGCAGAAGAGATAAGAGGTAGCAAGAATACACAGAACTATACAAAAAAGGACTTAATGACCCAGACTACCATGATGGTGTGATCACTCACCTAGAGCGAGACATCGTGGAGTGTGAAGTCATTTGGACCTTACGAGGCATTACTATTAACAAAGCTAGTTGAGGTGATGGAATTCCAGCTGAGCTATTTCAAATCCTAAAAGATGATGCTATTAAAGTGCTGCAATGACTATGCCAGCAAACTTGGAAAAATCAACAGTGTCCACAGGACTGGAAAAGGTCACTTTTCATTCTAATCTCAAAGAAAGACAAGATCAAAGAATGTTGAAACTATCACACAATTGCACTCATTTTGTGTGCTAGTAAGGTAATGCTCAAAATCCTTCAAGCTAGGTTTCAACAGTACTTGCACTGAGAAATTGCAGATGTACAAGCTGGATTTAGAAAAACAGAGGAATCAGAGATCATATTGCCAAAATTCATTCAATCATAGAAAAAGCAAGGGAATTAAAAAAAAAAATCTACTTCTGCTGTGTTGAGTACACCAAAAACCTTTAGCAGTTTGGATCACAACAAACTGTGGAAAATACTTAAAGAGCTGGAAATACCAGACCATTTTAACTGCATCCTGAGAAATCTGTATGCAGTTCAAGAAGCAACAGTTAGAAGTGGACATGGAACAACAGACTGGTTCCAAATAGGAAAAGGAGTATAACAAGGCTGTATATTGTCACCCTGCTTATTTAACTTATATGCAGAGTACATCATGAGAAACACTGGGCTGGATGAAGCACAAGCTGGAATCAAGATTGCTGGGCTAAATATCAATAACCTCAGATATGCAGATGACACCACCCTTATGGCAGAAAGTGAAGAAGAACTGAAGAGCCTCTTGATGAAAGTGAAAGAGGAGAGTGAAAAAGTTGGCTTAAAACTCAACATTCAGAAAACGAAGATCATGGCATCTGGTCTCATCAATTCATGGCAAATAGATGGGGAAACAGTGGAAACAGTGTCAGACTTCATCTTTTCGGGCTCCAAAATCATGGCAGATGGTGATTGCAGCCATGAAAATAAAAGACACTTACTCCTTGGAAGAAAAGTTAGGACCAACCTAGATAGCATGTTGAAAAGCAGAGACATTACTTTGCCAACAAAGTTCCATCTAGTCAAGGCTATGGTTTTTCCAGTAGTCGTGTATGGATGTGAGAATTGGACTGTGGAGAAAGCTGAGCACCGAAGAATTGATGCTTTTGAACTGTGGTGTTGGAGAAGACTCTTGAGAGTCCCTTGGACAGCAAGGAGATCCAACTGGTCCATTCTAAAGGAGATCAGTCCTAGGTGTTCTTTGGAAGGACTTGTGCTAAAGCTGAAACTCTAGTACTTTGGCCACCTCATGCTAAGAGTTGACTCATTGGAGAATACTCTGATGCTGGGAGGGATTGGGGACAGGAGGAGAAGGGGACAACCAAGGATGAGATGGCTGGATGGCATCACGGACTTGATGGACGTGAGTCTGAGTGAACTGCGGGAGTTGGTGATGGACAGGGAGGCCTGGCGATTCATGGGGTCGCAGAAAGTCGGACACGACTAAGCAACTGAACTGAACTGAAATGAACTGAGTGAAGTTCTAATACATGCCACAACCTGGATGAACCTTGAAAGCATTATGCTAAGTCAAACAAACCAGCCATGGTATGACAGCTATTATATGATTCTACTTACATAGGAGAAACCTATAATAGGAAAATTCCTAGGGACAGAAAGTAGATTAGAGGTTATCAGTGGTTGAAGGTAAGAGAAGATGGGGGTTACTGCTTAATGGTTGTAGAGTTTTTGTTTGAGATAAGAAATAAGTAGTATTGAGTTTGCACTGTGAATGCAATTAATGCCACTGAAATGTACACTTAAAAGTGGTTAAAAGGAATATAAATTGGTATAACCACTATTGAAAAACTGACAAATTTCAGAAAAAAAGAAACTTTCAAACCAACGTCCCTCATAAATATAGACATAAAATGTCTAATTTCTATGAACAAATAGGTAACAATACATAAAAAGTTTAATGAACCATGAATAAGTAGGATTTAATTACAAGAATTCACAGTTGGTTTAACATTTAAAAACTAATCACTATAATTTATCATATTCAGAGAACAAACAAACCACATAGTCATTTTCCTAAGTACAAAGAAAATACAGGCATATCTTATTTTATTACACTTCAATTTATTGTGCTTTGTAGATATTACCTTTTTCCAAATTGGAGGTCTGTGGCAACCTTTTGTAAAGCAAGTCTTGCTCACATCATGTTTCTGTGTCACATTTAGGAAATTATCAAGATATCTCATTTTTTTTTGCTATTATTATACATGTGATGATGATCTGTGATGTGTGATTCTAATGTTACTATTACTCACTGAAGTCTCAGATGATGGCTAACATTTTTTAGAAAGAAGGTATTTTTTAATTTAGGTGTGTGCATTTTTTGACCTAATGTTATTACACACTTAACAGACTACAGTACAGTGTGAACATAACTTTTATATGCACAGGGAAAAACTGAAAATTCATGTGAGTAGCTCTATTGTGATATTCACTTTATTATAGTGGTCTAGAACTGAACCTGCGAAATCTCTGAGGTTTGTCTGTATTAAACAAAATTTAAAATCATTCATGGTAAAGTGTGTTTACTACATCAGCAGCTTCAGATATGTGGATAATACCACCCTAATGGCAGAAAGTGAAGAGGAATTAAAGAGCCTCTTGATGGTGGCTCTTTAAGAGTGAAAGAGCTGCTTAAAACTCTAAATTTAAAAAAAAAAAAAAAAAAACCTAAGATCATGGCATCCAGTCCCATCACTCCATGGCAATAGAAGGAGAAAACATGGAAGCAGTGACAGATTTCCTCTTCTTGGGCTCTAACATCACTGCAGATGGTATCTGCAGCCATGCAATTAGAAGATGATTGTTTCTTGGCAGAAAAGCTATGACAAACTTAGACAGTGTGTTATACAGCAGACATCACTCAGCTGGCAAACATTGTCGGGAGCCAGCGTGAGGAATCCCACCCATGACAAGGTCATGCGGAAAGAAGCCTGACAAAACGCAAGGACGTGTTCGGCTTCAGGGATTCCCCCTGGAAATTCCTGAGCATCCACCCCCCAAGACCAGAATCTGCCTGCTTTACTATGTTATGCTTTCCACCTACTCTTCTGTCATTAACAGGGGACTGTTCCACCACCACCTTTTTCTGGAAAAAATTAGAGCTTTTAGATAATAAATCTCCTGGGCATAATACGAGTGTTTCAATCCAAAAACCCCTCTGATGGCTTTTTAGTCTGCCTGCAGGACTCAGCTGCGCAGGTGATTGTTTGAGGCCTCCCGACTGTGGGAGGCACAGGAAGCTTAAAACATCCTAGGAATGTCGAGGCTTCCAAGGAGTCAAAATCATTAGAATAGGACTGATTAAAGGTTTCATTTTTTTAGCCAATACTTGCTGCCAAATTTTCATATCTTTTATTTTTAGGTATAGTTGGTATATAGAAAAACAGGTAGTAGACCTGGTATTAGCAACACTAGATCTTTGAGTTAAGTACTTTCTTTGTTATAACCCACTGCACCTTTGTTCTATAGGAATGTAACTTTTTTGTACTTTGAGGGATTGCAGAGTAAAGAAAAAACACTTCTAGAGAAAAGGACTTTTCTTGACAATTATCCAGGAAGAGAGCCATAAAAGTGTTAAAAAGCCTCTTGGCCAGAAGATAATGTAAACCACCTGAGACCTTTTGTATATGGGAGGGTATGAAAAAAGAAAGCCTTGTCTCAATGAGGGTCAGGACTGCTGCCCCTGCATAACTCTATTTCTCTATGTACAACTTGGGGTATATAAGCTGATTTTGAAAAATAGTTTTTGGAGTCTTCCACCGATGCTGGGCTTCCCCATGCTGTTCTTTTCTTTTTCCGGCTGAATTCCCATCTGGAGCAGGGAGGCTCATCATGTCTACTTATTTGTCCCGGCTTCTAAGATCTGTAAGAGAGAGAGCCCAAGGCAGGGAACTCTCCGATATTCAAACGGACGCTGGTGGCCTAACGTAGATGGTGCATGTTCCTTGTCTGGAAATTTATTGGTTTTCCACGTAACCCAAGCTAATCAGCCTCTTCTCTCCACTTAATCTTCCTACTACACTATTTCTTCCTAATCTAATCTTATATTAAATAAATAAGTCTTTCCTCGCCAACGCCGTCCCCACTTCGAATTCCCTGGATCCACCGGGGCTGGAGCCCAGCAAAACGTCCATATAGTAAAGGGTATGGTTTTTCCAGTAATCATGTATGGTTGTGAGAGCTGGACAGTAAAGAAGGTGGAGTGCTGAAGAATTGATGCCTTCTGACTGTGGTGCTGGAGAAGACTCCTCAGAGTCCCTTGGACAGCAAGGAGATCAAACCAGTCAATTTTAAGGGACATCAACCCTGAATATTCATGTGAAGGACTGATGCCAAAGCTGAAAATTCAGTATTTTGATCATCTGATGTGAACAGCTGACTCATTGGAAAAGTCTCTGATGCTGGGAAAGACTGAGGACAAAAATAGATGAGGGCATCAAAGAATGAAACGGTTGGATAGCATCACTGATGCAATGGACATGAACTTGCACAAACTTTGGGAGATGGTGAGGGACTGGGAGGACTGGTGTGCTGCAGTCCATAGGGACACAAAGAGTTGAACATGACTGGGTGACAAGTCTGTTACCAAAATAGGTTTAGTAGGTATTACCTTCTTCAAACTGATGAAGGACATCTATGAATAACTTAAAGAAAATATCATATTTATTGGTGAAAAATAGTCTTTCTAGTGAGATTGTTCTGGTAAGACAAAGAAACTCTTCTATATGGCTTTATTTCACAGGAGGTCAAGAAAACACACTTTTGTTAAAAGCAGATTGAAGACTCCAAGACCAATTGTGAATTGCTTGTTCTTTCCTCTTCATCATATATAAACTTCATTTTTTATTAATGTAAACATGCATATATATAAATCACACACACATAAACACAAACATATAATCAATAATCAGATGGCAATATTATTTGAAGTAGTCAATGTTTAGCTTTAAAATATATTTAATCATATAAGAAGCACAGTATACAGGAAGGCATAAACCACATTAAATTTTCCATATTTATTGGTGATTTACAAAAACAAAAATAGAGCAGTCTAAATAAGTAAAAACTTTACTTGATGACCTTTGCTTTCTTTATCTTTATGAATTTTAATGTTTTGAAATGTTTACAGGTAACTAAAATTTTCTTATAAACTAAGTAAATATAATGCTAGTTTTAGGTTTAAAGTCATTTGATGAACTTGAAAATTATATTTAACTTGACACAATAGAACAACACAAACGTTATTAATATTGAAAATATTTCTGAGATGACATTTAAAAATTCACATCAACAATGAAAATAGAAATTGTCTGAGCTCCATAAAAATTAATCATTGATTTCGAAAGATTTAGCTGCAAAGCAGAAATAGAAACACAGATGTAGAGAACAAATGTATGGTTATCAAGGACAGAAGGAGAAATGGAATGAATTAGAGACTGACATATATACATTATTATGTATAAAATATATAACTAATGAGAATGTACTGTGTAGCTCAGGAAACTCTACTTGGTGTTCTGTGGTGATCAAGTTCAGTTCAGTTCAGTTGCTCAGTCGTGTCCGACTCTTTGCGACCCCATGAATCACAGCACGCCAAGCCTCCCTGTCCATCACCAACTCCCAGAGTTCACTCAGACTCATGTCCATCGAGTCCGTGATGCCATCCAGCCATCTCATCCTCGGTCGTCCCCTTCTCCTCCTGCCCCCAATCCCTCCCAGCATCAGAGTCTTTTCCAATGAGTCAACTCTTCTCATGAGGTGGCCAAAGTACTGGAGTTTCAGCTTTAGCATCATTCCTTCCAAAGAAATCCCAGGGCTGATCTCCTTCAGAATGGACTGGTTGGATCTTCTTGCAGTCCAAGGGATTCTCAAGAGTCTTCTCCAACACCATAGTTCAAAAGCATCAATTCTTCGGTGCTCAGCCTTCTTCACAGTCCAACTCTCACATCTATACATGACCAAAGGAAAAACAATAGCCTTGACTAGATGGACCTTAGTCGGCAAAGTAATGTCTCTGCTTTTGAATATGCTATCTAGGTTGGTAATAACTTTTCTTCCAAGGAGTAAATGTCTTTTAATTTCATGGCTGCAATCACCATCTGCAGTGATTTTGGAGCCCCAAAAAATAGTCTGACACTGTTTCCACTTTTTCCCCATCTATTTCCCATGAAATGATGGGGCCGGATGCCATGATCTTCGTTTTCTGAATGTTGAGCTTAAGGTCAACTTTTTCACTCTCCTCTTTCCCTTTCATTACGAGGCTTTTTACTTCCTCTTCACTTTCTGCCATAAGGGTGGTGTCATCTGCATATCTGAGGTTATTGATATTTCTGCTGGCAATCTTGATTCCAGCTTGTGTTTCTTCCAGTCCAGTGTTTCTCATGATGTACTCTGCATAGAAGTTACATAAGCAGGGTGACAATATGCAGCCTTGACATACTCCTTTTCCTATTTGTACCCAGTCTGTTGTTCCATGTCCAGTTCTAACTGTTGCTTCCTGACTTGCATACAGATTTCTCAAGAGGCAGGTTAGGTGATCTGGTATTCACATCACTTTCAGAATTTTCCACAGTTTCTTGTGATCCACACAGTCAAAGGCTTTGGCATAGTCAATAAAGCAGAAATAGATGTTTTTCTGGAACTCTCTTGTTTTTTCCATGATCCGCCGGATGTTGGCAATTTGATCTCTGGTTCCTCTGCCCTTTCTAAAACCAGCTGGAACATCAGGTAGTTCACGGTTCACGTATTGCTGAGCCTGGCTTGGAGAATTTTGAGCATTACTTTACTAGCGTGTGAGATGAGTGCAATTGTGCAGTCGTTTGAGCATTCCTTGGCATTGCCTTTGTTTGGGATTGGAATGAAAACTGTCCTTTTCCAATTCTGTGGCCACTGCCGAGTTTTCCAAATTTGCTGGCATATTGAGTGCAGCACTTTCACAGCATCATCTTTCAGGGTTTGAAACAGCTCAACTGGAATTCAAAATCCAAAAAAAAAGAGGGAATGTATATATACATATAACTGATTTGCTTTGCTGTACTTTTGAAGCTGACAGAATGGTGCAAGGCAACTATACTCCAATAACAATTAATTTAATAAAGATAAGAGTTAGAATTCAATATATTGTGTAAACACTGTTCACTTATTTGTCATAGAAAAGCAGTGTATAAATATTTATGTTTATATTTAGAAAGTTCAAAATAACTACACTTTCCATGAAAAAGATAAAGCCAAGTCATAGAAAACTATTAGTTTGTCAGTAGATGTTCTTGTTTTTCCTGCCATATGACTTTGACCTATCCCAGAGGCCACTACAAGAGGTTCTTGTACATGCAGATAGGTTTTTGTATCTCTTTTCCTGAAGACATTTTGTAATCCTAGAGCATCCTGGGTCTGTCTCTGAGGTTAGCCAGATATTTTGGAGAGTGAATCTTTCAGAACACACCTAACCAATGAAACGAGCTGGTAAACTAAATTCTCCAGTTTTCTCCAGTTTGCTGGGAAAGATCGAAGGCAGGAAGAGAAGGGGACAACAGAGGACAAGATGGTTGGATTGCATCACTGACTTGATGGACATGAGTTTGAGCAAGCTCCAGCAGTTGGTGATGGACAAGGAGGCCTGGTGTACTGCAGTCCGTGGGGTCGCAAAGAGTCGGACACGACTGAGCCACTGAACTGAACTGAAAGTAAATGCTCCAGTTTCCTTAGTTCTCAGTGGGTCAATAATATAAACTCCCAGTTCTGCACTCTTACACAGTGCTTCCTGAGATCAGCTTCCAATTAATTCTTGAAAGCAAATTGTTTCAGAATTTGCTTTTGGGGGACCAAAGATAGCACAGCTTATATTATCTTCCACAGTGTAACAAAATCATAGAGAATACAGTGTTCATAAACCAAAATTTTCAGAGCAATCTGATATGTCCAAGGATTCCCCTTGATTAGGAATATTATGTGAACTTAGATAAAGGTATAATTCTGTATTACTTGCAAAGTATTAAAAATGATTCACAGCAATTTTCATTAGTACAATTTTATGACACTAATTGTTACCTTGATATTAATTTGTATTTTTCTTCTATTTGCTCATAAATCTGTCTTTTGAGTTCTATATCTCAATATTACAGACAGATGACAGACTTACATGCTCAATTAATCTCTAAGAGTGCCCCCCAAGAAGCCATTCATAAATATATAGAGCGACAAACACAACTAGATCATTGGAAATGGTCAATTACTTCCGCTCTGTGAGGAGGAGTTAGAACTGCTCAATCTTTGAGTCATGGACACACACAAATCTAAAATAAATACAAGTATAAATGTATACATATGATAAATGTCTTCAGGCAAAATCAGACCAAAAAGAAAAAAAAACAAAAAGACAAAAACCTTTACAAGTAAACAGAACCCTCAGAAACTGAATAATTGCTCATTCTAATCCATTTTTAAAAATAGAGGTTTTCACTATTCTTCAGACATAAGAGAACTGGATGACCCTAATTTCTTTCCCATTTATGCTGGGAGTTTGTAGCCACTAACCTACATTTCTTAAACAAAAGAAACACTTGCAGATGTGTGCAAGTCCACCAGTTCACCTCACTTTATGACATTCATCGGCTTTCAGATACAAACAACTGGTATCACACCACGCTGGGACACCACACCCAAGTCTTTAAACTGAAAGGCAGAGGCCTTCCGGACTCAATCTGGTATCTAAAACAGGTCTTTCAATTAATGCATATATATGGAAATTAGAAAGATGCTAACAATGATCCTATAAGAAAGGCAGCAAAAGAGACAGAGATGTAAAGAACAGACTTTTGGACTATGTGGGAGAAGGCAAGGGTGGGATGATTTGAAAGAATAGCATTTAAACATGTATATTACCATATGTAAAATAGGTGACCAGTGAAAAGTTCGATGCATGATGCAGAGAACCCAAAGCCAGTGCTCTGGGACAACCTAGAGGGATGGGGTGTGGAGGGAGGTGAGAGGGGTTTCAGGATGGGGAGACACAAGTACACCTGTGGCTGATTCATGTCGATGTATGGCAAACGCCTCCATAATATTGTAAAGTAATTAACGTCCAATTAAAATAAGTTAATTAATTTAAAAATAGCATGAAAAGAAAAAATATAAATAAAACAGGTCTTTCAGACTTCTGGGAAGACAATCTCCAAGTCCCATCAGTTTCTAACTGACAGATGGTAATAGCATACAAATGCATGTGAAAAGCAGAGTCCAATTTGTAAAATATTAAGATACCAACAGACTTTGTCATGTGGGATCTAAAAAGCAGCCCTAGTTGTCTATTCTCAGCTCAAACTCACTAGCTGGCCTTGTTAGCTCTGGAAGAGGGTGGTCAGGAAGTCTTATAGAATCCTAAAGTTTCTCCTCTTGCAACCTTTACTGATTGAAGTTTGCTCTCTGCTCCAGCATTTCCTCAGGCTATGATCACATCCATGTAGAACTATCCTGAACTGTGAAAGTATATAACTCAGCTGTTAAAAGCATAATTCTCATACAAGTATATAATGAGCATGTGTCAAAATTTTATTCAATTCATTATTGAGGTAATCAGAGGAATAACTGAGCTAGCTCCAACAGGATTTGACAAACTTGGAAATAATGGGGACGGAAACATTGAAATACTTTCGCTGGGTTAGATACAAAACTGGTTACTATTCTATCAGGAAATAAAATCATAATCTTTGGCATTAAGTTCTTCATCAGAAAGAAAAAAGAAAACATTTCAACTCTTTCTGTGTTCTACAGTTTAAGGTACTATAAAACATCTGGGCTCTGATGATGATATAAAAGTACATTTACTGATTTTACTAGGGGCGGTCCTAAGATGGTGGAGGAATAGGATGGGGAGACCACTTTCTCTCTTACAAATTCATCAAAACATTTCAGCGCTGAGTAAATTCCACAAAACAACTTCTGAATGCTGGCAGAGGACATCAGGCACCCAGAAAAGCAGATCATTGTCTTCAAAAACAGGTAGGAAAAAATATAAAAGACAAAAAAAGAGACAAAAGAGGTAAGGAGGGAATTCCATCCCAGGAAGAGAGTCTTAAAAAGAGAGAAGTTTCCAAACACCAGGAAACACTCTCGCTGCTGAGTCTGTGGCGAGCCTTGGAAGCACAGAGGGCAACATAACAAGGAGGAAAAATAAATAAATAATTAAAACCAACAGATTACGAGCCCAGTGGTAACTCCCCCAGCAGAGAAGCAGCACAGATGCCTGCATCCACCATTAGCAAGCAGGGGCTGAGCAGGGAGGTGCAGGCTGCAGTGCTTTTTAAGAATCAGGCAGGAATGCCCCGAGTGTAACCACAGCGAACTAACTTGGGCTAGCAAACACGACTGTAACAGAGCTACCACATGAAAAGCTCTAACATAAGACACCGCCAGGCCTGCACACAGAACAAAGAACAGAATAGAATTAGCCCGCTGCAGACCATCCCCCTCCGGTGACAGGCAGCCAGAGCCAAAAGGGCTGGAAGGGGGAAAATTGCAGCCCCAGAGAGAAATTAACTACCAAACTGCAAGCAAGCTTCTTTGCTAACTAAGACTTCTTGGGGTTCTGGGCAGTCACCATCTGCCTAATAAGGGGTGCCAGTTGTACACCCAGAAAACTGAACAGCAGGGATGGGAATGGTGATAAGTCGCAGCGACGACACTTGTCAAACACCTGAGCTACTCGGACCTGGGAAGGGCACAAAATGCAGGCCCAACCAAGTCTGTGCCTCTGAGGACTACCTGAGTGCCTGAGCCTGAGTGGCTTACACTGGGGAGGTGCATGCAGCCCAGGGCCAGCCTCAGACGGTTCCCGGCAGAACAACCTAGAGCCTGAGCAGTGTGTGCCGTGAGCGGGGGCAGGCCCAGCACGGCTGAGACACTGCGAGCACACTCCAGTGTTATTTGTTTGCAGCATCCCTCCCTCCCCACAGTACGACTAAACAAGTGAGCCTAAAAAAAAAAAAAGTGTCCACCACCACCCCCCTTGTGTCAGGGCGGAAATCAGACACTGAAGAGACCAGCAAACAGAAGAAGCTAAAACAGAGGGAACCGCCTTGGAAGTGACAGTCACAATAGATTAAAACCCTGTCGTTAGTACCGACTACATAGGAAGGGGCCTATAGATCTTGAGAAATATAAGCCGGACCAAGGACCCCACGCTGCCCACAACAACAGCAGAGAAAGTCCCAGATATATCTTTACTATTGTTACGATCATTCTTTTTTGTTTGTTTTTTTCTTCTTTTTTAAACATTTTTTAAATTTTTAAGTCCTCTATTTCTCCTTTAATTTTTATTTTTATAACCTACTATTACTTTTCAAAAAAAAATAGACACTATTTTTAAAGCAAATGCCATATATTTTTTTGTGGTTGATGTTGTTGTTTTTTAATAATTCTTGTGATTTTTTTTCTTCTTCTTCCTCTTTTCTTTAATAATGTATTTTTGAAAATCCAACCTCTTCTCTGGATTTTTAATCTTTGCTTTTTGGTATTTGTTATCAATTTTGTACCTTTAAAAACCCATTCTTCAGTACCCATTTTTACGTGAGAGCAAGATTACTGGCTTGACTGCTCTCTCCTCCTTTTGACTCTCCTTTTTCTCCACCAGGTTGCCTCTGTCTCCTCCCTCCCCCTTCTCTTCTCTACCCAACTCTGTGAATCTCTGTGTGTTCCAGACAGTGGAGAACACATAGGGAACTGGTAACTGGCTGGATCTGTCTCTCTCCTTTTCATTTCCCTCTTTTATCCTCCAGGCCACCTCTGTCTCCTTCCTCCATCTCCTCTTCTCTGTATAACTCCATGAACATCTCTGAGCATTCCAGACTGTGGAGTGCACATAAGGAAGTGATTACTGGCTAGCTTGCTCGCTCCTCTTTTGATCCCACCTCATCTCATTACAGGCACCTCCAACTCCCCCTTCCCTCTTCTCTTCTCCATGTGACTCTGTGAACCTCTCTGGGTGTCCCTCAATGTGGAGAAACTTTTTATCTTTAACCTAGATATTTTATCATCAGTGCTGCATAGATGGAGAAGTCTTGAGGCCACTGTAAAAATAAAACTGAAAACCAGAAGGAGGAGGCTTAAGTCCAAATCCTGAGAACATCAGAGAACTCCTGACTCCAGGGAACATTAATCTATAGAAGCTCATCAAACGCTTCCATATCTACACTGAAACCAAGCACCACCCGAGGGCCAACAAGTTCCAGAGCAAGTTATATCATGCAAATTCTCCAGCAACACAGGAACACACCCCTGAGCTTCAATATACAGGCAGCTCAAGTTACTCCAAAACCATTGACATCTCATAACTCATTACTGGACACTTCATTACACTCCAGAGAGAAGAAATAGAGCTCCACCCACCAGAACTCCGACAAAAGCTTCCCTAACCAAGAAACCTTGACAAGCCACTGATACAACCCCACCCACAGTGAGAAAACTCCATAATAAACAGAACTTCACAAACTTACAGATTACAGAAAGGCCACCCCAAATACAGCAATATAACCAAGATGAAGAGACAGAGGACTACCAAGCAGGTAAAGGAACAGGATAAATACCCACCAAACCAAACAAAAGAGGAAGAGATAGGGAATCTACCTGAGAAAGAATTTTGAATATTGATAGTGAAAATGATACAAAATCGTGAAAACAAAATAGAATCACAGATAAATAGCCTGGAGACAACGATTGGGAAGATACAAGAAAGGTTTAACAAGGACCTAGAAGAAATAAAAAAGGTCAATATATAATGAATAATGCAATAAATGAGATCAGAAATATTCTGGAGGCAACAAATAGTAGAATAAAGGAGGGAGAAGATAGGATTAGTGAAAAAAGAAGATAGAATGGTAGAAATAAAAGAATCAGAGAGGAAAAAAGAAAAACAAATTAAAAGAAATGAGGACAACCTCAGAGACCTCCAGGACAATATGAAATGCTCCAACATTCGAATAATAGGAGTCTCAGAAGAAGAAGACAAAAAGAAAGACCATGAGAAAACTACTTGAGGAGATAATAGTTGAAAACTTCCCTAAAATGGGGAAGGAAACCCAAGTCCAAGAAACCCAGAGAGTCCCAAATAGAATAAACACAAGGCAAAACACCCCATGACACATATTAATCAAAATAAAAAAGATCAAACACAAAGAACAAATATTAAAAGCAGCAAGAAAAACAACAAATAACACACAAGGGGATTCCCGTAAGGATAACAGCTGATCTTTCAATAGAAACTCTTCAGGCCAGGAGGGAACTCCAGGACATAGTTAAAGTGATGAAAGGAAATAATCTACAGCCAAGATTAACCCTACAGCCCAGCAAGAATCTCATTCAAATATGAAGGAGAAATCAAAAGCTTTACAGACAAGCAAAAGCTGACAGAATTCAGCACCAACAAACCAGCTCTCCAACAAATGCTAAAGGATATTCTCTAGACAGGAAACACAAAAAAGGTGTATAAACCCGAACACCAAACAATAAATTAAATGGCAATGGAATCATACTTATCAATAATTACCTTAAACATAAATGGGTTGAATGCCCCAACCAAAAGACAAAGACTGGCTGAATGGATACAAAAACAAGACCCCTATATATGTTGTTTACAAGAGACCCACCTCAAAACAAGGGACATATACAGACTGAAAGTGAAGGGCTGGAAAAAGATATTCCATGCAAATAGAGACCAAAAGAAAGCAGGAGTAGTAATAATCATATCAGATAAAATAGACTTTAAAACATAGGCTGTGAAAAGAGACAAAGAAGGACACTACATAATGATCAAAGGATCAATCCAAGTAGAAGATATAACAATTATGAATATATACGCACCCAGCATAGGAGCACTGCAATATGTAAGACAAATGCTAACAAGTATGAAAGGGGAAATTAACAATAACACAATAATAGTGGGAGATTTAATACCCCACTCACACCTATGGACAGATCAACTAAACAGAAAGTTAACAAGGAAACGCAAACTTTAAATGATACATAGACCAGTTAGACCTAATTGACATCTATAGGACATTTCACCCCAAAACAATGAATTTCACCTTTTTCTCAAGTGCTCACGGAACCTTCTCCAGGATAGATCACATCCTGGGCCATAAATCTAGCCTTGATAAATTCAAAACAGTTGAAATCATTCCAAGCATCTTTTCTGACCATAATGCATTGATTAGATCTCAATTAGAGGAGAAAAACTATTAAAAATTTCAACATATAGAGGCTGAACAACATGTTGCTGAATAACCAACAAATCACAGAAGAAATCAAAAAAGAAATTAAAATATGCATAGAAACTAATGAAAATGAAAACACAACAACCCAAAACCTGTGGGAAACTATAAAAGCAGTGTGAAGGGGAAAGTTCGTAGCAATACAGGCATACCTTAAGAAACAAGAAAAAAGTCAAATAAATAACCTAACTCTACACCTAAAGCAACTAAAAAAGGAAGAAATGGAGAACCCCAGGGTTAGTAGAAGGAAAAAAATCTTAAAAATTAGGACAGAAATACATGCAAAAGAAAAAAAAGAGACCATAGCAAAAATCAACAAAGATAAAAGCTGGTTCTTTGAAAGGATAAAAAAAATTGACAAACCATTAGCCAGACTCATCAAGACACAAAGGGAGAAAAATCAAATCAATAAAATTAGAAATGAACATGGAGAGATCACAACAGACAACACAGAAATACAAAGGATCATAAGGGACTACTATCAGCAATTATATGCCAATAAAATGGACAACTTGGAAGAAATGGACAAATTCTTAGAAAAGTACAACTGAACCAGGAAGAAATAGAAAATCTGAACAGACCCATCACAAGCACAAAAATTGAAACTGTAATCAGAAATTTTCCAGCAAACAAAAGCCCAGGTCCAGACAGCTTCACAGCTGAATTCTACCAAAAATTTAGAGAAGAGCTAACACCTCTCCTACTCAAACTCTTCCAGAAAATTGCAGAGGAAGACAAACTTCCAAACTCATTCTACAAGGCCATCATCACCCTAATACCAAAACCTGACAAAGATGTCACAAAAAAAGAAAACTACAGGCCAATATCACTGAGGAACATAGATGCAAATATCCTTAACAAAATTTTAGCAATCAGAATCCAACAACACATTAAAAAGATCATACACCATGACCAAGTGGGCTTTAAGCCAGGGATGCAAGGATTCTTCAATATCTGCAAATCAATCAATGTAATTTACTACATTAAAAAAATGAAAAATAAAAGCCATATGATTATCTCCATAGATGCAGAGAAAGCCTTTGACAAAATTCAATATCCATTTACGATAAAAAAAAAAAAGCACTCTCCAGAAAGCAGGAATAGAAGGAACATACCTCAACATAATAAAAGCTGTATATGACAAACTCACAGCAAACATTATCCTCAATGGAGAAAATTTGATGGCATTTCCCCTAAAGTCAGAAACAAGACAAGGGTGCCCATTTTCACTGCTACTATTCAACATCGTTCTGGAAGTTTTGGCAACAGCAATCAGAGCAGAAAAATAAATAAAAGAAATCCAAATTGGAAAAGAAGAAGTGAAACTCTCACTGTTTGCAGATGACATGATCCTCTACATAGAAAACGCTAAGGAGTCCACCAGAAAATCACTAGAGCTAATCAATGAATATAGTAAAGTTGCAGGACCTAAAATCAACACACAGAAATTGCTTGCATTCCTATACACTAATAATGAGAAAGTAGAAAGAGAAATTAAGGAAACAATTCAATTCACCATTGCAACGAAAATAATAAAACACTTAGAATATATCTACCTAAAGAAACTAAAGACCTATATATAGAAAAGTATAAAACACTGATGAAAGAAATCAAAGAGGACACTAATAGATGGAGAAATACACCATGTTCATGGATCGGAAAAACCAATATAGTGAAAATGAGTATACTACCCAAAGCAATCTACAGATTCAATGCAATCCTATCAAGCTACCAGCGGTATTTTTCACAGAGCTAGAACAAATTGTGTTAAGTCAATGTAATTTTATTAAAAGTCGATGTAATTATATTTTTTCTTTGTAAATTTTGAAGATTTTTCTTCCTGAAAGCTCAGAACAAGTAATTTCCATGGAATGGTATGGGCAAAATATCTGCATATCTTGAATGCAGCATAACACAACATCCCAAGTCTAAAATATTGAAGCATGAGGGGTGTTGAAAAGTTTGCTATTAATATTTTAAGTATTTGCAGATAGACCTCTAATTATACATTGCAATATTCATTATTGTATGTTATTGTTTGAATCAGAATATCTAGGAGAAAAAATGTACACTGACAGTTTTAATAGGTGCCCAAATGATTCTAATGTGCAGTCAGGATTAAGAACATCTGCTCTAGAATGAGATACCACCCATTCTGGCATAATGGTTGTTCCTGACTCTACTCAACTCTAAAGAAAGACTGACTATAGAAAAGTCCCACCCAATACAGTGTTCCTAAGTAGCTTATTAGTTGCATATCTATTGCCTCATTCTTAAATATGAACTTGCAATTGAAGTTAAACAGAGGAAAATAATTTCAAACAGAATAATTCTAAAACAAACACTTAGGAATACTAGACAATACTTTAAGAAGAAAAAAACCTCCTGTGTCACACTATAAAATTTTTTTCTTCAAATGAAATTAATAAATGTATGACTCTTGTTCCTAAGCTGAATATGGCCCACGGAAAGCACTCCACCATGCTGTTGTTCACTTTAAAAACATGACCACCAAAATTATGTTGGATATGTGTTACAATCTATTTTTCTTAGTCCATAAACACTTTCACTCTTGTTCAAGTCCCAAGTTCCTCTCCCCTCATTCTCACTCCTGTTTAAAGACCTCGCTGCCTTTTTCACTGAGAAAGCTGGTCACTGAGAAAATTTAAAGAAGCAGAATTGTTTCCTCATATACCTACCACATCCCACTTATACTACTGCTTCATTTCTTTCCTCCCCTTTAAGAAAAACTCCCTGAAAGAGTTGTCAACATTTCCTCTCCACTTCTACTCCTGCTATTCTTCCTTGAACTTACTCTACTCCATCATTTGTTACCATCACTGCATTGGAGTGTTTCCATCAATGTATTGGAGTGTTATCATCACTCCATTCACTGTTTATCAAGATCACTAGAGGGCAGAACATTGTCAGATTAAATGGTGCATTCTCAGCTTTCACTTTATTTGACCCATAATCAGCATTTGACACAATTACCCCTTCCTTCTCCATTTATCCTTGCTTCTTTGATTTCCTCAAGCCTTTAGTTGAATTCTCAATTTTTCTACACCATATAAATGCCTCCTAAATTTATATGTCCAGTCTTATTCCTCTCTCTCTCTTGAATTCTAAGCACTCATTTCTAATAATTCAGTTGACTTTTCTACTAGAATTTCCTTCTTTTTAGCAATAACAAAACTTAGAGTTTAATATTTCTAATAAACTGAACAACATTGGGATGACCGGATATCTTGGTTTATCACTGTTGATTATTTTCAGTGGTTTGCTCGGTATCAAATATGCTTTTGTTTGGATGAAAAAGTTAACCAAAAGAACATTGTTCTATTTTGAGGCTTCTAAATTGATTTCCTACTCTTAAGGTAATTCAGTTTACCATATCCTTTATTTCTTCCTCTCACAAAGAAACACAATTTTTAATTTGTTTAATGGCATTAAAGACAATTTTTACAATCCTCTTATATTGTAATGATTTTAATTATTTGATGAGTTCTATTAAATACAAGGGAATAATTTACTTTTTGATAACTCGTTATTTCTTCTAACTTTGCAAGGATTTAAACAGTTTTCCTATGCTGTAAAATAGTAACTAACAAACTGTTGTTCAACTGATTTTGAGAAATTGCTCTTAAAAGAGTTTATGTAGAAAATTTACATTTAAGATTCCTGAGACTGAGGAGTCTACAGTTGTATTAGACTCAGTGGTTCTTTTTCCAGATTTATTGAAATCTGAAGTATAACATTGTACAAGTGTAAAATGTATAACATGATAATTTTATACATATATATGAAAGTGAAAGAGTTAGTTGCTCAGTTGTGCCTGATTCTTCGAGACCCCATGGACTTTATTCCACCAGGCTCTTCTTTCCATGGGATTCTACAGGTAAGAATACCGGGTGGGTTGCCATTTCCTTCTCCAGGGGAGCTTCCCAATCCAGGAATTGAACTGACATCTCTTGTGTCTCCTGCATTGGCAGGCCGGTTCTTTACCACTAGTGCCAACCTAGAAGCAGATTGTTTACTGAACATTTATTGTATTCCTTTGGTGGTGTCATGTTTCCCAGATTCCTCATTATCTCTATAGCCTTGTGTAGGTGTCTGCACGTTTGAAGAACGAGTCACCTCTTCCAGACTTAAGGGACTGACTTTGGTGAGGAAAGAACTTCTCCTGCAAGTTGGTGTATGCTGGAGCCTGCTGTGATTCAAGTCTAGTGGTGTGGTGTGCCACGTGCCATGATATGGGGAGGCGCTGGACCCAGGGAGGTGTGGTGTCTTATTGGCTCAGGCACTCAGGATCTTACATCAACAAGTTGTGATCCTTGGTGAGAACTGTGGAGAGTCTACTGTGGCTCCAAGGGCTAATGGGGTCCTTAGCAGTGCTCCTGGGTCCAGCAACTTGGAGTCAAGGTAGATGGTGGTGGAGGCTGCAGCTGATCGTGTGCACATGCTTATCTGTAGAGGCTGCCTGCAGGTGCCCGTGTGGTGGCAGGGGACATTTTCAGACCCTCATGTGGTAGCATGGGCCAGGGCAAGCACTGGGGGCCAGGGTCAACTAGTGATGACTGAATAGTGTGGGAATTTACTTGAATTTCTAGTAGACATTTTAAATGTACCTGACATTTTTATTTCCTATGTGAAACCCACTTGACTTTAAGTTTTCCTCTTCTCTACTGATGACAATTCTATCCTCTTAGTTATTCAGACCAAAAACTCTGGAATCATCTGTTAAAAGGTGAAATTTTTCCACTATAGACTTAGGTTCAGTATTTGGGGATATGAGAATTTAACTGAAATTGACAGCTTGACAGGAGAAATAAACCAAAATTTATTCATATACATATGGCAACACACAGTTGAAGTATTCATAACTAACTCAGTAGACCTAAGTTAATAGAGGAAACGGAGCAGGGAGAAAGGCTTCTATGGAAAGATCAAATGACCTCTTAAGGAAAAACAAATGGGCTTTTCAAGGAAAAAGTGGGATAAGATAGTTTGCAATAATATTTGTTTAGACAGGGATATGTGGTCTTCTCTGTTTTTTCCGTGTAAGAAAAAGTTACTCTAAAAGAAAGATTTACATTATTTAATTTGCTCTTTAGTGAATTATGCTACTCCAAAAAGGGATGCAGTCTCACTCCCAGAAGTTTCTGTCTTTAGTCAGATAATCTCTAGAAAGTTCCAGATAAACTCTGGAAAGTCTTCTTTCTGTATCTATTGAATCACAAATATTTGGAGTTAAAATAATCTTCATATTAACCCTGGGTGTCCAAGTGGTCCCTACAAACATAACTTTTTTTTTTTTCTAGCACATTCCATATGTAATCTATCAGCAAACCATGCTTAGTTTATCTTCAAAATGTATCCAGAAGCTGACAGAGGTTCACTGGGAAAACTCTGCCCACAAAAACATCATCTTTCTTCCTAACAATTTCACCTTATTCTGCCCTTGCCCTGTCCACCTCCTGCAAGTGTATGCTCCATCCCTAAATCAGAAGTTATTTTTAAAACACCAGTCAGATCATGTCCCTCATGATCTTCCAGTGGTCCCCCATCTTACTCTGAGTAAAATCCAAACACCTTATAAGGTCCTACTTGGCCTTACATGATCTTACCACAGACTTTACCTGACTGACCTCATGTCTCACCATATTTCTTCTATATTAATTATACTGCTTTCCTTGTTGTGGTCTAGTCACTTGCTCTTTCTTGTGCTCTAAATGCTCTACTGCCAGGTGGAATGCTTCTTTCACTTACTTTCTTCAGGTTTTTGATAGACTGTGAAGCATATTTTTCACACAAGAGAAAGATAAAATGATTCATTTTGTATATATATATATATAAATCTTCAAAAATGAATAAGAAAAATAAAATCCTGGAAATAGCCCAATAGGGAAGTGAGTAAAGCTATGAGGAAAAAATAGAGATTTTTTTTAAGTAAAATATATTATAACAATATGTTCTACCAGTCTTGTAAAGGTCTATTAATTGGCAAAATTTTAAAATTTAAATAGTCATCTGAAAATTTAACATTCTGCATCAATTTAATCAAATAATAGTGATCTCTTTATACTTACTTGTTCATAGGAGAACACAATGTGAAATATGAATTTCTCTTAAGACTTCAGTGCAAAACAAACAAGCAAACAGAAGACTTCAGTGCTCATTGGTTTTGTTCATCATATCGTGTTGCTCTGGGCTTTTTTATCCAATAGTATGAGATAGCAGGGCTCTTTTGATGAATGCAGTTTGGGATTAGATTGGGCTTTGTGTACTTTGTGATTAGTTCTCAGGCCTACCATTTTGCTAGGAAGAGAATTTATCAATTTTTATTTGTTTGAATTTTACACCACACATACTTTGTAAAGAACTTGTGGAAACTTATAATCAAATATTTAGAGCAACTAAAAAATCAATTTTTTTTAAGCAGAGAAAGAAAGATTGGAATAATATTAAAGTAAGGGATACAAAATTGCACTTATTTTTACACTTGATCATTCAGTTTATCTCTAGGCTTCCTGAAAGCCAAGGCAGCAGAAGAAATGCATTTTTAAAGCAGAAGAAGAATTCCCTGGAAATTTTGTCTACCCTGTGGAATTAAGAGTCTCAATTGTAATAATGGAAAGAAAAATGCTTTACACGATGTGAAGTGCCATATGAATATAAAGAATGGATATGACTAAGTGTGAAAATTCTTAACTCATCTTTTTTGGGGCAAATACTAAATGAACCTTCTTTTGGCTACAAATTACCATTGATGAACCTAATACAATACAGGAATTATTTCTGTAGTCTCTTGGGCTCATTCTTTTAGTTACTCACCAGACTGCCTTTGCAGACGTGCTCTTTCAATCAGTAACGATATGTTCAATTATATCAGGGAGTAATTTGCATGCTAAATTAAAAAAGATCTTGAGAAAAACATCAGTAATTCGTATAGCCATTTAAATGAATCTAATTTATGGATAAAGTTTGTCAAGTTTAAAATTTAGTGATTGTCCTCAAATCATTTTTATTGACACTTAAAATTCTTATACCACATAGTTAATATCCTGGTGCCTGTGACTTTGTTTGTGGTTTGTATGCTTAGATATGTTGGCACCACTTGAGATTATTCATTATGAAATTCAGTCAGTAGAAGAGGCAAGCCAGTTAGATCTTGACTTGATTGTTAGTCATTCTCTTCTTTCAACGTGAGGCTCCCAAGAGGTGTTTTGCCGTTTGGGAAAAATGATATTAAACGATGACTGAAGTAGTTAAGAGCTTTTCTTTAAACTGTCTACAATCTCATTAGAAAAATTTGCCTGAATAGGATAGTTTCTGGAAAAGAATGGATGTTTAGACTTCCTTCTCTCTCATTAACCAAGTGTATAACACCTTGAGCAAGGACGGTAATAATTCTGTGACTCAGTTTCCTCCTACATAAAACTGTGACAATAATAATTCTACCTTAAAGAATTGTTGTGAATGTTAAATGAGGTAATACCTATAATGGGCCTAGGATCATTCCTAGCTGCAAGTGTTCAATAAATATTAGCAGGAATGCTAGCAGTATCACATATGTCAGAATACTGCAGGCCAGACTCCAGGAGCCCTCTCTCTCTCAGGCCAGGTGGTTGGAAATGCCCTTTTATCAGCTTTGTGTGAGAACAGTTTCTCCAAAGGAAGGCTGCCAGATAAACTGGTACCTGAGTTGCTTTGCAGAATCTTACTGCAGAAAGAGTGAAACAAGTCAGGGAAGTTTCTTATTTTTTGGCTTTTAAATTTTATTTTTAATTGGAGGAAGATTACTTTACAATGTTGTGTTGGCTTCTGCTATAAAACAATGCCAATCAGCCACAATTATTCACATATCCCTCTACCTTGAGTTTCCCTCCCATCTCCCATCCCCCCTCTAGGTCATCAGAGAGCACCAGGCTGGGCTCCTTGTGTTACACAGCACCTTCTCACCAGCTATCTGTTTCACACATGGTAGTGTATATATGTCTATTCTACTTTGCCCATTTGTCCCACTCACTCCCTTATCCACTGTGTCCACAAGTCTGTCCTCTATGTCTGATTGTCCATTCTTTCCCTGAAAATAGATTCATCAATACCATTTTTCTAAATTACATATAATGTTAATATACAATATCTGTGTTTCTCTTTCTGACTTACTTCCCTTTGTATAACAGGATCTAGGTTCATCTACCTCACTAGAACTGACTCAAATTCATTCTTTTTTTATGGCTGAGTAAACTAAAAGACGTTTACTCCTTGGAAGGAAAGTTATGACCAACCTAGACAGCATATTAAAAAGCAGAAACATTATTTTGCCAATAAAGGTCCATCTAGTCAAGGTTATGGTTTTTCCAGTGGTCAACTATGGATGTAAGAGTTGGACTATAAAGAAAGCTGAATGCCAAAGAATTGATGTTTTTGAACTGTGGTGTTGGAGAAGACTCTTGAGAGTCCCTTGGACTGCAAGGAGATCCAACCAGTCCATCCTAAAGGAGATCAGTCCTGGGTGTTCATTGGAAAGACTGATGTTGAAGCTGAAACTCCAATATTTGGTGACCTGGTGCAAAGAGCTGACTCATTTGAAAAGACCCTGATGCTGGGAAGGATTGAGGGCAGGAGGAGAAGGGGACAGCAGAGGATGAGATGGTTGGTTGGCATCACCGACTCAATGGACATGGGTTTGGATGA
Organism: Capra hircus; assembly: GCF_001704415.2. Taxonomy (NCBI): domain Eukaryota; kingdom Metazoa; phylum Chordata; class Mammalia; order Artiodactyla; family Bovidae; genus Capra; species Capra hircus. The sequence goes on from NW_017189517.1 coordinate 2,850,415, forward strand.
CCTCTGGGAGTTGGTAATGGACAGGGAAGCCTGGCCTGCTGCAGTTCATGAGGCGGAAAAGAGACATGACTGAGTGACTGAACTGACCTGAATATTCCATTGTATCAATAGACATCTAGGTTGCTTCCATGTCCTAGTTATTGTAAATAGTACTGCTAAGAACATTGGGGTACATGTATCTTTTTAATTTATGGTTTTCTCAAGGTATATGTCCAGTAGTGGAATAGTTGAATCATATGGTAGTTTTATTCCTAGTTTTTTAAGGAATCTCCATACTGTTCTCCATAATGGCTCTGTCAATGAACATTTCCACCAAAAGTGCAAGAGAATTCTCTTTACTCCACATCCAGAGAGGTTTCTTAAAGACAGAGAGGAGACAAAAATCATTCTGGTCCACAAGGCACACATAGGACATAAAATGGAAGAGAAGGGTGTAGATGTTAAAAGCCAGGCAGAGATAGAGTGTATTGGGGAATGTATGAAAATTATGGGATTGTCTCACTATTACTTTAGAGTGTTCGGCTCTTCCTCTACTGTCACTTGTTACTCCCAGGTCCTGGATAGGGCAGATTGGCTTAAAACTACAGGGATACATCTATTATTTTCTGATGGAAGTTTTCCACATTTCCGTTTCATGGAAAAGCAGCCAGAGACTTGCAAAATGCCAGAAAAAGGATAAATGATAGCATAGGTTTCTAAAAGAGGCAGGAATGAAGAGATTCCATGATCAGATAGAAAAACTGGTCTTTGAATAATAGAGGAATTACTCATGCTTCAAGATAATAATAAAAAAATAATAAAGATGAGTGAACCTATAGGCCAGTTGTGAATGTAAGTGAGATCCTGAAGGACCTTACCCTGAATAGCCTCCATCTAAATAAAGTAAGCAGTGATGTCAGCTCCTGCTAGTGGTTTGGCAGGTAACTGGAGAGGTTTGGAGCAACAACTGTGGGGAATGTAGCAAAGTCAACATGAAATCAGAAAAAGGACAAGCAATTGATGAGTATCCAATGGAATTCACGATTTTCTCCAACTTGGTGTTTTGTAGTGGTTTGCATTTATTTTCAGTTTTTTATATGGCTTATGCACAGATAAAAGTTGAGTAAATGGCTGTAGGAGTTTAAACTCCCAAGGAGAGGATAGAGGAAAATGCAGAGTAAAAAGTGAGAGTCCATAGAGGGGAAAAGTTTAAGAATAAAAATGTTAAGAGGACTTAAAAATCTTAATGACTTTTTTTGGCTTTCACTGATTATTTTATATTGCACTAATTTGGAAACTTAATTAGAATACTTAAAAATAAGAATTGCAAAAGGAATTAACTTCTCAGATAGTTTATGTGCTGAGGTTTAACTTTCCCTTTAAAAAGACAAGTGATTGAGATAGGCCATCTGGTTAAACTTTTTTTTTTTTCAATTAGAGTAAGAGTTAGTAAGTAGAATAATTGAACCAGCCTTAACAACAAATAGAGAATGATATATTAGTACTGTGAACAGAATTTGGATAGTGGAATTATTTTAACTTCAATAGATACTTTGGAAATATATCAAACAAGTTTCAGTGAACTCTTTCAACATTACAGGTAAGACAACAGTCTTTCCAAAAGGTTTTATTGATTCTGTACCCCATTCAATCTTAATGGCTGCAGGTAATGAAAATGCATTATAAGACTTAGACCCTGGTGCTAGCAGTTGACAGTACAAGTGGGAAGATAATATCAGTGTGCATGAAATAGATCATGACCAACTGATATGTGACCTGTAATTAACAATACATGCATTAGATAATAAAGAATACCTTACATGTTCACAATATGTATTTATTTATTTTTATATATAAAATATTACATTTTTTCACAATTTTTAGAGGTACCAATGCAGTTATTCTTGCTGAGAAATAAACTATTCACATCTTAATGGCATGAAACAACCATTTTACTATGTTCAAGAATTCTCTGGGTCAAGAATTTAGACTGGGTTTGGCCAGGCATTCCACATGCCTCATGATGTCTCTTATGTGGTTGCTATCATGTGTTATCTGGGACTTTAGTTTTATCAAGGCCCTGTTAGATTGGATGTCCAAAGTGGCTCTCATATGGCTGATAGCTTGATATTGGTTATTGGCTTGGATATCAGTTGGGGTTTATCAATTAAAAATTATGTAGCTTCTCCATGTGTCTTATATATCTTCACAGCGTGATGGCCTCAGGGTAGTCAAATTCTAACATGATAGCTCAGAGTTCAAGTCAAAGAAAAACCAACAGAAAGGGTGGAAGCTTCAGGTTTTTATGACTTTGTGTTGGACATCATACAGCATCCTTTCTGCTCTACTCTCTGTTGAAGCAGTCACCAGCCTGCCCAGATTTAAGGGGAGGGACATAGACCCTATCTATTAAAGAGAAGAATGTCAAACAGTCTGGGGCAATTTAAAAAGAAAACTACATGTCTACAAGAGACCCAACTCAAAACAAGGGACACATACAGACTGAAAGTGAAGGGCCGGAAAAAGATATTCCATGCAAATAGAGACCAAAAGAAAGCAAGAGTAGCTATACTCATATCAGATAAAATAGACTTTAAAACATAGGCTGTGAAAAGAGACAAAGAAGGACACTACATAATGATCAAAGGATCAATCCAAAAAGAAGATATAACAATTATAAATATATATCCACCCAACAAGGAGCACCGCAATATGTAAGACAAATGCTAACAAGTATGAAAGGGGAAATTGACAATAACACAATAATAGTAGGAAACTTTAATACCCCACTCACACCTATGGACAGATCAACTAAACAGAAAATGAACAAAGAAACACAAACTTTAAATGATACAATAGACCAGTTAGACCTAATTGATATCTATAGGACATTTCACCCCAAAACAATTAATTTCACCTTTTTCTCAAGTGTACACAGAACCTTCTCCAGGATAGATCACATCCTGGGCCATAAATCTAGCCTTGATAATTTCAAAAAAATTGAAATCATTCAAAGCATCTTTTCTGACCATAATGCATTAAGATTAGATCTCAATTAGAGGAGAAAAACTACTAAAAATTCCAACATATGGAGGCTGAACAACACGCTGCTGAATAACCAACAAATCACAGAAGAAATCAAAAAAGAATCAAAACACGCATAGAAACAAATGAAAACACAACAACCCAAAACATGTGGGACACTGTAAAAGCAGTGCTAAGGGGAAAATTCATAGCAATACAGGCATACCTTAAGAAACAAGAAAAAAGTCAAAAGCAACTTGAAAAGGAAGAAATGGAGAATCCCAGGGTTAGTAGAAGGAAAAAATCTTAAAAATTGGGGCAGAAATACATGCAAAAGAAACAAAGGAAACCATAGCAAAAATCAACAAAGATAAAAGCTGGTTCTTTGAAAGGATAAATAAAATTGACAAATGATTAGCCAGATTCATCAAGAAACAAAGGGAGAAAAATCAAATCAATAAAATTAGAAATGAAAATGGAGAGATCACAACAGTCAACACAGAAATACAAAGGATCATAAGAGACTACTATCAGCAATTATATGCCAATAAAATGGACAACTTGGAAGAAATGGACAAATTCTTAGAAAAGTGCAACTTCCCAAAACCGAACCAGGAAGAAATAGAAAATCTTAACAGACCCATCACAAGCATGGAAATTGAAACTGTAATCAGAAATCTTCCAGTAAACAAAAGCCCAGGTCCAGACAGCTTCACAGCTGAATTCTACCAAAAATTTAGAGAAGAGCTAACACCTCTCCTACTCAAACTCTTCCAGAAAATTGCAGAGGAAGACAAACTTCCAAACACATTCTGAGGCCACCATCACCCTAATGACAAAACCTAACAAAGATGTCACAACAAAAGAAAACTACAGGCCAATATCACTCATGAACATAGATGCAAAAATCCTTAACAAAATTCTAGTAATCAGAATCTAACAACACATTAAAAAGATCATACACCATGACCAAGTGGACTTTATCCCACAAATGCAAGGGTTCTTCAATATCTGCAAATTGATCAATGTAATTCACCACATTAAAAAATTGGAAAAAAAAGCCATATGATTATCTCAATAGATGCAGAGAAAGCCTTTGACAAAATTAAACATCCATTTATGATAAAAAAAAAAAACTCTTCAGAAAGCAGGAATAGAAGGAACATACTTCAACATAATAAAAGCTATATTTGACAAACCCACCACAAACATTATCTTCAGTGGTGAAAAATTGAAAGCACTTCCCCTAAAGTCAGGAACAAGACAAGGGTGCCCACTTTCACCACTACTATTCAAATTTTGGAAGTTTTGGCAACAGCAATCAGAGCAGAAAAAGAAATAAAAGGAATCCAAATTGAAAAAGAAGAAGTAAAACTCTCACTGCTTGCAGATGACATGAATCTCTACATAGAAAACCCTAAAGACTCTACCAGAAAATTACTAGAGTTAATCAATGAATATAGTAAAGTTGCAGGATATAAAATCAATATACAGAAATGCATTCCTACACACCAATAATCAGAAAATAGGAAGAGAAATTAAGAAAACAATTCCATTCACCATTGCAACAAAAATAATAAAATACTTAGGAATATATCTACCTAAAGAAACTAAAGAAAGACCTATATATAGAAAACTATAAAACACTGATGAAAGAATTCAAAGAGGACACTAAGATGGAGAAATATACCATGTTCATGGATCAGAAGAATCAATATAGTGAAAATGAGTATACTACCCAAAGCAAATTATACATTCAATACAATTCTTATCAAGCTACAAACAATATTTTTCACAGGACTAGAACAAATAATTTCACAATTTGTATGGAAATACAATAAATCTCGACTTGCCAAATCAATCTTGAGAAAGAAGAATGGAACTGAAGGAAACAACCTGCCTGACTTCAGGCTCTACTACAAAGCCAGTCATCAAGATAGTATGGTACTGGCACAAAGACTGAAATATAGATCAATGGAAAAAAATAGAAAGCCCAGAGATAAATCCACACACCTATGGACACCTTATCTTTGACAAAGGAGGCAAGAATATACAGTGGATTAAAGAAAATCTCTTTAACAAGTGGTGCTAGGAAAACTGGTCAACCACTTGCAAAAGAATGAAACTAGAACACTTTCTAACACCATAAACAAAATTAAGCTCAAAATGGATTAAAGATCTAAATGTAAGACCAGAAACTATAAAACTCCTAGAGGAGAACATAGGCAAAACACTCTCAGACATACATCACTGCAGGATCCTCTATGACCCACCTCCCAGAATATTGGAAATAAAAGCAAAAATGAACAAATGGGATCTAATTAAATGTAAAAGCTTCTGCACAACAAAGGAAACTATAAGCAAGGTGAAAAGACAGCATTCAGAATGGGAGAAAATAATAACAAATGAAGCAACTGACAAACAACTTATCTCAAAAATATACAAGCAACTTATGCAGCTCAATTCCAGAAAAATAAATGACCCAGTCAAAAAATGGGCCAAAGAACTAAATAGACATTTCTCCAAAGAAGACATACAGATGGCTAACAAACACATGAAAAGCTTCTCAACATCACTCATTATTAGAGAAATGCAAAACAAAACCACAATGAGGTACCATTTCATGCCAGTCAGAATGACTGTGATCCAAACGTCTACAAGCAATAAATGCTGGAGAGGGTGTGGAGAAAAGGAAACCCTCTTACACTGTTGGTGGGAATGCAACCTAGTACAGCCACTATGGAGAAGAGTGTGGAGATTCCTTAAAAAGCAGGAAATAGTACTGCCTTATGACCCAGCAATCCCACTGCTGGGCATACATACCGAGGAAACCAGAATTGAAAGAGACACGTGTACCCCAATGTTCATTGCAGCACTGTTTAAAATAGCCAGGACATGGAAGCAACCTAGATGTCCATGAGCAGATGAATGGATAAGAAAGCTGTGGTACATATACACAATAGAGTATTACTCAGCCATTAAAAAGAATACATTTGAATCAGTTCTAACGAGGTGGACTAAACTGGAGCCTATTATACAGAGTGAAGTAAGCCAGAAAGAAACACGCCAATGCTAATGCTTAAATATAGAATTTAGAAAGATGGTAACGATAACCCTGTATGTGAGACAGCAAAAGAGACACAGATGTATGGAACAGACTTTTGGACTCTGTGGGAGAGGGAGAGGGTGGGATGATTTGGGAGAATGGCATTGAAACATGTATAATATCATATATGAAATGAATCGCCAGCCTAGGTTCAATGCATGATACTGCATGCTTAGGGCTGGTGCACTGAGATGACCCAGAGGGATGGTATGGGGAGGGAGGAGGAAGGGGATTTCAGGATGGGGAACACGTATATACCTGTGGCGGATTCATGTTGATGTATGGCAATACCAATACAATATTGTAAAGTAAATAATAATAATAATAAATAAAATAAACCAAAAAAATTAAATCAAGAAAATGTTATAAAGCATTCAGAGGGTATGCATGCCTGTAAATACATTCATGTTATAAAGAAACAGAGGGTAATTGTTAATTACTTTAAATTTCATTGAAAGTGATTGGTTTTTTTTAATGTCTTTTAAGATTAATTGTATCTTCTAGTTATTGATTGTGTCTTTTATGGGCTGGTTGCTATTTATACCTTTAATAGAAAAGTCTAACCCATTCCTCTTATTTAAAAGTTGAGTGTCTTTAGCGCCTCATATAAAATAATTGTGTGATATGAAAAAATATATAATTTTGCCAGGACAAATATTTGAAGTATGAACAAATCTGGAACAACTCTGAAGATATCAAAAGTGATGCAATTATTTTATAAATATATAAATATTTTAGATTGAAAAAATAAATGAATAATATACACCGCCCCCCCCCCCAAAAAAAAAGACAGCTACAAGTAGTTATTTTGCTTTCCTGGTGGCTCAGATAGTAAAGAACCCGCCTGCCAATTGGGACTATCACCTGGAGTTGGAAATGGAAACCTACTTCAGTATTCTTGCCTGGGAAATCCCATGGATAGAGAAGTCTGGCAGGCTGCAGTCTATAGGATGCCAAAGAGTTGGACATGACAGCACACACACAAATATGTAGATTTTTCAGATACTGTTTATCTGGTTGACAAAATTCTTAGCAATTTCCTCCAAGTTTGCTTAGAGTTTGTTCTAAAAATGTATGTTTAATATTTCATATGGTTTTTATAAATCTTTTAATGCAATCAATTGCCTTTTTCTTATTTAGTATGTAAATATGATGATTCACATAAAATTGATTTTCAAATATTAAGCAAACACTATAATTCTGAAATAAATCTTACTTATTCATGATGTATTATCCTTTTTATATACTGGTGGATTCTATTTGCTAAAGCTTTGTCAAATATTTTTGTCTATATTCCTAAATATTTGTAGTCTTTTTTTTTTTTTCTTTTAGTATATATGTTTTTTTCTGGTTTGGTAACTGGTTAATGTCAACCTCAGGGAACATGCTGGGACATGCTGGAGAGTAGTCCCTCCTCTTATACTTTCAGGCATTTTCTTTTTAATTGGCATTATTTCTTCATTAGATATTTGGTAGAATTCCCCAGTGAAGCTGTATGTGGCTGGTGTTTTTACCTATTTTCATCTTTGTAAAAATATTTGTAACAGCAGTTTTAAAATTAATCTTATAACAAAATTCAGAGGAATGCACAGGAATTTCCCACATATATTCTGACCCCCTAAATGCAAAGCACCCCACCCCCGCCATTTATCGGTATCACTCACCAGAATTGTTCATTTTTTAAAAACAAGGATGAATTTCCGCTGATAGTGTAGTAATGTGTGGGCTATTGTAACGGTAAAGACACAGCATAAAGAATTTGTCAAATCTTACAGAACTTTACAGGCTTAAAAGAGAACATTACCCAGCGAACCGGCCCTCACGGGCCCTCAGGGGCCCGCCGGCTGGCCTGGCTCCCCTCCCCGGCCCCGACGGGCGGGCAGGCTGCCCTGAGGAGGTGGGGAGGGGAGGGCTGGGTTGGCCGGCGGGCAGACAACTATGCCGAACTTCTGCGCGGCCCCCAACTGCACGCGGACCTGGCCTTCTTCAGGTTCCCACGGGATCCCACCAGATGCCAGAAGTGACTGGAGAACTGTAGGAGAGCAGACTTAGAAGATAAAACACCTGATCAACTAAATAAACATTATCGATTGTGTTCCAAACACTTTGAAACTTCTTATGGGAAAACAAAACATACCTCTGGATGAACATAAAGCTGATGAAATCCCAGAAGGTCTTTTTACTCCTGATAACTTTCAAGCACTGATAGAATGCCGGATTAATTCTGGTGAAGGGATTCTGAGGAAACGCTTTGAGACAACAGCAGTTAACACATTGTTCTGTTCCAAAACACAGCAGAAACAGATGCTGGAGATCTTGGAGAGCTGCATTCTGGAAGAAACCCTCAGGGAAGTAAGATATTCTCACTTTTTTTCCGTCATCACTGATGATGTGGTGGACATAGCAGGGGAAGACCACCTGCCTGTGTTCGTGAGGTTTGTCGATGAAGCTCACAACCTGAGAGAGGAATTTGTAGGCTTCCTGCCTTATGAAGCTGATACAGAAATTTTGGCTGTGAAATTTCACACTACAATAACTGAGAAATTGGTATTAAACATGCAGTACTGTCATGGCCAGGTTTACATTGTATCTAGTGAATTTTCATCCAAAATGAAAGTTGTTGCTTCTAGACTTTTAGAGAAATATCCCCAAGGTATCTACACATTCTGCTTTTCCTGTGCCTTAAATATGTGGTTGGCAAAATCAGTGCCTGTTATGGGAGTATCTGTTGCATTAGGAACAATTGAGGAAGTTTGTTCTTTTTTTCATCGATCACCACAACTGCTTTTAGAGATTGAAAATGTAATTTCTGTCCTCTTTCAGAACAACGAAGAAAGGGGCAAAGAACTGAAGGAAATTAGACATTCTCAGTGAACAGGCAGGCATGATGTTTTTGAAATCTTAGTGGACCTCCTACAAGAACTTGTTTTATGTTTAGATGGTATAAATAGTGACACAAATGTTAGATGGAATAACTGTATAGCTGGCCAAGCATTTGTGCTCTGTAGTGTGGTAACAGATTTTGATTTCATTGTTACCATTGTTGTTCTTAAAAATGTTTTATCTTTTACAAGAGCTTTTGGGAAAAATCTTCAGGGGTAAACCTCTGATGTCTTTTTTGCAGCCAGTGGCTTGACTGCAGTGCTACATTCACTAAATGAAGTGATGGAAAATATTGAAGTTTATCATGAATTTTGGTCTGAGGAAGCCACAAATTTGGCAACCAAACTTGATATTCAGATGAAACTCCCAGGGAAATTTTGCAGAGCTCAGCACAGTAACCTGGAATCTCAGTTAACCTCTGAGAGTTACTATAAAGAAACTCTAAGTGTTCCAACTGTGGAACACATTATTCAGGAACTGAAAGATATATTCTCAGAACAGCACCTCAAAGGGCTTAAATGCTTATCCCTGATACCCTCTGTCGTGGGACAGCTCAAATTCAATACATCAGAGGAGCACCATGCTGACATGTACCGAAGTGACTTACCTAATCCTGACACACTCTCTGCTGAGCTGCATTGTTGGAGAATCAAATGGAAACACAGAGGGAAAGATATAGAACTTCCATCCACTATTTATGAAGCCTTTCATCTACCAGACGTCAAGTTTTTTCCTAATGTTTATGCATTGCTGAAAGTCCTATGTATTCTTCCTGTGATGAAAGTTGAGAATGAACTCTATGAAAATGGGCAAAAGATCTCAAAGCATACTTGAGGAACACTTTGACAGATCAAAGATCAAGTAACTTGGCTTTGCTTAACATAAATTTTAATATAAAACACGATTTGGATTTTTAATGGTGGATACATATGTCAAACTGTTTACAAGTAAGTCAGAGCTTCCTACAGATAATTCAGAGACCATTGAAAATACCTAAAAGACTTTTAACTTAGACTTTCTCTGATATTTGATATTCAAAAAAATGTAAGAAATTTAAAAATATCTTACAGAAAAGTTGTAAGGGTAGGCTGCTTAATCACTGAATATCTTGACCTGTAGGCCTCCCATTGAGTACATTAGTCATTGATAATCTGTCTGTTTAAATAGCCTGTTCGAATGCCCATGCTTTGGAGACCTAACTGTTCTTCCAGGAGATAGCATTGAAAGTACCATATTACAGTGTTATGTGATCTCTGCTAATGGCACTTTGGAATTGTTTTAGTTAAGTGATTTTAGACACTACGTTTATCACTGTGAATCAAATTGTCAGGTATTAAGTTATCAGATCTTTGAAAAAATAAAATTAGAGGAGGTATGGGAGGAAGGAATGCATTTTGTAAAATGTTACAGTGAAGCTCATGACTGACTTTTACATAATAGGAGTTATAAGTATGCTATTAAAAATCTGGAAAGGACAGTTAAGAAAATTATCAGACTATAAGAGAAACGTGTTAGCTTGTCCAACAAGGATTTCATTGTAGATTTTCTCTTTATTAAATGAAGTTAAAGCAACAAGTTAAAATTTGAATGGAAGAGCCTGCCATTGTTGTTCCACATCTGGTATTGCTGTTTACATTCCTTTATTGATCCTACGTCTTTGTAAGCTTTTTGGCAGGTATGTGTTGAACACTTCAGTTTCATGGTCAAGAAAGGATCAGAGGCCATGGATACTGACAGCTCATTTGTCTGTTTTCTTCTGGCTTTTTCCATGACTGTATCTACTGCCTCATCTTGATTTACAAGCAAAGCCTAGAAAGTCTACAAAAATAAGTGTTTTGTAGTTTATCTAGGAATAATACAGAAAATATTAATATTATTTTTGGTGAAGAAAATCAATTTTGTATAGTTTATTTCAACCTAAATAAAATGTGAATTTTGTGTAAAAAAAAAAGAGAACATTAATGTATATAAATTTTGAAAGTCATTTGGGAGGTTGAAGAATCCCAAAATGAAATATATAATGTGACCAAAAAATCTAATGTATTACGGATATATGAAGCAACCTCACTGAAGGAGGATAACTAGAAGAATAAGCTAAGCTACTTTGGAAATGAATAGATTCTTTAAGACTAAAGACAAAAGGAACTGTACATAAGAACAGCACTGTATTTGATAAAGTTGGTCCCCATTCTGATACATGTAGTGATTCTGAAACCACCTTACATGTATACTTCAACTCAACAATTAAGTAAATGGATGGTTGATGGTGGATTTCTCAATGTTGGAGCAATAACTTGTGTGCATGCTTGCTAAGTTGCTTCAGTCATGTCTGACTCTTTGTGACCCTATGAACTGTAACCCAAAGCCTCCTTTGTCCATGGGATTCTCCAGGCAAGAAGACTTGGGGATCCTCTAGGGGATCTTCCTGACTCAGTGATTGAACCTGCATCTCTTATGTCTCCTGCATTGGCAAGCAGGTTCTTTGCCACTAGCACCACCTGGGAGCAGTAAGTTACCAGTAAGTAAGGGAAGAAAGCTGGGATGATCCATGTAATAAAGATTGTGGTTGGAGATACTAGTGTGAACTATGCTTAGCTTAACGTATATGCACATGTTTACATAGCAATGTGTGTGTGTGTGTGTGTGTGTGTGTGCGTGTGTGTGAAAGATTGAAGGTGGGAGGAGAAGGCAATGACAGAGGATGAGATGGTTGGATGGCATCACCGACTCAATGATCATGAATTTGAGTAAACTATGGGAGTTGGTGATGGACAGGGAGGCCTGGCATGCTGCAGTCCATGAGGTTGCAAAGAGTCAGACACGACTGAGCAACTGAACTGAACTGAGATACACACACACACACACACACACACACACACATGGGTTATTATATACAGTTAAGCATTCTTGTTTTGTCAGCTAAAGGCCCTTGAAGCCTTTGGTAGCAATGAGCACATCCATTGCCTAGATCTTGAACTGGTACAGAGAATATACAAGATGAACTTGGGATATGTT